>NC_090935.1:1477421433-1477732305 GCF_040938575.1 Ambystoma mexicanum | reverse complement strand
GAAAATCCCATAGGAATATATTCGCGGTCGAATATAAAAAGTAGTATCCACTGCCGCCAGCCAAAACTCGGTCGGGGGGGACTGGACAGTGCCCCCTCGAATAACAGACCCCGGGGCAATCGAATTGCCCCGACCAGTACGTCCACAATATGATGGTTTGTACTGATTCTGTTCACAATTTAATACTAGTAAAGCCAATGGTGAATTTACATGCCCTGGGAGACAGTAGTCAGTCCCAGGGTATGGAGTCTATGTTTGGGGGTCGCTACGACACCCCTGGGTTACGGCACAGAGGGTGCTGTGTAACCCACATACCAAAAACACATGAAGCCCTATGGGGTAAAGGACCCCATAGCCCATAAAACACTTACAAAGTCAAAGGAACACCTCAAATCATGTCTAAGAGTGGGAGAAAAAGAGTCTCACTCTTAGCAGGAGAAAAAAATAAACCCCAAAAAATCCAGCAAAGTGGCTGGGGGACTCACTAGGTTTGGGAAATTAGCCTTTACAGAGAATTCTCCCTAACAACGACCTTTGAAAAGAAGGGCGTACTCTTCGAGTCACCTTATCCTTGGTGAAAATCGTAAAAGGTGGTTTGCAAGGCCGACAATTTGCCCACCCTTCGAGCTGAGGATATAGCAACCAAAAAGGCTGTCTTCCATAAAAGCAATCTCCAAGGGCATGAATGCATTGGCTCAAATAGGGGCAGCCATAAGAAAGGTGAGTATGAAGTTTAAGTCTCATGTCAGCACAATCAGAGGGGTCTGAAGGAAGGTGTTAGTCAGGCCTTTTAAAAATTGAACCACTAGGGGGATCGTCAAGTACAATCCTTTTTCTGGTGTGCGCTTAAAAATGGGTAGCAACGCTAAATCGCCCTTGACAATGGCAACCTGGAGGCCTTGTCTTGTCAGATGAAGTAGAAAAGACAACACCCTTGAAATATTACATAAAAGGCAGCCACACTAGCTGTAAGACCTTTTTCCAATGGCAGCAGTATAGAGCCTTATTTGCTGGCCTTCTGGCCCAAAGCAACACCTCTATCGCATCTTCTGGAGGGTCCCGATCCCTGCACCTTAGCTTTTTAGAAGCCAGGACAAAGGTTGAGCATGTGCACAGGTGAAGAACAGCCATCTCCCCTGAGAGAGAAGATCCGGCCTACGGGAACGACAATATGGAGTACAGATGGCAATATCCAGAAGGTTAGGGTAACACATCCACCTTGCCCAGTTCCGTACAATCAGGATCATGGTTGCTCCATACCTCTGCAACCTCATGATCACTTGAGGAATGTCGGGAATTGGTAGGAACACATACAGGAGCTGGAAGTTCCAGTCTACCACAAAAGAGTCCCCCAGAGCACCTATTGGGGGAAATTCCCCTGGAGCAGAAAAATGTGCATTTCCTGTTCACAATGGACACAAACAGATCCACTTGAGGGGTTCCCCAGAGGACGACGATCTCTAGGAGTTCCTCCAGCACAGCCACCACATCTGGGATACCAAGCTCTACCTGCTCAGGGCATCTGCCGTTGTGTTCTCCTCCTTGACTGGATGAATTGTCGATAAGGAGATCTTCTTCTGTAATGCCCAGAGCTAGAGCTGTGTCGCATCTCTGAACAGGGGGAGTGACCCTACACTGCCTCTCTTGTTTATGTAGTGCTTCGCCACTGTGTTGTCTGTCATGATCAGGACATGCTTCTATGTATCGAGGGTAAAAAAGCCATCAGCGTCAGTCTGATTGCCATCAGCTCTAACAGGTTTATGTGAAGTGCTGTCTCCCCCAAAGACCACACCTTGCTCACTGTCATCTCGTTCAGGTGAGCGCCCCAGCCTTTCAGAAACGCATCCATTACTACGGTGGCGTCTGGCCACGGTTGGCAAAATGGTAGTGTTTTAAATGAAGGATTGAAGTTGTCGCTTACAATCTAGTGATCTACTTTTTAGAGATCTATTGCTAATGTTTATGAATCAGGCAGTGAGCGCACACTTTTGGTGTTCTTAAAACATTTTGTGTATCTTTTTGTATATTTGAATAATAAAATATGTATACGTTTACAACTGAACTTGCATTGAAGTAATTCCTGCTCTTGCGCCGAATAGCGGATAATAGTTAGGAACAGGGACCACCCAGAGTGAGCAGCCACGATTAGCACTAGCTGTGTTGTTACTTGTTAGTGAAGGGTTAACCCCTTGAGTTTGGGGGTGCGCTAGTGCTCCTTATCCCTCTATCTCTTTCTTTTGTTTGAATGAGTTCGAGTACGGTTGATGAACCGTGAGATTTGAAAACTGCAACCAAAATCAAAGCACTGTTTCGGTTCCGCGGGCCTTCGAGGCAGAATATGGGCTGAAATGCTCAAGAGGGAAGATATAATCACATTAGACTATCAGATTGGAACCGTCTAAACCCAATGAGGAATATCTCTTATCAACACGAGAGTCAAGCCAACAATAACGACAGGTTCGAGAAATAGAGTGAACGGATGAACTCTGTTCGAACACATACATACAAATGCGATGGGCTAATATGCCTCTGAGCTCTCTTTAGGACGTGCCACAGTAGGAATTCAATAAGTAGAACGCAGGGTGATCCCTAATTTAAAAACCCATTAAGGATGGCACTTGATAAATGTAAGAGTTACGACGACAAATATATTACAGAACTCCTAGCTAAAACCTCCTTCTTAGTGGGATCTGCAGAAGCCACTACAAACATCACCAATTGGGATGAATTGAGTAACATGAAGAAAAGATTGATAAGAACTGAGTTGCACGGCTCTATAATGCTAGAGTATTTGAGAAAGGGAACATTACCACAAGGCTTGGTAGTGAGAAACGAACCAAGGCTCTTCCTAGATAACCCCAGATTTATACTGGAATGGAGTTACGTGGCTAATAAATGTGGCCGTGATTGGCTAATTGTAATAATTGATACTGCCAATGAAATGACTGAAAAAATACTGATTGACCTTAAGAAATTGGAAGAAGAAATACAAAAAACGGTACCCCTTGACCTCTACAAAAAAAGAGTGGACGACCTCTTGATGGAAATGAACACCTTCAAAGAAGACACGTTGCGTGAACGGGTTAGAAGGATGAATAAAGATCTCACAAATTTTAGTCATGAAAAAGCCTTCCCCTATACACAAGCGAATTATTTCACACAAGAAATAATAGACCCAAATTTTGCCCAAAATGGACCAAGCAACAAGAAAAAGGTGTCCTTTAGAAATAAATCTTTTATCTCCAGTGACGGTAGTACATTTGGAGATAATAAAACATACCGTGGTAAAGCCAATCGACGAAACATGAGGAGAGGTAATCCCTGAGGTAGGAGAGGAAATCGAGGAGGAGACAATCAAGGTAGCAGGCCAAACGACCAGCAGCATTTTTTAGAGAATGGCGCAGAGCCCTGGGATTTGGAACCCAGGTTCACACGAAGCATGGCAGCCTTGTGGTGAACCTTTCTGATTATTTACCGACAGAACAAGAGATGCAAGTTCTAGAAAAGGGGCTGGGCTTTGTACCCACTAACCACCATAGCCCATTTACTTTCCGACAGGAATTCAATCAGTTCATGAGAAAAGTTCACTAACACCAATTCTTCGAACATAATACACATGATTGTGAAGCTTCCGACTCGGGCTTGAGTAACAAATCTGTCTTTTGTGTACCAACAGCAGCCCACAGTGCAGAAGCATTGGTCTTTCAAAAAAGAGTACTGAAGGAAATTAAAACTCTAGAACTACAGGCCAAGGGCAAGGAAGTGTACCAAAACATCAGCAAAAATGAAACACTTGCTTTAAAACACCTATTTTACAATCAAGACATTATAATACGCAGGGCAGATAAAGGAGGAGCCACAGTAATTGTGAATCGTATTGACTACATAAAAGAGTGTGATCGTCAATTGCTAGATCTCTCCTGTTACCAACTACTGACAGAGGATCCTACCTCCCGTCTACAGAATGTGATCACAGCCAAAGTCCTTAAAGCACGAGAAAGAGGGTGGATAAGTAAGAAAGAATGTGAATTCTTAATCAAAGATAAACCCCAGATCCCGCAATTCTACATTCTGCCTAAAATTCATAAGGCCACGACTAATCCACCAGGGAGACCTATTGTCTCGAGTGTGAATTCAGTCCTTGAGCCCCTATCCAGATTTTCAGATAAATTTCTACAACCGCTAGTGAGAAAGATGGCCTCATTTGTACTGGATACTACTCAAATCATTTCGGAGGTGGAAAATCTAGATTTCGATCCACAAAATGAATTCCTGGTGGGCCTCGATGTAGTGGCCCTGTATACCAGTATCCCGCAACAATTATCTCTAGAGGTACTCGAGGAAAAACTGCTAAGGGATCATACTGTTATAAACACTCCGGTATCATTTATATTATGGTGCGCAGAAATGGCCCTAGTAGAAAGTTACTTCCATTTTAACGGAGAGTTCTACAAACAGATACAGGGAACTGCAATGGGGGCCACACTGGCACCTAGTGTAGCCAATCTCTACATGGAGGGATTCGAAATTACCACCATTATGAATAATTCCAACCCGTTCATCGAACACATTAAAAAATGGCGTCGTTATATAGACGATATCCTCCTGATTTGGACAGGCAGTGAACAGGAGTTGAAAAACTTCTTTGAGTGGATTAATACACAGAATGGCTTTTTGAAGTTCACCCATCAATATAGCAACATGTCCTTAGATTTTTTGGACATTACCATCCATTCAGATACGGACAAGAAAATACTTTTTATCAAACCATTTAATTAACCAACGGACAGGAATTAATTACTGCACTACTCAAGTTTCCATCCGCGCCATGTACGTGATAACCTGCCCTTAGGTCAGTTCCTGAGATTGAAAAGAAATAGCACTAACAGAAAGGATTTCCAAAAGGAAGCAGCAAAAATGAAAGACAAACTGGAAGAAAGGGGCTACCCAAACAAAATCACTGAGGCAACCTGGAAACGAGCAAACAATAACAACAGAGAGGCACTCCTAGAACATAGGGAACAACGTATGCAACATGCACAGAAAGAACCGAATAAACGACTGGTATTTGTTAATATCTACAACCATCTCTCCAAGGGTATTAAAAAGATCATTGGTAGAAATTGGCACATCATGGAGAATGGGGAACAGCCAATTGCTAGACCAATAATTGCTTTTAAACGAAGCCGTAACATCAAAGAACTCCTAACTAGAAACGACATTAGTAGGAAAACGGTAATCCAAACCACATTACCACAACAATGGGGGTTTCAAACTTTGACAGGCCACGTACAATGTGGTAACTGTCGCTGTTGCTCTACCACCTTTAAAAGCACAGCAGTTGATATTGGTCTCCCAACTATGTGGCAACAAAAACATTTCACTAATTGTAATACAAGGATGGTCATCTATGCAATTTGGTGCCCCTGCAGGAAAATCTATGTGGGCAAAACAGAGAGAAAAATTAAAATCCGGATAGGAGAACACAAAAGTTGCATTAGAAACAAAACACGAAATGCACCCCTAGTAGACCACTGGATCGAGTTCAACCACAATGCAGAAGATATTAGCTGGACCGTACTATATAAGCTTACACAAAGTATGGACAACAATAGAGATAAAAGAACCCTCATGAAAAAGGAAGAACAATTGATCTTTTTAACCAATAGCATGACGTGTGGCCTGAACAACAAAATCGATTGGTGGGTGTAATTAACACAGCTAAAAGATACAATAATGGTTCTGTTTTCCATCAGACACACGCATCAAATCTATTAGAGACTACTCCTCTGTATCACATCTTGAATCATAAGATGCGTTAAATTGAGTAAAGGAATTACCCTGTAAGGGACACAGGAAGGTTAACCGAAAGCTTCAATCAGCACAAATAAGTGCAATAGCCAACGATGGTTGCATGCTCGCAACACTCTGTGTGTTATATCATACATATCGGCTTGAGATAAAATAAGAATTGATGCCTCTCATCCTCCTTCTGTTCTCACCTGGGAGCCATTGGATGCCTTAGGGATGGAGCTGGAGCTGGAGCCTGACTGAACCATGGAGGCGTTCAGATACGTTCCGCGCATGCGCCCACTAGTTGCACTACTCCATATAAACACGGGCTGGTTGCCACAGAAACAGACACCACCCCGGAAAGACGTAAGGCTGTTAGGACGCAATCGGACACGCAATGCACTTACGCGACACTCGACTGTGGAGAGAGGCGGGCGAACTAAAGACGAGAGGAAAGCCTGACGAACGTGGATTTCGCACGTAAGGTAAGCGCTCTGACCAATATGATCCCAGGTGAGATAACAGGGTCTTTGAGCCGGCGGGGCCTCTCTGTCCTGAATATTTCAAAGTTGTATTTTTAGTTGTTCATGGAACAACTAAAAAGTGCCGTAAAAAATATGAAACCGAAACTACATAGATAATCTGTTAATTAGATGAAATATGGTTAGCCCGTTTGCAGATTTAAAAGACGAGACCCCAGATGCCCCAAATAGATGCATTTACTTTGGTTTGGAACTCATGACAGGATTCGAATCGATTTGGAAATGGCTAACTCATGTAGTGCCTTCCTCCACTCTCTCCCTCTTTACCCTCTGAACTGGGAATACGGGAGAGAGTCTCAGGAGCAAGACTGAACAGACTAATGAACTCATGAAGTGGCGATGATGGAATAGTAACACAGAGCGATCATGGTGTAACTATCAACGGGTAAAGGATAAGGCGTGATCTTTTTCTAATCCGTTATATATATTTTTTGACTGAATGCACCTATAGACTTTTTAACGGGCTTCTCCCTTCCCCTATAACTAGCTCCCGCTCTAGTTTGTTGAAATCCGTACCAACCTCGAATAAACAGAAGATCTTCTCCGAGGTATCAGTGGAACACTAACTAGTGGATAGACTCCGGTTATCCACAAGGGTGAGTGACCAGTCGTTTGTGGTGTAAATAGTAATTGATAGGGCTAAAGTGAAAGGATGGTTCCTCCGTTTCCTTTGTTCTTGACCCCCATTGCAGATTCACTAATAGTTAGAGACTATATGCATTTTGTCTAGAACTGATTAATTTTCCTATTGGATACTCTTCCGTGCCTCTTTAAACCTAGGACCGACGTTGATTGATTGCCATGATTTAACCATGGTTATTGCTGAATGCAGTAGCAGAATGGGCCACTAATATGCCTACTCTTGTTTCTTGTGTTTTGCTGCTCCTCAATAGGTGGTGGACCTTGTTTTCCCTTATCAAACCAACGGCAAAGGGACTTCAAATTCTGATTGAGAAGAGTTGTATCGAAATTTGAAATGTGTTGATATAGAGTTGTTTTTATGTGTTGATTTTATTGTAAGCAACTACCATGAAGCTAGAGTGAATTTTGTAGGCTACATCCATCCTTCAAGCAAGCCCCTGATGAATTTCCCTAACAATTACTGATAACTACACACTGTATGGAAAGAAACATGTTGGGCAATAGATGTGTGTGTTTTGAATGAAATTGATGTTGGATTCTGAGAGTGAGTGAACATGAGAATAAGTGAGTTGTGTGAAACAAGGTATGACCGTGTGTGAAATACTACACAACACAGTACGCTTCTACAAGCCTCTTTGAACCAAAATCACGTAGTGTTTTAAATGAAGGATTGAAGTTGTCGCTTACAATCTAGTGATCTACTTTTTAGAGATCTATTGCTAATGTTTATGAATCAGGCAGTGAGCGCACACTTTTGGTGTTCTTAAAACATTTTGTGTATCTTTTTGTATATTTGAATAATAAAATATGTATACGTTTACAACTGAACTTGCATTGAAGTAATTCCTGCTCTTGCGCCGAATAGCGGATAATAGTTAGGAACAGGAACCACCCAGAGTGAGCAGCCACGATTAGCACTAGCTGTGTTGTTACTTGTTAGTGAAGGGTTAACCCCTTGAGTTTGGGGGTGCGCTAGTGCTCCTTATCCCTCTATCTCTTTCTTTTGTTT
Source organism: Ambystoma mexicanum (assembly GCF_040938575.1). NCBI lineage: Eukaryota > Metazoa > Chordata > Amphibia > Caudata > Ambystomatidae > Ambystoma > Ambystoma mexicanum. The sequence continues at coordinate 1,477,724,319 of NC_090935.1, read as the reverse complement.
GAATGAAAATGGTTCTCCAGCCATCACCTTCTCCCTGCGAGACCAACACAGGAGATCCTGAGCGACTGTGCTCCGGATTTGATTGAGTCCATCATATTGCCAGAGAACTGCGATCTTTGAGATCTCAGGGCCCACTGGAACAATCTTGTTCTCAATCGGGCCTCTGGCACCAGAAAGATGCAGGATGCTATGAGGCCGAGCATCCGTAGAAGGTCGAGGGCTGGCAGGTATTGGGCGTTCTGGAATCCGGTGACAATCTGATGGATCTGTAGAGCCCTGTCCACGAGAAGAAAAGCTTTGCGAGAGGGAAAATCCATGATTGCTCTGATGAATTGAAGCACCTGAGAAGGTGTCAGTTGAGACTTCTTTAAATCGAGGCACCAAAATATAATGGGAGCACTGCCCCCTGTTCCTCTCCTGTACTGGTACCAACTGTATGGAAACTTTCTTCAGAAGGGAGGAAGCCTGTTTCAGGAGTAGTAGGTCTGGAAGAGGAGGTGGTCTGGACATAGGGGGAGTAATCTGGTGTATGCTTTAAAAAGGGCAGGCAGCACCCTTGAGAAACCACCATGCTCTGAGAACTTGAGGGTCCCCCTGGTAGTGCAGTTAGGAACCATTGAAGGAGCGGAAAGGCCTCTCAGAGGCACAGAGTCTCTGGTAAAGGAGTGCTGGAGGTTTACTCTTGGGTATGCCTGGAAGATGTGCTCCCAGCGTTAAAGGCTTTTTCTCAATGCCAGGTGCGACAGCATGCATGCCAGCAATGGTCAGGACCAAGACATTTCAGACCAAGGGAGTGTGGGTTCTGTGCTTAGTAGTGACATGCATCTGAAGTAGTAGTGCACAATTCTGAAAAATGGTGTGAAAGACGCCCCCTACTGGTTTAGAATGGCAGAAGACCTCAAACAGGTTTTTACGGCAGGGGCTGCACTAGAGGGGACAGACGTGGAAGTGGTCTGTGTTTTACCTCCTCTACCTGGAAGCGTCTCTGGCCTTCGATGGCTGTCGTTTGCTTTCCCTTGTGGCTATAGTCATAATGCCAAATGGGCTTTCCCTTCCATTGAGAAGAGGTTTGAGCAGGCTGCCTTACCGCCACCCCTAGGGACTTTACCACAGCCTTGGAAGCCTGCAATTTCTCAAGGCTGTCATCTGCATTTTGTCCACATAGATGTCACTCATCAAAAGACATATCAAGCCACTTTGCTTGTACATCCTGTGCAAAGCCTGATTTTCATAGGTAGTCAAACCTTTTCATGATGTAATTCGCCATCCTGGATCTTCCAAGCTAAACCAGCTGTGTCGAGTGCTGACTGTAAAGTTTGGCGCATGGCTGCCTTCCCATCTATTTTTATAAAAGGGAGGAAGGATAGCTCAGTGGCAAGCAACACATTTGTCTTGGAAGCAAGACAATGCAGCACAACACAGGTTTGTATCCCGATCCCACGCTTAGAAACCACTCCTGGTATAAATGAACAATTCTAATGTGATAAAAGTGAAAATGTGTGGGTGGCTGGGTTTGTGGCAAAGCGTTGTTCCTTATAGAAATCCACACCGTTTCACCAATCTGTGCCAAATTTTGCATAGTTGCCTGTTAGGGACCTCTGGGCATTACTGGCTACATGACATGTGGACACCCCCCTCCTTTCCCCGGATTTCAGCAAAACTCTACATTTGTTGGTGGGTTTTTCGCTTGGCGAAGCATTCCTATACAGTTCTACACTGTTTCACCAATCTGCACCAAATGTTGCATAGTCACCTGTTAGGACCCTGCGGACATGACTGGCTACATAACATTTGGACACTCTACCCTTTTCCCCAGATTTCATCACTTTCACACATGAGACGGTTGCCTGAAATCGGCGAAACATCAATGTAGTCATGGAAGGATCAGTCCACAACCCTGAAATGCACAATTTCTGCAGAATTTGCATTGCAATGCACGGCAAAAAACTGCACCATGCCAGGGTGAGTCAACCGGTGGGGAGAGAGCACAGTAGGTTCCAGTGTGCAGCAGCACTCCAACTCTTGCCTCCCCCAATGTCTGGGGTATGTCAGCCAGCCACACACGCCCATTCTCAGTGTGTTTACTTCAGAGGGCAAGGCATATGAAGCGATTAGCGAATTGGAACAGCGACCTACATGATCATTGATTTTCAAGAATTGATGAGAGTGCTGTCATGTCTGTCCACAGAACCCATTCGGAAAACGGGTACTTTTTGATAGTCTTCAATAATATTGAAGAACACATTCCTCATTTCCCCTTCAGAGATGTGGTCCAGCGCCTCAGCCACCACAGACCACATGGTGCATGTGTATTTTGCAAGTGCACAAGAGGCATTTGCTACCTTAAGTGACATGCTGCATGAGGCAAATACTTTTTTGGGCCAGAGCATCATACCTCTCGTTGTCTCTGTCTGGAGGCATAGACATTTAGGCACTTGCCTTATTGCCAATAGTAGCTACTTGTACTATCAGTCAAGTGTGTGGTGTCTGATGTGGAACTCTGGGTCTGAGGAAGCTAGTCTGTACTTTCTAGTGAAATCCTTATGGACTGTTGGCCGAGAGGAGGGAGTTTTCCACAGCTCTTACATATGATTGTTGATGGCATTGTGCAACGGGAGGACATGTTCAACGTTTGTGCCCTTGTCCAGAATGTCTGTTAGGTCATATTCTTCAATCTCCCTTGCTGGAGGGCCCCAACCCAAGGCATCAGCCACCTTGGCCATCATTGTCCTATATGCCGCACTAGGTTGAGCTTGAGGTTCTCCATGAGTAAAAATCTACCTCAGGGGAGATATCTAGGCCACTAGTGTCATGATGCAGTATGGTATCCAGGTAAGCTAATCTGTTTTCCTCAGCCTGAAACACCTCAGGCAGTCGAGAGGGACCAATGTATTCAAACCTGAAGGGAACCATGTCATCATCCTCGTCGAAGATGCCTTGAAAAGAACATGTAAAATCCCTTGTCGACTGAAGCACAAAACGTGAAGTCGAATGATCTTCCACTATTGACACCAATCACCACTTCAAGGTCAGCACCGGTGGGGTCGACAGAAGGTCAAAAACACAGCAGTCGAGGAAGACGTCATGGAGTCGATAGTTCTCAAATTCTTGTTGAGGCCTTCACTGCTCCCGAGTTTTTAGGCGTACAAGGAGGTTGGTGATCCAAGTCCCTACCAGCTTCCGTGGGCAGGGTGGGCTCGACGGTCTTCTTCCCAGAGGAGGTGAAAACATGCAGACCTACTTTCTCGAAGACTTGTATAATCTTGATGAGGGCCTCCTTTTTCTCTTCTTCTTGGATGACGAAGAGGAAGAATGACGGGAGTCTCTCTTGAAGTGGGATCATTTACGGTGCTTCTTCGGCCGTTTTCTCTCCCTCTGCAGTTATTTCTCGGACGTGGAGCTCTTGCCATCATTTGTTTTTTGCTTTGATGGAGTCGATCTCAGAGACTTTGATGTGCAACGGCTAAGGATCATTTGGAGGCTCTCTCTTTTAAGGCTTTTGGCGTCATGGTTTGGCATGATCTACAATGTGCCACAACATGGACGGTAACGAGGCACCACAAACAGTTTCTTTGGGGATTGGTCAACGTCATTTTAGCATCACAATCACAACACTTCTTAAAACTCAAAGGTTTTGGAGTCAACATGGTTGAGTTGATACAAAGAAATTCAAATAATGTTATGGTATGAAGTACGTCAGAGAATTTCTCTGGGGCGTGTTCCCGAGTAGCGTGCTGGGCATGTGGAAAAAAGGAACTTAAGTCAAGGGGCACCGAGCACATTAGTTATACTGACGTCGACATCACATCTAGTATCAAAGCAAACGACTCAAGGATCCTCGACAGCGGACCACCCGGTGCCCCCTGCAGGGAAAAGGTTTGAGAGTGCTGCAAAGCAGCAGAACATAACTGAGATAAATCAGTGCACTTTCCATTAGAAAAGGGTGACAGCATCCCTGGTGAACTACCTGCAAGGTCCAGGCTTCGGATGTGATAAGAAACAACTTTTTTTCTGAACTGGGAACTCCTGCCTCTCACATTGCCAAGATTGTCAAAAATATCACAGGATTCCTCAGAACTGGAACTATTTTGACCCTGATCCTCTTCCTCCTCACCTGAATCTTCTGATGATGACTCATGTCTTCACCCCTTTCTCCTTGTAGTTTTCTTTTTTGAGAAGAGAAAAGGCCTTCTGCGGTAAGAAGCCACCCTGTCTCCCTGGAGGAACAGGAATGCAAGGGACCCCTTCCTGAAGAAGCCGAGAAGAGAGGAAAAAAGCAAAAGCTGAAAAAAACCTCTCTAGTTGAGTCTATTTGCCGGGGAGCTGTGTTATCGACTTCAGGTAGGTGTAGACTCCGAGTTATGTTGGATTCCGGACATTAAATGATTCCAGGAGAGTTCTGCTTCCGAAGGTGAGAAGCGAATAGTAAACACACAACTAATCACGTGATGCAAGGTGAGGTAGGAGTGAAATGAAGATCGCTGGGACGCCAGAACTTTCAAAGCAGCGGAAAAACAAAATACAGAGCGGAAAATAAAGATGGCCGGAGCCAAAGAAGAGCAGGACGAAAGGAACCAAGGAAGGTAAGAAAAGGTAAGAGGCGGAAAGGGGTAAGAGTTAAAAGAAAGCAACCAGCCGAGGAGGAGCCGAGGAGGCGAAGGGGAAGGGAAGGCTGGGAACGAAGCAAAGGTAGGAAAACAAGCAGAACGTAGAAAGGCGAAAAGGGAGAAAGCAAGGCGCTAAGGGTGGTTAGAGAAAAAAATAAGGAACCGGACTGAGACCGGTAAGGCAGCGAGAAGAGGCAAGAAGAGAGCGAAGCTCAAACCGGGTACAGAGCGTTAAAGCAAAAAAGTTGCAACGAGCTGAACCAAACAAAAGGGAGGAGCTAAATATGGAAACAGGGGAAAGTGGACATAAAAACTAGAACGAAACAACAGGAAGTAGAAGCACAAGTGTGGAACATTCTAATGGCGGTGAAGTAGCCATCGGTCTCCTAGTCGCCAGGAAATCCTTCTTGAAAATGATGGTATGACACACATGGGAAGAGTGATGGAAGTCCAATTCACATGGGATTCCCACCTGAGGCTGCAGAGGGCACAGCAGAGACTGACAAGCTACATTGAGGAGCACCTCTGCCACAGTACCTACTCAAAAGGTGCTGCAACTGCCTGCCAGAGGAAATTCGTCCTCTGCCCCTTTGGGCATAGGTGGCAAAGGGTAAAGTATCCCTACCACTACCTATGGCATTGAGGGCTGTTGCTGCTGAACTGCTAGGCCCAGAGGCTTGGCAGTCATCTTGAATGCCACTAAAATTCCCTCCACTGCAGTGAATTCCTCTATCTCGGCAGAGGCTTGGAAAGTACATCTCTTAAAAACGTATCAAATACCATTGACTCACTCTGACGTTGCATACACAGGGGTGGACGGGCCCAGAGGGGGCTCTGGAGATTTCCTAGTAGGCCTCTGCACCCGGGCCTCTTTTGTGTGGTATTTCCAAATGTTCTCATAGGAAAAGCATTGGGTTTGCTGAAAATGTGTAATATGGGGCCACTTTGAAAATTATTTCCAGGGCCACTTTTTTTTCCCAGTCCACTCCTGTGCATACATCAACTTTGACATCTCAAGATGGTACGCTATCCGATGTAATTCCTACATTCACAGGAGTAAAGCAGGGCTGTAATCTCACATCCACTCTAATCTTTATTTAAGCGACCTTAATGACATTTGGCAACATGAAACTTAATTTCCAGTTAGATTCGGTAAATTACAAATCTACTGGATGGTATTTGCTTATGATATGATCTTATTTGACAAAACAGCCTTTGGATTGCAGAACTGCACATTTTTTCAACATATGCCAACACATATAAGCTACATTCAAATCCCAGAAAATCCAAGATTGTGATTTTTTGTGTTAAGAAAATGGTCAATTGAGGGTTCACTTATTGAACGATCAATGTTACTACTGTACCTAGGCTATAATCTTTGTGACTCCTCCTCAATAACTATGTGGAGGCCGTACCTCAATCAAAAATCAAGACCACCAATTTCGCAGATGAAAATAATTTTCTGAAAATATTGTATATTCTCTGAGTTGCCAGTAGTAGATTATTATACTCTATATTATCTACATCACTATACGGTCTTGACATGTGTCTGGGAGACTTAACCACCTTTCTTAGACATACTCCAGGGTCGCATTTGGAAGCTAACTTTGGGTTTAGCTAATTCACTTCCTAATTCCATCTTGAAACATGAATTTGCGCTAAATTCACTTTCTTCAAAACAACAATGGAGAATGTTGAACAATTACCCGAAGATTATTAATCCTCAATTTAATTGTATGTTGATCTATCAAAGATGATTGCTGATGCTCCTCCAGCATCACTCTAACTGTTTTGTGGTAAAATGCAATCTTTACTCCAAAAAATAGATGTGGACAAGCAAGATCTCATCACCTGGCTGGGATTTGTTAAAAAAATATTGTATGATTATGATTGGGTGTGCACTATAGAAGCCCTTAACAAATATAGGTCGTATAAAGAATACGCTTGGTTTACTAAGAAGCGAAGCCCGCAAAGCTCTTTTCTTCTTTGCTTTCCCTGTGAAAAGGCTTGCACACTGTCTCTTAGATTGAAACTTAAAATATTTCACAATTATGAAAGAATCAAACATTGGGGACCGAAAAATGTTCTAACATCTTCAACCACTTGTAGATTCTGTCTTTATAGTAATCATTGTGAAACCCTTAAACATCTTCTTACATTGTGCTGTTACTTTCAAAGCACTAGGCTACTTGCTTTTGGGAAGTACATTACTGATGGCACTGGACTTTCAAGGAATTCTCTGTGGCTTCGATGTATGTGGGGAGAAAACATTTCTTTGCTTCTTTCTTTCACTCATCTATTGTATGTAATTAATAATGATATTGGAGAATGCTCGGAAGTAGGCACAATGACCAGCATATTAAGATGTTCACTCTGATCAAGTTTTGATGTGGTGCAATCTTAGAAATTTTACAGGCAGATGCTAGAATTGTTTCGCACTTTATGCTCTCTGTACGCTCTATTATAGGTCTTTGAATTTTACAAAACTTTGCTACCTGTTGTCAGTTTTAGATATGCATTATAGGTTTCACAGTTTGAAAGTACTACATTTTATGTATTTTGATCTCAATTTGCACACTTTCTGTTTTGCACATAGTACTGGCAGACACAGTGACCTATATTTTAAACATGTTTTTATTAGATACAAATTGGCAGTATCATCTAACTTAGATTTATGTAACGACTTAATGTTTTAAACAATATTTGTAAAGGTTTTTGGTATAAACCATAGGCAAATTAAATAATTTTTTTTTTAAAAAAGCCCAAAACTTCTTCTGGAGGGACTCATCAGCCTTAGTTCAGAACAGATTTCTACCACTAAAAGGAATGTTCAGGAGTTTGTTTGGCCACCCAGGGTAAAACCCGGACTGCTCAGCCACAAGTACCTCCTCAACACCTTTCTGTGGCCATCATCCTAGCCACACAGTTGTCAGTATACAGATCTGATCAGAGAATCTGACACAAACTCTGTTTGCCAATTTCTAACATGGCTTCAAAGCCCTCGCTAACTTTAGGTAGGTGCTCTCTGGCCTCTGAGATTGTGGATGAAAGACCAAAAGAAAATTTGACCAAGGGACACAATGCCTTGATGGATCTCAGACCCAAGAAAAACCAAAAAACCTTCCTTCCCCGGGCATCCAGTTTCATGCTCCTGGTCCAGAGGGAAAAGATGACAAAGATGTTGTCTTCAGGTTCGCCATGGCTGCCTGGGCAACAAGGCTCTCTGGGGAGGCATCAACAAACAGGAACACAGGTTCTAAAGGGGCCGCACTGCACTTCTTGGCCAGATTCCAGTCTACAGTTGGAAGTGAGGTTGGTTTAGCGTATAACTTCAAAAATGGTGATTTGACTGCCCTGTTAAAGGGCAGTAGTGTTTCTCTCTGTGGATCTTATCCCAGAATATCCATCAGTTCGTACTGCACCTTGGGCCTGGAAAGTGCCACAAACCGCAAGGTTTCAACCACCTTAACTGCCAGGCATTGAAAAGTGTCCTGAAGCTTACCAGGGGTAGAATCAGGGAGAATGTTGAATTTTGGTAAAGTGTCTAGGGCATTTGCATCTTGCAAGTCAGCTGCAAGGTCCACGAAGACACCACCTTTGCCATACAATTCCTCAGGGAAGTCACTCTCTTCCATGGGGAATAGGGTTTCCCAATCTGAGGGGATGTGGTCATCCACCTGATCATCATAAAGACGCCCATAGGGAGCAGAGCATACTCCAGAGTACCGCCAGTGCTTGTTGGCACTGAGGGTGCTGCAGAAACCTGAGTCGGGCTGAAAGACCAACATTGCGAGATGGAGCAGTGCATCCATGAGACAGATCCTTGTCCACTTTTGCCATGGAGAAGCCTAAGGGAATCCGGTCATGGTTTGTTGAGGCTTCTCTTTGTTTGTTTGTTTCTTTATTTCTAATGCGCATCAAGCCCGGAGGTAACAGGGCGCAGCAATACGAAGATGCAAGGCTTACAAAGTTTCAAATAATTCACAATAAAACCACATAAATGTACAGGTAAAATTACTTACAAGCAGGAGATAGGTATAAATGTTCAGATTATATACAATTAAAATATATGCAGTACAAGTACTCTTACAGCTCATTGGAGCTTGGTGGATTCCAACAGCCATGGGCACTGAGGCCGAAGCCACCAGCTCTAGGGCATTGGAGAAGTCAAGCATCTTCAGCCTAAAGGACTCCCATTGCTCAGGGTAAGGGATTAGGTGGGGAAAGGTAACTATGGTGCCTGCTCCTCTGAACAGTCCCTGGAACAGTGACTTATCTTCCTCGAGAAGGAATAAGAGTGATGTTTCAGAGATCCGCCTGGGGAACGAGACCTTTTGCTGTGCTTCTTACGGACTGGGAACCATTCCTGGGTCTGAGGCACCACCTTTGGTGACCACAGCCCTTTGGTATGTTGCCCTTCTCCTGGTGGAAAAAGGTGAATAGTTGTGTCACCAGCTCACAAAGGGCATTCGGGTACATTGACTGCCACGACCCAAAATCCTGCATGTTGTGCTCCTCTCTGAGGTAATATAGGCAGATCCTGTAAGGATTGGAGACGGACATATGATGCTCGCAGTCAACGCAGGGTTCAACGGCTGAGGACTTTGATGGATTTGCCATGGCATGGAATGAGAAGAAAAATAACTTCAAACAAAACGTGTTCCTGAAGTGAGTAGAGTGTGTGGGAAAACAGGCACTAAGATCACGGGGAGTGCCACCTCAGTATATAGTGGCCGTGACATCATGTCCGGCACAAGGTGCATAGATGTGTCAGGTGGTGCTGATGCAGAGCCATGCTGTACCCACTGGTGGCAGAAATGTTTCATAAATAGCAGCTGCGCTGGTAGATAGATATCATAGATGCAGAATCTGTGAGAGGAGGGAATCCAGTAGAAAGCACAAGTAGCTCAGTGACAGTCCCTGCAAACAGTTCTTCAGTCAGGGTGTCAAGAGTTTATAGCATCAGAACATTTCCTATGTAGTCAACAAAAAGCAAAGGAATAAGAATGTTCTAATTGACGTTGATTGTAATGTGTCTACTTAAGTACACTGATATGCGCTTGTGATAGAAATGACTTGTGCATACTACACAGTGCTCCAAAGGGATTCATGGGACATGTTGGAAACCCTGTGTGAGGGAATGTTCAAAACAGCTGACCTCTGATGAAGTATTGCAACTCAAAGATTGTAGATGATTTTCTGTTTTGCAGCGTTGCGTTAAAAGAAACAACTGCTGGCCTCTGTGATCTGTACGGATATTGCTTACAGTGCATTAGAATTGTGCTAGCTGTGTAGGAGGAGTCAGTAGTGGGGGTACCAGTAAGGATGCCTATGAGGACCTGATCATGGGTCGCAAAACCTGGGAGAGCTCGATAGGGTGGATAACATGCAAACCAAATGGTGGCACATCTGGGGGGGCAAGTCATTCTAGGAACAAATGACTTTTTAGAGTCAGAAGGTGGAAGTCTCAAAGGGCTCATGTCTCTCCTCGAAATGAAGGTCTAATGGGATGAATCTTGAGAGGAAACATCTGAACCCTGCGGCAAGGACATCACTGAGGATGAATATGAATATACAGTAGTTAAAATGATGACGTGTCTCTGATGCAAGATGCCAATTGGTTTACTGGGGCTTATGACACAATGGAGGCCTTGGGATCTTCTTATACTTCCCCATACCTGTTAAATTAGGCTTCAGCAATCCCTTGGAACCAGGTCCAGTAGAGGCAGTGGAGACCTTGCAGTGAAACCCTCAGGGCCTGAAGCCCCTCTGTAAATCTCAGCAGTAGGGCCAAAGAGTCCTTGAGCTGTGGACCGATAGAAAGCATTGATGTACCCTTGGTGCAAGCACCAGTGGGAGACCCAGTTGTGTCCTTGGCTTGAGTGCCAGAGCATGCTCTGACAACCTGAAGGTGCCCCTTGTAGTGCAGCTAGGAACCACCGAAGGAGCGGAAAGGCCTCTCACAGGCACAACGTCCCTGGTAAAGGATTGCTGGAGGTTTACTGGTGGGTATGCCTGAAAGATGTGCTCCCAACGTTAAAGGCTTTCTCTCAATGCCAGGTGCAACAACATGCACGCCAGCAATGGTCAGGCCCAAGACATTTCAAACAAAGGGAGTATGAGTCTTGTGCTTAGTAGTGGCGCATGCACAAACTGCACACCAAACTGCACACCAAAAACCTGGATTCCATCCCTGCCATGAAACTGAAAGATGTGTCGCTGCCTTGCAGAGATTAGAGGAAAAAAGAATGCTAACGAGAGCAATGCTGTGGGTGACCGCCCTGTTTGCGCTGAAAGAGGGACTGGGGTAAAAAGGAAAGCCCCTCATATTGCAAGAGAAAGGTTCTCTATGTCTTTCACTCTACACCAGCTGGAAAATGTGTTCCATTCGCAGCCGTATAGGGCTTCAGTTGCAGGTCTTCTAGCCAAAAGCAACACCTCCATAATGTCTTCCGAGAGGTTGCAGTCTGTATATCTTAGCCTCTCAGAACCCAGGAGTGCAGACTCAGATTTCTGATTCCTGGGTGAAGAAGACAGCCTCCCTCCTGTGAGAGAAGATCCACTCTATGGGGAAGACGGAATGATGGGTAGATGGACATGTCTAGAAGGTCTGGGTACCACGTTCCCCCTGGCCCAAACGAGAGCAATCAGGATCATGGATTTCCCAAACGTCCACAACCTCCTGATGACATGAGGTGTGTTAGGTAGAATTGTATGCAGTACCTTCTGGGACCACCACACACAATTAGGACCATAGGTCTAAGCAAACCAAACTTTGGTATAAGTCTGTACAACACAGGTTTTGGTAGCGTGCTGTGCAGCCAGGCATCTCTCTAGAGGGAATGTGAGCAGTAAATGATGATACACAGAGGTCTTTCAATCACAGTGGTTCAAGTAGACACTTACACTCAAGGTTTCTTGGTAAAACATGTATTAATTTATTACAAAGTCAGGTAGAAAACATTCACTAGAAGGAGGCAACTTAACATTATACACAGATACACTTCAGTACAAATACATTTCTGAGACAGATTAGGCTCCCCTGAATATAGGAGCAAAATGGCATTTCAGTTGCTTGGAAGTGAGCAAAAAGGCACAAGTTAATAAAAAATAGATTACAAATACTCTTTTAACAGTGCTAATAGTTTCAGTTCACCAGAAGAGTCAATTCAATAGGCCTAGGCCAAAGTCAATGGGATAGTGTCTTGGATAGGAAAGAGCAGTTCTGGTAGTAAACGGTAAAGTCTTTGCCAAAGTTCTTAGAAGTAGTTTGCGAAAGAAAGAATCATATGTTGGGTCACAAGCTGATTAGGCCTGCAAGTTGGGAAAGTTTCACAAACTTTCACTGCGAGAGGTAAGTGCTCTCAATCAGGTTTTCACAGTACCTTAATGTGAAGAAAAAGATGCAGCTCAAGAAGTCTGTACCTGGCAGTTCCTGCAGATCTCGCTGTTCCTGAGCCTCAGTTGTGGGGACAAGAGGGAGGACGTCAGGGAATACCTGCACTGCATGGGGATTGGTAAAAAAAGCCGGCAAATGGAAGATCTTCGGTTTGAGTAGCTGTAGTCAAGCACACAAGCTGGTGTCCCTCTCCCTGGTTAAACCCAACCAGCTCCTAGAATGGCATCCCGGTGCCTTATGAGTTGATTAGTCCCACCAACTCAAAGGAAGAAGTTGTCCTTGAAGGAGCTTCTCTGTCGAGATGAACTTGGCAATTCGGACCTGCAGCAGGCCTTCACCGGTCAAACCAATGGTCCAGGAGCTGCAGCAACCACCCTCTTCCAGCTCGTCTTCGGTTCTTTCGTTCCAGTGGTTGACTCTGTCTTCCAAGCCAAGAGACTCGCCTTTTATTCAGTTCTCTCCCTTTCATTCCAGCCTAGCTGGCACTCACCCAGCAGGGTGGATATCCTTCCCGGTCAGTCAGCCAGCCAATCACGCCAGAGTGCATTTGGTTCTCCTAGGAGACTAAGCACAGGGAGTTTCGGGCACCTCCCTCACTTCCTTCCCACCCCAGACACTCGGGTGCCAGAGGCGGTCTTCAGTCCTGAAGCCTGCCAAAGGCGTAGGAACAAAGGGACTAAACCTGGTTTGGCGCACGCAGAGACAAACTCTAGAAGGATCTTTCCAAAAAGAAATGGCGAAAAAAGAAGACCGGGACCTGTTTTTACAGAGGGGGCTCAGACACCATCTTGAAAAACATGGCTCCTGTGATTTAACGCTACCGTTGTTCGCAGTCGGGAAAAATCATGGTAGTTTGTTGTAAAACCACTGCCACTAGCCGTTTCGATAAGGAAGGGTAGCATTAGACTGCAACACAAGTATTTAGACACAGGGGATACTAAGTAACCCCTCCAGCACTCTATTGTAAGATAGTGTGTGCTGGGTCTAGGAATTTGGAAAGACTAGTAAAGTCAATTTCACTTTACATTATGTGGGAAACAGTAGTTTATCCCAGAGAAGGTATTTAAACCTTGGGAAGTCTAAAAGACATCCCTGTGCCACTGCACGGAAGGTGCTGTGTGACACACATGAAAAGATGATGCCTATGGATCGGTCTAAAAACTCCATAATCAAAAGAAATAAACACAGAAAACACATTAAAGGAAAAGTTCAAAGTCCCAAAGTTTAGCAAAAGAGCTTGAGTGCTCTAAGGTAGAGGGAATTGGCACATTTATGAGAATTCTCCCTAACAAGGTGTGACGGGGCCTGGTGGGAACACGTACACAATTGGGAAAACGCTCATAATCATGGGGGGCCATAACATCATCCTCATCATATCCTCAAAAATTGAAGCAAAAGACTTGAAAATGTCATTCTTCATCTGAGGTTTGTACCGCAAGGTCAATTCCAAGGCTGATGTTTAAGATCCCTTCTAATTCGGAGGTGCCTTCAAAGAGGGCACTGATGCAGTTTTGGGCAGCAGGGAGGCCCCGGGGTTCAACGGCATATATGCGACTTGGATAGCTATGTCAGAGGTCTTCTGACCCAAGCTTTGCAGATTCCCTGTCGGACTTGGAAAATGCAGTGGAATCCGAAGTCTTACATCATGGCTCTTTTGAAGGAACAGCCGGAGCCACCTCCAAAAATATCTCCAACATTTACAACCTGTAATCTTCCCATTCGACTGCGAAAGCGTTTTTGGGGGAAAACGTACCTGGCGCCTGTTCGAAGAATCCGATGAATGACAGCGATGTCCTATTGGAAGGTGTGGAGGACAGAGACTTTGATACAATTGGCATAAGCCACACTTGACTACATCATGGGCCTCGCCAAGTCACCAGAAACAAATTCTGTGTGGATCAGTGATCAACATCTTCGAATCACAGTCTGCACATCTCTTGAAGCCTGTTTTTGTGCAGACATTAACGTGTGAAGAAAGGATTATCTGTGCTAAAGTAAAACGGTTTTGAGAGCCTGCTAAGCATGCGGAAAAACAGAAGTGAGGGTATAGGGTGCAGTGTTTGCTATTTATACTATCATTTATGCCACGTCCAGATGCAAGAATGGAAACCGTAGAGGGACATCGATGCAGATACTGTGCAGCGCCCCATGCTATCGATTTTATTTTCAGAAAAAGTGCAAAGCAGGAAACAAATATCTAAGATGAGGAATCCGTGGGTGGACACAATCCATTATAAATATTAATTTGAATACGTTTCTAACTTGAATAACTTTTCCATATTTTCATTTATCTGCATTATACTTCTCTTGACCAATATTTTTGTCTGTCGAATTTGTGTACATAGCAGGACATATGACATCATTGTATTACGTATGCTGATGTACATACATGACCACTATAAACACCAGCCATTTTGAAAGATTGGTTTTCAGCGTTCTAATCAGAGTGACCTTGTGGTCCTCACTAACTCTAATGTAGAATGTCAACTCATTTCTTTATGTAAGGTTCCTACCATGCCCTTTTACTTTTCAGATCGAACCCTACTAGGAGAATATCATTAGAATGTGGGTCTGAAATGTATTCCTTCCCAATAAACGTTGCACTGAGTTTTTCAGCTATATCCCAGATTTCCTACTCAACTCCATAACTGAAGACATAACCTACAGATACCTCTATTTAAGTTATTATTGGCAGTTACCTCCACAATATTTAACTCTTCACTTTTCAGACTCTTATTAAGGGTTATCGAAAATAGTAAAAATGTACCTTCCTTTATTTTACCGTGAAGAACACAACATATGATATCACTATCAACGTCAGGTATACATTTGGATTAATTCCAAAATTAATTTAACATTTCTTGTAAGGAATTTCTCATGATCAGTGCATATTTGTTCTGTATAATTAGTTACAGGTTTAACAATTGTAACAATTGATCTAAGAAATAACTTATTTCTAAATGTTCTCATAAAGCTGTTATGCAAATCTTAGTACATGTTGTTCAACATACTGTAAAAAAATGTTCCTGATGAAGTAATCAACATGTCCTGAAACACGTGAAGCAAAGGAATTTCTGTTAATATGAACTAACAGCATCTTAATACAGACTGCATTGAATACAAATTGACTTTTTCTAAAGTTCTTTTCTTAAATTACTCCATTGGGAAATATGTTTCTACTAAAATTGAGCAGAGCGGGCAAAAAGGCGGGCTGTTCCTGCTGCCTTGGGAAAGAGGCTGTCACCTGTGTGAATGCTCCATGTGAACACCCAATTATTTAAACATTAAACTCATACCAGAGCGGACAGTGAGGCAAGCTGTTCCTACTGCATTGGGAGAGAGGCTGACACCTATATAAACGCTCTTTGTGAATGCACAATTATTTAAACATTAAACTCCCTCCAGAGCAGAGCGGGCAGCGAGGTGGTACTGTTCCCGCTGGCGCTGCGGTTGCGACTGCGACTTGCCATATAGAGGACACAGATGGTTGCAAGTTTTGCCCAGCAGTTCCCATTCAGCAAGATTCGGGGGTGAATATAAGGGCTTGCAAATGTCTGCGGTTGGAGTCTCCTCTTAAAATAACTTCTCCTCTGCCCTTGCAGCAGTGAGGTTGGCGCCAGGGATGCACTTGCTTGAAGCCGCACAGTGCTTGTTTATGCTATATTGGCTCTCCCCACATTGCTGTCGGTGCTGCCCCTGAAGCGAAACACAAGCTTGGCAAAGGGTGAATGACCGTGGAGCTACAGAACATCTGGGGACGCAGCTGTTTGGATTTTTCAGTTCATAGGTGGCAGCGTCCAAAATCATGTTTCTTTGGCAGAACAGAGTGAAGTAGACGTGGGGCAGGCTGTTTCCTGCTGTTAGCAGCTGCCGTAGGATTTGTGAGCTTGCTGTGGGATTGCAGTGTTAAGAAGCACTGTTTCCTTCGGCCATCCTACTGTAGTTCATCGCCCCATTCAACTATTTTGGCAACAGCTTGATCCATAGACTGTAGTTGGCCCTAGATTTGAGTTGGTGCACCCGCTGTTATTTGAAAATGTGCTCATCATCAGCTTATTACTGACCTTATTGCTTCTATTGACCATTTGATCTTTTAATTTTACCTGATCTTACCTGTCCCTATCTGGCTATAGGAGCCTCTATTAACTGATCCCTAGCTGACCTCCTGACTGTTTGCTTATCCAGTGCACCTCCAGTGGCAGCTGTGGCTCTGAGTTGGTTTCGAGTTGTTTTTGCTTTTTTTTTTAGCGTCTGCAGTTCTTTTGCTAACACTCTTTGTGCACTGGTTAAGGTCATGCGGGTACTATGAGGCTCTGTGTGTCCAGAGAAGTTATCAGGTTTTTGGGTGATTCATCTGCACTCTGGATCAATGGGAGGTGGAAGGCACCATGAGTTAGAGGGGGGGAGTCAGACTCCGGAGGTGCCCTGAGCCAGTCGTGCGTTCCCTGCTCCGGTGAACCCACCTTTGGGCTGAACTTTTTTAGTGTTGGTTCGGGCTTTGTGTTCGGGCCCCTTGGCTTCAAGCTCTTAGGTCAAGGGAATTCCTTCCAGGTTTCTGTGTGATACAACATCAGTTTTTGCTTTTATTGGTAATGTGGATATTTTAAGCACTGTTTTTGCATATTGCATACTGTAGATTGATTTTGCACATTGCTTCTTGGGCAGAATTTTTATGGTATGGACTTTTATGGTCCTTATGGTACAAAGTTAATGTGATTGTATTTTGATTACTTTTTGTATTGTATCGTTTTGTTTTGACTAGAATGCTAATTCATACTGTTTTTACTGTTTGTATCCCAGGGATTTTTAGCTGTGTTTTTAAATTTGTTTCCCGCTTTCACTGTTTTAATCATGACCAAATGAAAGGCCAGGGATGATCTCCCAGGTAATAGACAAGTACAAAAACTAAAGAACAGTATAGTGAAATCCAACCACAGATCAATATCTTAAAGATATGGAAGGAAAAACTGAGCAACAGATTCTGGTCTCAGAAAGGGCCATTTAATCTGCTACACATGGACTGAAGGGCTCGACACTGAGAGACACCCAGGGAGTGGGGGAGGGGGTTTAATTGTTAGAGAGAGTGTCTGTAGTTCTTGTGTGGATTCTGTGGTAATCCTGACATCAAAGAATATTGTAAATGATAAGGGTATTTCCGAGTGTGGGACCAACACACAGGATGGTCAGGGGAGCCTAATAGATGAGGATTTACTAGCCATCCAGAAGACTGATCAGGGTCTGTCATCGGTCCCCTTCTCCACAGCCAGCATAGAGTAACTAGACAATGATGCTAACATTTTAGAAGCAGCTCTGGAGGGGAAGTTGGGCCCTATTTGTGATCCCCTGGTTCAGCAAGGTAATTTGTTGTCTGAAGGCTTGGCCAGGATGGGTGATGAAGTTTTGAGCAAGAAGGCAGGCCCCATATTGACCTTCTCACAATCATTTAAACAGGGGATTATGAGCTTCCTGATGATTATGGATGATTCCATTACAGATTTGAGCAAAGGTTTTAATGCGCTATCCTCTTGCATTCAGTGTGGAAGACTAGAGCTTTAGTTTTTTTTCACTTGTTTATTTTTTTTTAAACTTTATTTACACAACATCCATAACAAATCCGAATACAATCAGCGTACATCAAATAACACATGAAAAAAAAACAACACAAGAAAAGCACAACATTTTACACAGTACTATCTACACAGCGAGATATACAATACCCTAAATCCCCAACATCTGAAATACATCTCTCAATTACCCCCCCACCAAACAACTATAATGTCAATTTAAAACAACTGCAAAAATCTACCCCATATTTTCTCAAACAAAGCCAATTTACCAAGTCTCCTATACATCACTCTCTCCATATTTGCCAATTCATGCATCTCAGACAACCACGTCGCCACATTCAATGTCAAAGCATTCTTCCAGTTCCTCAACATAATTCTTTTACCAGTCATTGCCCCTCTGAACAACCACTTCTTCTCACTTTGAGTGAGATCATCCAAAGACTCATCACTCCCCAATATGATCACACTAAAATCCAAGACCGGGAGACCAACAATCACTTCATCACACACACGTCTAATCTCACCCCAAAACAGTCTCACCGGCCTACAATCCCATAGCAGATGTTCCATCGTACCAATCTCACATGAACATCTCCAACAATCTGCACTCTCCAACAACCCTCTGTTACACATTCTCTCAGGCGTCCAATAAATTCGATTAAGAATTTTAATCTGTATCGATCTTTCCGTGAGTCCCAGCGAGCACAACTTCACATTCACACACATGTTTTGCCATAAGCCCTCTGTGATATCCAATCCGATTCTCCTGCCCCATTCCTCTCTCAAAGAATCATTCCCCTGATAACACGACACAAATGCTTTATACAGGCGACTGGCCAGTCCCCCACCCGAACCCACCAAATTCCTTGCAAACATATCCAATGCAATTTTCCTCTCCAAATCCACAACTCCTATCGCACGTTTAAGCTTCACAAAATCAGAGGGTTTAAAGTTTTCAATATAATATTGTTGCTGCAATTCCCTTGCATTCATCCAACGACCATTTGTAAACAGATCAGCAACCCACTTCACCCCACCCAGAAACCAATCTGCCCAAAAGACCACCTTGCCATCTATTTTGATAGCAGGATTTAGCCACACCGAGGCACCGGGCTCCCTCAAAGCGTCCACCTTCAAATAATGACACAAGCCCTTCCAGGCGCTCCTCATGTTATCCATCAGCAAATCATGTCCACAACTCTGTCTAGAGACCGAAGCCAACACAGCTCTTGGAGTAAGAGGCCCATGGAAACTGGTTTCAGCCTCTACCCAGACATCCTGCAAGTCCTCCACAAATGGAACCAAAAATTCTGAAAAGAAAGCCAGGTGGTATGCCCTGAAATTCGGCACCCCAAGACCACCCCTATGCAATGGCAATTGTAATTTCCACAACTTCAACCTCGGGGGCTTCCTATCCACACAAGAACTCCTGCAGCATCCTGTCCAACTCTCTCCAAAAAGTCTCAGGGAACATAAAAGGGACCATACTCAAAAAAAGTAACTCTCGGGGTAGATATCATCTTTAAGGCATTCACCTTACCCCACAAAGAAAGATTCAAAAGACTCCATCTCTCAAGGTCTGTCCGCAAACCACTACACATGACCCGCACATTTTCCTTAACCATGTCCCCTATCTCCGGAGTAAGCCAACCCCCCAAGTAAAGCAATTTATCTGGACACCACCTGAAGCCCAAGTCCACCACAAACCTCCTATCAACTGAATGTGTCAAAGGCATAATCTCTGATTTCATCCAATTAATTTTGTAGCCAGAACAATGATGAAACTCCACCACAACATCCATCAATGCCGGTATAGATTTCTTAAGATCACTAAGGACTAAGAGCATGTCATCTGCAAACAGCCAAATCTTCTGCGCTATCCCCCAGCACGAATGACCAACCACGTCCTCCGCCCTCCTGATAAACTCGGCCAGTGGTTCCAAAGCCAACACAAACAGAAGAGGTGACAGAGGGCACCCCTACCTCGTACCTCTCTCCATTTTACTCCTCCCCGACCTCATACCATTGGTGACCACCTCCGCAATCGGCTCACTATATAGCAACCTGATCCATGAAATAAACCCCATACCAAAACCCATCTTGCCCAACACTGCGTAGAGGAATTCCCAATTCACTCTATCAAACTCTTTCTCCGCGTCCAATGACACAACAGCACTATCCCCCTCCTGACCACTCGCTTTCGATACAATACTCAAAAACTTCCTAATGTTACTGGAGGTCTTCCTACCCTTCACAAAACCAGATTTATCCACATGTATCACGGACGGAAGCAGACACTCCAACCTGCAAGCCAGCATTTTTGCCAGAATCTTATTATCAACATTAACAAGACTAATGGACCTATAACTGGAAGGCAGAGTAACATCCCTCCCTTCTTTCAAGAAAGCCGATATCAGAGCATGTTGAGTAGTCTTAGGAAGTAATCCGATGGTCAACGACTCCACATACATATCTAGCAACAATCGTAAAGCCGAATCCGGCAGCATCTAATAAAACTCAGCCGGGAACCCATCCGGTCCTGGGGCCTTCCCAGCATTCAACTTACCAATCGCCATCCTAACCTCATCCAACGAAAAATCCTCCTCCAACAACTCCGAATCATCCACATTAATCCTAGATAGGCCCACCTTATCCATAAATTCTGTACCCTCACCTGATACCTCCGACTCATTCTTGTAAAGTTCTTCCTAAAAGTCTCTGGAAATGTTGTTTCTCTCACCCAGATGATAGCTTATACTGCCGTCATGCATACAAATCGACGGAATAGACCGCTCCGTCTCCGCTTCCTCAGCCTATAAGCCAACCACCTGTCGCATTTTTCACCCTTCTCATAATACGCACATTTCAAATAGAAGTTACTCCGATCATTACGTTCATCAATGAGTGAGTTCAATTCTCTCCTTACCCTTTTAAGTTCACCCACCGCCTCTCCACAAACGGGATCCACCATCACCCTCCTTGACAATTCGGTAAGTTTAGTCTCCAACAATGCCTCCCTTTCAACGCTCTTTTTCCTCAGCCCACTCGATACACCAATTAAATGGCCCTGTATCATACATTTCAAAGCCTCCCAGACAACACTGGGACGCATCACTCCATCATGATTACACTCCACAAAACAGTCCACTTCCTTCCTCAATGTCTCCAACACATCATCCTTCTGCAGCAATGGTACATTCATCCTCCAAAATGTATGCACAGTCAGTGCATATCGCAGCCACAATTGCAAAACCACATGCGCATGATCCGTCAAAAGTATGCTACCAATCTCACACGTCTCACAAAACTCCGTCATCCGACCAGCAGTCAAAGACATATCTATTCTCGAATAGACTGAATGTGCACCCGAGTAAAAACTGTACTCCCTATCCAAGGGATGTTCCAGTCTCCAACAGTCTTGCAAATTATGTTCCAACAGCAAATCCGCCAAGGCCAAATGTTGTCGGCCGCACCACCCCTATAACGACTTCCACTCCTATCCGCAGACACATCCAAAACAATATTAAAATCTCCGCCCAACACAACATTCCTGGATCCCAAATCCTGCAATATTTGCGCCACCTTTCTGAAGAAGGAACCATCATCCACTGATGGCGCATAAATATTACACAAGGACACCTCAAGACCCTGCACATCAAGAGCAGAGCAATTATTCTCCCCTCTTTGTCAGACACCTCCTTCAAAACCCTGATCGGGACATTCTTCCTGAACAAAACCACCACACCCCTCGATTTGGTATTAAATGAGGCACCATAGACCTGCCCCACCCAACCTTTCTTCAATTTCTCAATTTCACCCTTTGCCAAGTGAGTCTCCTGCAGGAGACACACATCACCCTTGAGATCATCTAAGAAGCGCAAGATTTTCATTCTTTGCTTGACATTATTCAATCCATTGACGTTCCAAGTCACCAACCTCAAATCCTCACCCACCATGTTCACTGTACAATTTTCCCACCCGACAACCCAAGCAACCATAAACAACTGAAGAGAACAAGGCAGAATACACACACCCCCTCCCAAAACAACCAACCCACCCCCGCTGAAACTGTTGCAGCCTGTTAGCAGCAACCACAAACCCAAGTAGTAATACACAAAACTCATACCAAAGTCCCAAGTCCCGACCCCCTCCCCATCAAACATGAACCCAAACTTAACCTTTTGAACACAAACCCCATCACTTCCCACCCAGCTTACTCCCAATGCTACAGAACACCTCAAGTTACACAATTGAAATGCTTCTCACTCTGCCCAAACATCTCCACGTATTGGGCCACAATCCCTATACAAGTTGTTCAAACACCACCTATTCAGCACAACACAAGTACAAACCCACCACAGCACCCATCAGCCCCCGGCCCCCATTACCAAACATCGGAGGAAAAAGGACACCATACACACTCCGGGGGAGCCCAAATCTGCATCATTAAGAGATCAACACTGGCATCGAATGGGTATCCAACCAGCTCATATGAAAAGCTCACGAACAGTCCCCCACCACCCACACACTGGAAAGTCAATCAGCTGGCCATAAGAAATAAACACAGATCATCAAAGACCCATCAACATTAATAAATCGACGCGCATGCACGCAAGCATGCAAATTGCAGGTTCAGAAGCTGCAAAAACCAATATACACGCGTAAATTGCACTCACACTCAAGAATCAAACACACACCAGAGCCCAAGCTCAAACCCATAGAACAGAAACATTCCAAATCCACCCATTGCCATATACACAATCAGCAATATACCCACATGTTACAGGCCTGTTGGCGAATTCGTGGAAGCATTATCAACCTACAAATACAGATAGGCCATCTAGGAGATGCCCAGACAACCCGAAACCAAAGCAGCAACATTAGCCAAATGGAAGCAATGCATGCATAAGGACACCAATTTTTGAAATTTTCAGTTTTTAATGAGGTTAGTGGACCAGCCGATGTAAAAAGGAGAAATCACTTACCATAATATTCGTTCTATGGATTCTTCTTCCGGAGATTACTCATCAGATAGATAGCTATCCCAGCGTCAGCTGGTCTGAAAACTTGTCGAACGGGGCGTAGGGCCCCTCGGGTCGTCTTGCTTTGAGGCCGCTTTCGTCGACTCCGGATGTGACGTCGGTCGTCATACATATACCACGTGAATACGCAGCTGTACCTCAGTTCCCCACCTTTTTTCCACTGAGCTCTGCCACTGCGAAGGAAGATCAAATAAAGGCTAAATAGCCACCTCTCATGAGAAAAAAGAAAAACCCTAACCAGGATTATTTTTCTTTTTTGTGGAAAATGTAACTGCAAAACGACCAAGAGAGATTGTTAGCCACTGACTTAGACACTTTTAGAAGGACTCTCAAAGTGCCGAAATACTGGGACCACTGGCCCCAGAGGAGCCACTACAAAAACTGCATGAGCCCAAAGGCTTTGAAAGCGACATTGAAATTGTAGTGATAGGGGTCACCTTGGGGCCGAGGTCACCGGGCGCCACTGGAGCCACATTAGCATGCTGCTTCGAGGTGTCAACCATACCCGCAACGGCTGTCTTAAACATTGCAAGCATTTGCTCCTTAAAAGTCTCCAGCTGGGCTCCTGGATGTCGGCCCTGCTGATAATTTACCAGCCTTATCTGACTAATCGGATCCATGTCTACGCCGATGGTGCCTGTTCTTTTTTGTGGGAGGAAGAGGAAGTAGAATGGTTCTAGGAATGAGACCTCTTCTTGTTTTTTTTACAATGCCTTTCCTCCTTTTCAGGAGTATGCCCCTCCGTATCAACTTCCTAAGACTTGGTGGTCTAGCGCATCAGAGATTTTGACAGGGGCTGGCCTCCTGTAAGTTTCGTGGCTCTATCCCTCAGCAATTTCGGGTTCATCTATTTACAGGAACCACAGCCCTTGGTGTTGTGACCGGCAGTGAGGCACCACAGAGAGACTTTGTATGGGTCCGTGATGGACATCTTAGAGCTGCAGTCCCTGCAGCGCTTGAACCCGGAGCCCTTGAGAGTAGACATAATACGAAACTGCGTTGAACAATTGACAAAACGTCAGTTAGAAAAAGAATCTTGTTAGACAATGTTCCTCGAGCAGCGTGCTGAGCTCTGTAAAAAAGAAACTGGGGCGTAAGTGATGAGGTATATGTATGATGACACGTCTGGAGTTAACGCCAGAGGCAATGAAGCAAGAGGAGTCGATGGCTGGGTCGAGGTGCACTATGCCCCCTGTCGAAAGGTTTTCTGAGCAGCTCATGCTGGAAAGGATATATCTCTGATAAGGAATCTGGAGGAGAAAGGCAATCCATTGAAAGTCTGTTAACTTCGAGGCAGACAATTCCCCCAGAAGGACTATTTTATAATCGAAAACCCAATATCAATTAGCTGCCGTCAGTCCTTAGATAGAGATAAGGACGTCAAGGTTCTCCACTTAGCATCTGCTGCAGCTCCCCTTGTTGGGGTCATATTAGATACTGTGTTGCCGAAAGGCAGGCTAGAATATGCTGATTCTTTGATTAATAAAATCAGTCATTGGGTTAACACGAATGATAGTTTGTTGCTGAAAAGCAGATCAATGAAGAACGTAGGCCCAGCAAGGGCGTTGGGTCATCAGCGTTTCGCATTGGTGATCGGGACTCAACCACGGCTGGCTTTCGGATATTCGTCGGCGTCTTTGAGGACTTCGGATGGCGGAAAACACACCAGCAGATTCTCCTCGGTCCGTCAGCGACCTTCACCTTCTCCGGCAGGACAAAGCGGTTGACGGTGATGAGCAAGGGAGTCCTGATTCAAATGTCTTAGGCAATGGAGAGGTGCAGCTCCGGTCGATGATGATGGTTGTCCACGGCGATGGACTTCAATGTCCTGGTGCTTTGCTTCACATTCCTTGGCAGTCCCCGTCTCCAGTCGGCAGCCTTTCGAGGACTGACATCCTGGGAGCCTTGGTGAATGTAAGCTGGTGCACAATGGTCCCTCGTAGCTCTGGAAGAGGTCTCCTAGCCAGGTCCTCTCTTGGATAAGTCCTTAAAAGACACAGAAGTGTTCAGATGGGCGAAGGAAAGCAGCAGCAAATCTTCTTCTTCCAGCAGGCTTCAAGGATGAGCAGCTTCAAGTTTCAACTTCAGCTTCTGAACAATTCCAGTAAGTGAGAGGTCCCCAGATATACTGTTCTGTCTCTCATTCACACATCTGGGCCAAGTTCAGCAGCCAATCATTTAGAAGGCCATTCATGCAGGCAGGCAGCCAATCAGACTCACAGTGCATTCAGGCCCTTCTTCTCCATCCAGACACTCACAAGGAATGTGGATTGGGATACGTACCCAGCCATTCAGCACTCCATACTGCATTCATACCATTTTCGGGCAGGGCTGTCTCAGTCATTGTGTCGCACACCAGAAACCAGACACCCATAACAATAAATGTTTATTGGTCACACACTCCATTTACCCAGGTCTGACCCCAAGGGTGTACCCACAATGTACAGTCATTGGGAAGGCTCCAGCCAGTCTGCCCTGGACTTCCCCACAATACCATACATCGAACTTCCACCCACAGCCGGTCAGGGGAAGGGACAGTCAGGGCTTACCAGGACTTTGGGAAAACAAGGTAACAGGCTATAGAAAGCAAGAGGCCACAGTGGCCATCTTGTCTCCTATCAGGAATCAAGTGATTCCAATGGCAGGGCCTGGGTATCCCAAAATGGAGGTTACTCGGAGCACCTGTCAAATTCAGCATGGAGCTGCCACCAGCCCATACCCTGCTCTGTGAGCCACACACAGGTACCCAAAATCATACACTATGGGTACAGGGTTGTACCCCCACCCATGGGTGCCAAAAAGGTATCCCAAGGACCTGTTCACCAAACCAAAAAGAGGAAGAGCTGCACTGCCAGGAGTCCCACATGGACTCCTGTGCAGAAAATAACACAGAACACACATGATAAAAGGAGTACAGGACACAGACATGGAGGCCCTGTCCCTCCAATGCATATCCAGCATCACAGTGCCCCCCTAACCCCAGACTGAGGTTAGGGTGGTCTAATCTCCCACGAGATTGACACCCTCATCCAGAAGGTCAACATAGCTTCTGGAAAGGCCATCCGCATTATTATGACTCTTCCCTGGCCTATGCTCAATGGTGAAGTCTAGTCCTTGCAGGCTTATGGACCACCTGAGCAGTTTCGGGTTTTACCTTTCATCGGCATAAGCCATTTTAAGGGCTCATGGTCAGTTTGGACCTTGACGGTAGACCCCGTAAGGTAGGGCCTAAAATGCCTAAACTATGCTGAAACATTCCTTTTCAACAGTAGCCCACCTAAGTTCTCTACCCTTGAGTTGCCTACTGGTGAATATGATAGGATGTTCTCTCCCTTTGTCATCTACCTGTGACAAGACAGCTCCAATTCCAGTGTCGCAGGCATCAGTCTGAGCAATAAAGGGTTTGCTGTAAACAGGCGCACACAACACAGATGCCCTACACAGACTTTCCTTCAAGCCAACAAAGGCCCTCTGACAGTCTTCAGTGCAATTAACCTTCCTCGGTTGTTTGGGCAAAGTCAGAGCTGTCAGAGCGGCAGCTATGGTTCCATACTCCGCCATGAAGTTGCGGTAATACCCAGTGAGGTCCAAAAAGGCTCTCACTTGAGCTTGAGTAGTGGGAGTCTCCCAGTCATGTACATTCTGTATTTTACTGGGGAGAGGTTGGATTCAACCCCCTCCTACCTCATGACCAAGATAAGTGGCTTTCCCATGAGCTATCTGGCACTTGTTGGCCTTGATAGTAAGGTTAGCCCTTTTCAAGGCCTGCAACACCTTATCAAATGCTCTTCCCAGGTGGAACTGTAGAAAGCAATGTCGTCCAGGTAGGCCACACAAAGGGCCTCCAGGCTTCTGAGCGCAGGGTTGACTAATCTTTGGAAGGTGGCAGGTGCATTCTCCAACCCAAAAGGCATGACTTTAAATTGGTAAAGCCCCTCAGGTATTGAGACCGCAGTTTTATCCTTGGCATGGTCCGTCAGAGCTATTTGTCAATAGCCTGAGGTAAGGTCAAAGGAGTGCACAAATTTGGCAGAATCTATGGTGTCCACAAGCTCATTAGCTCTGGGCAATGGGTGCACGTCAGTTTTGTTGATGGCATTGGCCCCTCTGTAATCCACACAGAACCGCCAATCCTTGGTACCTGCCTGGGAACTTGCCTTGGGGACAAGGACCACTGAACTGGAGCAGGGACTGGTTGAGGGTTCAATAACACCCAGATCCAACATCTTGGCGACCTCAGATGTGCTTTTGACAGGTACACTATCACTAGTGTCCATTTTGTGCCTGCTCCATGGGGTGAGACATGGTGTCAGTGAGAATAGAGGGGCATACTGCCGGAGCAAAGCCCTGCAGGCCCTCTGCTGCTCTAATGTTTGATCTGGAGAGAGATGCACTCCCTCCAATGAGCCATCCTGAGGGTTGCTATGCAGAAAATCAGGAAGAGGCTCACGCTCATCCTTTTCTTGCTCTGAAGCTAGCAAGATACATGAGACTCCTGCTCCCCTTTGGAAAGGCTTGAGCCTGTTGACGTGGAATACCTGAGGGGCTACCCCAGGGACTCCCAAATCAACAAGATTATTGACTTTGCCCATCTTGGAGATGATCCTGAAAGGTCCAGTCCACTGGTCTGCCAAAGTTCTAGGCTTTCTAGGTTCCATCATAAGGATCTCCTATCCTGGAGTCCAATCCACTTGTGAGGCTTTAAGGTCATACCAGTACTTGTTCAATTCCTGGCTGGCCTTAAGATTTGCTGTCGCCTGGCCCATCATCTGTGTCATTTTCCGTCTGAGGTCTAACACATAGTCCCCCACTTGCTTGGCAGGACCTGGAGGGGTGGGTTCCAACCGTTTGTTACGCTCACCTGGTCTCTACGGGGACGTTGGGGCACAGTTGCAGCCCTCCCAGGAACTGGCTCCCCTGGATGAGGCTTCTTCCCCTAGTCCTGTGTTATGGACTGCTCTGGTTGTTGAAACTGCCCCTGGGAGGATACTAGAGGTTGTGAGAATGCTGTGATATGGCTGTAGTTCTCGAACCCTTCTTCCCAGAATGTGGTGAGCATGCGTTTGCCCATATAGTCTCACCTGTTTAATTATGAGGATTAGCTCTCCGTCCTGCTTCTCAAGTGCAGGGGCGCTTTAAGTGGACCTAGTTCCTTCACTGGTCCCTGTGCATGGCAGCCCAGACTGGCTGTGACTAATCTACTTCTAAGGTAAGTGTTCTTCAACAATGATTATTGCCCGTATTCTTTTACAATGTCTTTTTTCCCATGATTATAGTTTGTATCCCTTGGAATGTCTTTCTTTCTTTCTCCCCAATAGGTGATGAGAGGCCCAGCGCAGTCGCACTGCTGGAAGTGAGCCCCAATGGAGTCCTGAGGAGTTTACAATGTGCCAAATAGATGGTAGGTTTGGTCCTAAGGTCAGCGCGAGGGTTGTGTAGTGCGCAACCTTAGCGTATCGTCTTTATGTGGTTTCTAACCTTATTTGTCCTTCTCTCCTGCAGGTATGGCCTGGCGAAGTAAGATGAGGAGCAGCTATCCGAAGATCTGCCGGCGGGTGATGGATGGCTGGAAATGCGAGGATTGTGGACGAGCAGAACTCCCGGGTAAATGTTGGAAATGCGTAACAGGTAAGGATGCGCCCCGACTCCGGTGACTGCTAGCATCAGGTAAGAAGCGCTGCAGGGGATGGGATTGGTGGAGTCAGGTAAGGTGCGCTTTAGGCGATGATAGATGCTATTGCTGGAATCAGGTAAGATGAGCTTCCGGAGATGGTATTGCTGGAATCAGGTAAGTTGCGCCTCTGGCGATGGTTTTGCTGGAATCAGGTAAGATGCGCTCCTGGCGATGGTGTTGCTGGAATCATGTAAGATGCACTTCTGGCGATGGTATTGCTGGAATCAGGTAAGATGCGCTTCTGGCGATAGTGTTGCTGGAATCAGGTAAGAAGTGCTTCAGGCGGTGGTGAGCGTTACGCTGCATGAGCAGACTAACGTGAAGCGCTGGCATGCGGGCAGGGCAGGCTTAAAAAGCTTGGTCCCAGCCAGGCGCCTTTGCTCTGCTTGATGGCTCCACCCTGCCACTCCCAGAAGATGCTGCACGTGTAGCCCAATGCATTCCTATGGCCACGCCCGGCCTGGATGCACGTGGGGGCCCTGCAGGGAATGAAATAACATGTGCCCTGGAAATAAAGTGTGCAGAGCACACTTGCTCATGAGCCTGGCGCCAAAGGCGCCAGGACTGGATCCAACTGGACCCTTTAAGTGACAGAGCTTTTGGTCCTTGCTCCGTGGCCATGACAGCACTCCCCCTCAAGGCCACTCTCACAGGCACTATTCCTCCTGGTCCTGGTTTGGTGGGGTTATTACAATGAAATTGTCTGATTAGTCGTGGTGCAACAACGAATTCACTAGGCTCCCATGTACGGTCTTTATGTCCATAACATTTCCAGTATATGAGGTATTATATATTTATACTGTACTTTTTTGGAATCCAGAATGGTTTTGACTTCGTATTCCGGTTCCCCTTCTATGATGTCGGGTGGTGTTTCAATCCGAGTATCTGGCTTCATTGATTTTAAGAGAGAGACATGGAATACTGGATGGAGCTGCATGTTAGCTGGTAAATCCAATTTCATGGCATCAGGGTTAATGATGGACTTGATGGGATAAGGTCCTAGGAACCTGGCATGGAAGGCTCGAGGTCCTTTCAAAGGAATATTCCTCGACACCAACCAAACCTTATCCCGACTTGATAATGCGGAACCTCCCTTCGATGTCGGTCTGCAAATGTTTTCTGTTGTTCCTTGGCCCTGGTCCAATTTCCTGCTGACTCTTTAAGAGTTCGGGAGATCGTCTTGTGCAGTGTTGTGACTGCTGGCATTTCCAGTTCGTCAAGTGAATCAAAAGTGGACCTTCGAGGATGCCGACCTTGCACTGTGTAGAACGGAGTCTGTCCGGTGCTAGTATGGACGGAGTTATTGTAGGCAACATCAGTCAACCAGAGGATATTTTTCCAGGACTCCTCAGTTTGTTGCAATATACACCTTAGGTATTGCTCCAGGGTCTGGTTGGTCCTTTCGGTTTGACCATCGGTTTGGGGATGATGACTCGTAGATAACCAGAGGTCAATCTTGGCTATTTTGCAGCACCTCCTCCAGAGAGCTGAGACGAATTGTGTTCCGTGATCTGAAATTAATACTGATGGGAAACCATGTAACTTGAAAATTTGCTCCAAAAACACAGTGCCATGGCCGGAAGCAGTGGGAAATCCCTTCAATGGAATAAAATGGGCCATCTTGGGAATAAGTCTACAATAACCAGGATCGTTTTAAATCCATTGCAAGGAGGAAGATTGGTGATAAAAATCTTTAGACAGCGTATGCCATGGTGCTGGTGATACAGTCAAGGGACGTAATAACCCTGTGGGACTTCTGAGATTTGTTTTGTGCGCAGATACCACAGGTTGCAATTAATTGGGCCATGTCTCTTCTCCAATAGCCCTTTTTAACTTTGGCTCGAGTCTTGGCAATCCCAGGATGTCCTTCCACTAATGATTCATAGTAATTTGCTATTATCTGATCTTGCAATTTCTTGTCCTGAATATATAGTCTTCCTTGAAAATAGGGTAGATCATCATTGATGGAGTATTGGTCTCCCCTAGCTAACCACTCCTGTTGTGCAGTTTGGTTCAACCGAGATCGGAGATCAGTTTTTAAGTCCTCCCAAAAGGCGGTTGCAGCGATTTGGTTCTGAATCCGTTCTTCGGGAATAATAGCCACAGGCTCAGATGTTGTGAAAGCTTCCTTGTCCTCACCCATGCGTGATAGGGCGTCTGATTTCCCATTGCGCACTCCTGGTCTGTAAGTAATGACAACATCGTATTCTGCAAAGAAAAGAACCCAGCAGAGCTGGCGTAAAGATTGGGCTCTGGTTGTTTTCATGTATTGCAGATTATGGTGACCTGTGATAACCTTGACCGTGTGTCTGCCTCCCAGAAGATAGTGTCTCCATGTTTTGAAGGCTCCTTTGATTGCTAACAGTTCCTTGTCAGTGATTGCATAGTTTAATTCCGGTGCAGAAAACTTAAAGGACCAAAATGCTATGGGATGTAGTTGTCCCATGTCCGGGTCTCTTTGTGACAAGACTACTCCCATGGCTATGTTAGAGGCGTCAGTTTCGACTACATATGGCAGGTCGGGTGGAGGGAGCCAAAGAACTGGTGCTGGGGTGAAAGCAAGTTTCAGCTCCTGGAAAGCGTGTTCTGCCTCGGGGGACCAGAGAAATGTCTTATTTTTTCTCAGTAGGGAGGTGATTGGATGAACTATTTGCGAGAACGTAGGGATAAACCGTTGATAAAAGTTGTCAAATCCGAGCACACTTTGCACTCCTTTTGTGGATGTTGGTGACAGCCACTAAAGTATAGCATCCACCTTCCTTGCGTGTGTCCATGTGAACTCCTCGTGGGGTAAGCAGGATGCCCAGAAATTCAACTTCCGTGACATGGAAGAAGCATTTTTCCAACTTGGCAAACAGCCCGTGCTGACAAAGCTTTTCCAAAACTGCTCTTACATGGCTGACATGATCCTCCTTGGACATAGAGTAAATGAGAATGTCATCAATGTAAACGAGTATGCAAACGTCAAACAATTTGTGAAGCACATCGTTCATGAAAAATTGGAACGTCACCGGGGTGTGTAGATTTGAGCATTCTTCACTTGATCTAGCAGCTCTGGGATGAGTGGCAGGGGGTATCTGTTCTTTATTGTGATTTGATTCAGCGCTCTATAATCTATGCAAGTTCTTAAGTCGCCCTCTTTCTTTGGTACAAAAAAAACAGCCTAGGAGGCAGGGGACTTAGACGATCAGATGAAACCGTTAGCTAGGTACTGATCCAGGTAAGACTTCAGATGCTGGTTTTCTGGCTCTGTTAGATAGTAGATTTGACAGCAGGGAATTTGTGCTCCGGACACCAGAACAAAATGGCAGTCGTAAGGTCTGTGTGGAGGCAGGGTGTTTGCTTGCTCCTTCTGGAACACATCCTGGTAATCCAGATATTCTGTGGGTAGGGAACCAGGGAGCCCCAAGAAAGATTTCCTTGCTCTTCACTTCTTTGTGGTAGCAGATGTTAGCGCATTCTTGAGGAAAGGTCAGCACTCGTGTTCGCCAGTCGATCCTAGGGTTGAGTGTTTCCAGCCACGGCATTCCCAACATCATCTGGAACAGGGGAGCCCCAATAAGATCAAAGGAGATTTCTTCCCGATGACGATCCTGACACATCAGCATGACTTTGTCGGTATGTTGCATCACTGGGCCTGGTGACAACTGAGAACCATCCACCGCTGTGGCGTTTTCCAATTTGAGCTTTTGCTGGAGAGGAAGGCCTATTCGTGCAGCCAGATCCTGATCAATATAATTTCCCACCACTCCGCTATCAATATATGTCTCCAAGGTATGTACCTTTGTCGGTTGCTGATGGTTGACCAAAAGTACCGTGATGACCAGGTGTGAGGTCTGTACAGATTCCTTCTTTTTGCTCAACAAGTGGACCCCTACGCTTGTCGGGTGTTGGAGTTTTCCGGGTTTTGTTCTTTTTCTTCGTTACCATTGTCCGTTGCACCTACTATTCTTTTGGGGGGTTTTACCAGGCAGTCCCAGAGGAAATATCCTGCTTTTCTGCAGTATAAACAAAGTTGTTGTTGTCTCCTCTTCTCTCTCTCCGCCTTGGAGATAGGAGCTCGTAATCCCCCTATCTGCATTGGTTCGGTTGGTTCGTGGGTTTTGATTGGATTGTCCCGGGGTTGCATATAGACCGACCTCCCTTCAGTTCTTGTGCGATACATTTTTCGATTCTGCAACCTGTGATCAAGTTGTACCGTTAGATTGATGTACTCCGCACAACCGTCAGGAGGGTTGACCACTTGGGCTAGCACATCCTCTGGTTCCCCACACAATCCCTGATAAAAGAGTGTGGTCCGCTTCTCTTCTGGCCATTTGTCTGTGCTATGAGACGATTAAAGGTGGCGATATAAGTCAGCAGATCTTGGTTCCCCTGTCTGAGGGACAGTAGTTCGATATCCAGGGCTTGTCCTTGGGTGTGCCTAGCAAATCCTAGAGGATCATCCTGGTTTACTAATGGTATTGACCAGTCCGCTTCGCTGCCTCCTAAATATGAAAGAACAAAGGTGACTCTTGCGCTATCGTTCGTAAAAGCTCCAGGTCGGCACAGAAAGTGAAGATGACATTGGTTCATAAATATAGCATACTTATTTGGATCGCCGGTAAAACGTTTCCGGCAGAGCCAATGGCACTGCCTCTGGAAGTACCACTTGAACAGGTGGTGATGGCTGCGGCATAGGAGGCTGTGCAATCCCCGGTAGTGGAACCTGACCTGCATGTGTCTGAAGCATCTGTCTTGCCAAGTCATCAGTTTGTTCTCAGGCTACAATTGGGTCCCTTTGCAAGGCATTGGTATCTTGTCTGGAGGCATGAACTTCGGCCTGCAGTTCCCCCAGTAGTTGGGCCAACTGGTCCGTTTCCGAGGTCTCTATAATGCCCAGGCAGAGATTCAGAGTGACGCGTTCTGTTACGCTCACCTGGTCTCTGCGGGGACGTTGGGGCATGGTTGCAACCCTCCCAGGAACTGGCTCCCCTGGATCAGGCTTCTTCCCCTGCTCCCGTGTTGTGGACTTCTCTGGTTGTTGAAAATGCCCTATGAGGATACGGGAGGTCATGAGAATGCTGTGGTATGGCTGTAGTTCGCTAACCTTTCTTCCCAGAATGTGGTGAGCATGCGTTTGCCCCTATAGTCTCACCTGTTTAATTATAAGGATGAGCTCTCTGTCCTGCTTCTCAAGTGCTGGGGCGCTTTAAGTGGACCTAGTTGTAACGCTCACCTGATTCCCACGGAGGCGCTGATCTTGGCAGGAAGGTGTCTGTGACTCGAAAGGTGATGTGCAGAACCCAATGGGCTTCTGGGGTCGAACCTCTTCGCACTGTGTGTCGAACTCGTAGGGTGAGGTTTCTGCAGGTGAAAGAATATGGGGGTTAATGGTCTGGGTTGTTCAATGTCCCTCTTCCTCTCTCTCCCTCTCCGTAGAGCCCCCAGGTCAACGTGCTCACCTTAGATAGGTGAATGCTGGGCTCTCCATCTGCGTCTGGTGCAGGGCGCTGTTGCCAGTTCCTTCACTGGTGAAACATAGGCCTCTTGGACTCAGAAGACCGTTACCGTCGTTAACTGCACGAGCGGTGAGTTTCCAGACACCTTTTTAGTCTTTATAGTCTTTAGGTGCAAGGCACGTTAACATTGAACAGGACTTCGTATAATGCTTTTCTCCCTTTTGTCTTGCATGACTCTTGAGGAAGATGGAGTGAAGCGCCTGGAAATGCGTGAGTAAATGCAAGCGCTCTGTCTTTTCCTTGCAGCGCAGTTCGTGCTGAAAAGCAGGCGTTCTATTGCGAAGAGCGCGATGGGCGTAAGTAAATACCTGTCTAATGTCTCTTCTTTTGTCTTTCAGAAGTTGGTTTGCAGCGCCGGAGTCCGCGGAATGTCCGTAAGTAGATACAATGCTTTTATCTCTGCAGGCGGCGATGCAGTGTGAACAAATCCAGAATTCACGGAGTGCCGGTAAGTAGTGACAATGCTTTTGTCTTCGCAGGCGGAGGTGCAGCGTGCCGAAAATGACCGCAGCCGATGGATCAGGTGAGTAGCACTGCGAGATAAGGCTGCCTTGCTAACCTGCTGTTTCTTGTCTCTGCAGGTGCTGCTGTCGACTGGATGCAGGAATGGTGAGTATGCTTCTTGCAGATTCAGGATGCAGGAATGGTGAGTATGACTCTTGCAGATTCGGTATCGTAAGAAGAAAGGCTGGAACAGACTCGGTGAGCGTTCTGCTGCAGATGCAGAATAACGCGAAGCACGTTTCGTCTATCGGGTGTGGTTTAAATAGCCTTGGAGTGATGAGGCGTCTTCCTCCACGGCCCCGCCTAGGTAAGAAAAGAGTTCCAGTTCCAGAAGCTTCCCAGTGCTGAATCCAGGGAGTGGAGCTTGCCCCGCCTAGGTAAGAAAGTAGTTCCTGTTCACAGAGGACTTCTAAGAGGCTGGTAAGAAAGCAGCATGGTCTGCTGCAGGTAAGTCCACCCAAGCATCTGCACACATATTATGAGCCCGGCGCTTCCAGTGCCGGGACCGATGATTCTGATGAGCCTGGTGCCACCGGCGCCAGGACATGGTCCAAAAGGTCCCTGCGGGGACCGGCTAGTGCCTAGGATTAGGGTTAGGGGCCTGCTTCCAAGGACGTTGGGCTGGTCCTGGCTCCTTGGAAGCAGTGATCATGACACTAGTTCCTTCACTGGTCCCTGTGCGTGGCAGCCCAGACCACTTCTAAGGTAAGTGTTCTTCAACAATGATTATTGTCCGTATTCTTTTGCAATGTCTTTTTTCCCATGATTATAGTTTCGATCCCTTGTAATGTCTTTCTTTCTCCCCAATAGGTGATGAGAGGCCCAGCGGAGTCGCGGTGCAGGACGTGAGCCCCAATGGAGTCCTGAGGAGTTTACAATGTCGCAAATAGATGGTAAGTTTGGTCCTAAGGTCAGCGCAAGGGTTGTGTAGCGTATTGTCTTTATGTGGTTTTGTCATGGTCATGAAGTCGGGCACAGGCATGCATGGGTCGCATGCACAGGAGACCTGGGTGGACATTGTCCTGGCACCTTTGGCACCAGGCTAATGAACAAAAGTAAACAAGAACATCCATTTAACACCAAGAAGCTTTTATTATGGACATAGCACTTCAGATGCATTAACCTTGAACATTCCATCTATTAAGCAGGATGCATTAACCGTGAACATTCTATCCATTAAGCAGCCCCCCGTGTATTCTTGGGTATGGCTGCTAATGGATTGCCTTTGTACGTGCTCACTCTCTAGGTGGGGCAGAGTGTGGCTGGTAGGCCGGCCCTAATGGACGTGCCCACGATCTCAGCTATATAAACTGCCCCAATCCTCAAGACAGATGCTTCGCGTTATTCTGCACCTCCATGCAGCGTAACGCTCACCATCGCCTTGGATTTAACTTACCTGAAGAGATCCTGCCATCCACAATCATACTCACCATCTGGCGGATTCTGCCCTCACCTGAACGCTTCCTTCTGCCACTGCGGCTCAACTGCAAACATCTTGGAGCGCAGTTGTTAGGAAAGATTTCTTAATTGTGGGTAATTTTCCTTCCATGTGGCAACCCCTAAACTTTTTGCTGTTGTTTTCACCATGATCTAGACTTTGCCAGAGAAGTGCAGCCTTCTGCCGCACTCCTCTGGGCTTTCGCTACATTCTTATGGGGAAACTGACATGCCCTTAAAACAGTCAGTACCAGGAAACGTTGTTTTCCGTAGTTTCTTTATCATGTTGCAGCTATCGCGCAACATGACACAAGAGGCACTGTAAGCTAAGTTACTGCTCTCTTGGGTCTCTAGTCTTCTACAGGTTCTAGATACTCTCTTTGGATTGTAAATGAACTGTGCAAGTGAATCACGGATGGGATTGGTGGCAGCGATCGTTTCTTGTGTTTTTGAGCTCCTTTTGGCATTTTAAGCGCATTTCTCGCGCTTCGCCCAAAATGGTGGCCTGGCTACCAAAATGGCCAGACCACGAGGCTCTTTGTCCTGTCCGCTGACCGTCTTGCCCCCTTCACCTCCCCCAGGTCGAGCCAACCTGGGGCCTTCCTCATTTGGGCATGTACTTTCCCGCGAAACACAGATGCTTTCGCGGGCTTCTACAGGCCTGGTGTGTGCCTCCAGGATGGGGGCTGGGATGTCTGGTCCCATTACACATCCTGGGTGCCAGAGAGTCTAGGGTGGTGTGAATGCCTGGGACCCCCGTGGTCCGTGATAAGGTCCACAGGTAGTGTGAGTGTTTTATGAGCGGATCTCCTATTGGGTCCCCTCTGTTTTGGCGCGAAGGGAACCGTGGATAAGAGGGGGCTGGAAACGCCACTACCAGGTCGATCTCCTGAGTTCTCACGAACAAAGGAATACAGGAGCCAAGTATCCTGCAACCACGAGGCTGAACCGAGGAATCGCTGGTGACCCACCGAAGGACTGCTCCTCTGCACTGTTGTCACCTTGTGAAACCTTTTCTACCCCGGATCGAACGAGAAGGCCTGTACTGGTACTTCGACCCTTGGAATAGTGGGAACAACTATTCTCGGCATCTTCACCATCTCCTGCATGTAAGCCTTCAGAAGTGTCTCTGGGCCATCCAGCAGACTGACCAGCCTACCCAGGAGTCTTGCTCTGTAACCGCCGTCAGGTTGTGTTGTATTACGAGTCCTTGTCACTCTCACACGATTCGTACACTTGGCATTCCCAGGTCTGAAGTGAGCAGTGTACATTTGGCTGAAATACACACGGCCGCTCCGTTGCCCTGCTGTGGTAACAAACTGTGCGGGTTCACTGCGTTTGGGTCGTCCTCAACTCAACTTCTGCTGATGCGGAATCTACACGACGCCGAGCCGTCCCCTGCTCGTATCTGAACCTGCCAGCACTGAAACTGACGCGGTGAAGCCTGGGTCTGCTTGCATCGGGGACCGGTGAGTAGCATCGCTAAGAACTGGTCACCCTCCTGCAGGAGCTCATAGCTTTTCCCCGCTGTGTCTAACAGCACGCCTTTCCGTACTCGCGCTCTGCTTCTGCCCACAGTGGAGGCTGCGCTTGAGTCGCAGAGCTCTGTTCATCTTCATTTGTTCACCGAACTAAACTGCCTGATTCCCTCGAAGAGACTCCACTCTTCGTTGGGCTTGGACTTCCTTTTAGTTAGGTGCCTCTGAAGGCGGTCTGGGTCTAATTATTATGCGCACTGCCTGTTTTCCTCCCCATTTAGGTGGTCTACACATTTCGTGCGTCTAACTCGTTAGACTAGTTTGTATTTGTATATATATTGTATTGGTTTGGTATGTGTTGGTTTACTTGAGTTTTATTGTGATTTCTCGCTACGGTCAGTGTTACAAAGGCCTTGTAATAAATGTGTATATATTTTTAATATAACACCTGCTGGGAGTAATTTGTAAGTGTCCTTGCTTTGTGTGCTCATTGCGGGCTTTCAGTCACCCTCATCCCTCTTGAGACCTAGTCTTGACCGCCGCGATCGCTACCCTGATTGGTCTGGCTTGTCCAGAGGTTACCCTGTTCCAAGAAACTAAGCTGGCCTTCTGAACCTCTGCCCCTCCAGGACAGTGTTCAGAAATCCGTCCTAACAGCAGTCATCTTCTTCCTGACACCGCGGCTCACCTGTAAGCATTTCGGAACGCAGACAGCATAATCTGGGCACCGCAGCACGACGCGCATCATCCAAACTCAGAACATCTGCAACAGAAAGGCAAAAGACAAGGTTAGACACATAACAGACATTCGTTAAAGGTGCGCTGCCATTTAACCTTGTGCCTTACAAAAGCCATCACTCACCTGCTGCCGGACATTGCGGTCGCATCCATCTTCCGCTCAGCCACGTTCCGCTACTCCGCCGACGCAGCAAGGCCGCATTTCCATCTATTGGGAGAAAACAGAGAGGAACGTTATTCAGGGGAAGACAACAATGTTAAGAGCCAAAAACATCAAGAGACATTGAGAGAAAGCAGAAAAAGGGGAAAAGACAAGAGACATTGCAAGAAAGCAGAAAAAGGGGTAAAGACAAGAGACATTGCAAGAAAGAAAAAAAAGGGGAAAAGACAAGAGATATTGCAAAAAAGCAGAAAGAGGAGTTTAGTCGCAGCAGCACTGGACTAATACTCAGGAATCAGTGAAGGAACTCGATTCCATTAACAAGCGTCCCTGCCAGAAACAGCAGGATGGGGAGCTCATCATTCACATTTACCAGGTGAGCCTTATGGACCGGTACGTGCTCACTGAAATCGCACCTTGGGTCAAAGGGCTAGGGAGATACCATAGTCACCTATCAGCGCACTCACGTTTCCCCATATCCACACAGGAGCAGTGCCACCAATTGTCACCGCCCACAGCTGATTCGCAGGGGATGAAACCTGAAGAAGGGTGATCTAATTCCAGGGAGGGCTGCAACTGTGCCCCAACGCCTCCGCAGAGGCCAGGTGAGCGTAACAGAACGCGAAGCCTCAACAACTCTCTGCCTGGG
Organism: Ambystoma mexicanum; assembly: GCF_040938575.1. NCBI lineage: Eukaryota > Metazoa > Chordata > Amphibia > Caudata > Ambystomatidae > Ambystoma > Ambystoma mexicanum. The sequence continues at coordinate 1,477,685,563 of NC_090935.1, read as the reverse complement.
CGTTATGGAAACTTCTGAGACAGATCTGTTGGCCCAACTACTAGGGGAGTTACGGGGTGAAGTGCATGCCTCACGACAGGAGACCAGTGCATTAAGGCGGGATCTTATTGTAACTCGGGAAAGAACTGATGATTTAGCCAGACAGGTGCTACATGCACAAGCAGGACAGGTTCCCTTGCCTGGGACAAGCCAAGCTACACCGTCACAACAATCCGCACCGGTTCAAGTAGTCCTTCCAGGGGCAGTGCCCTTAGCTCTGCCTGAACGCTTCAATGGTGACCCAAATAAATTTTCCATATTCATGAACCATTGTTGCTTACATTTCTTATGCAGTCCAGGAGCCTTTCCTAATGATCAAGTCAAAATGGCATTTGTACTCTCATATCTAGGGGGTAATGCAGCAGACAGGTCAATACCATTGGTAACCCAAGATGATCCTTTGCTCCGGAACTTTGGGGCTTCCAACATGAGATGGAGAAATTGTTTGTCCAACATGCTCAGGGACAAGCCTGGACAACGAGCTACTGTCACTCAACAAGGAAATCAAGATCTATTAACCTACATTGCAGCTTTCAATCGTCTCGTAGCTCAAACCAACTGGCCAGAAGAGAAAAGGACTACACTCTTCTATCAAGGACGACGTGGGGAACTTAAGGATGTGTTGGCTCAAGTTGTGAACCCACCTGAGTGGTGTGCAGACTACATTGACCTCACAGTACAACTCGACCATATGTTACAGAATAGGAAAATGGATCGAGCTAGGACAGAAGGTAGGACAGTTTTTGTGCGACCCAGCGAGACCCACACCAAGCCAAATGAACACTCAGAACCAATGCAAATCAGTGGGTTACGGAGCCCTTTGACCAGGGCAGAAAGAGAAAAAAGAGGACAACAACTCTGTCTATACTGTGGGAAAGCAGGCCATTTCCTCCGAGACTGCCCGGTGAAACCTCCCAAGAAAATAGTAAGGGCAACAGATAAAAACAACAAAGAAGAAGAAGAAGAACCAGACTTGGGAAACGCCAATGCCCAGCAAGCGTAGGGGTCCACTTGTCGAGCGAGAAAAAGGAATGCGTCCAGACCTCCCATCTAGTCCTTCCGATACTTTTGGTGAATCAAAAGCAGCCGTAAAAGATGCATGCCTTGGAGGCATACACTGACAGTGGGGTAGTAGGAAACTACATTGACCAAGATCTGGCAACACGAATAAGCCTTCCTCTCCAACAAAAGCAGAAATCGGAAACTCTCACCGCAGTGGATCGATCACAGTTATCATCCAGCCAGGTGACACAATGTACCGAGAAAGTCAAGCTTCTGTTGCAGGATGGGCATCATGAAGACATCACCTTTGATCCCATCAGTGCTCCTCAGTTCCAGATGATATTGGGAATGCCCTGGCTTGAGACCCATAATTGTCACGCTCACCTGGTCTCCACAGGGGCGTGCTTGTGTGCGTAGAGTGTTGTCTGTCCTGATGCTGCTCTGCTTGGCTGGTGATGCTAGCTTGAGTCTTCCCTTAGTTCTTGCTTCAGGAGATGTTAGCCTGCAAGTCGAAACAAGATATTAGCTACCGAAGGGAGCTGGTCAGTGGTTTCACCTCCTTCCGGTCTATCCTTCACTTCTTCTGGCTCACCTCTGTGTTTTAATGGGCAAGCTCTCCGTCCTGCACACTCTGGCAGGGGCGCGGTTCACAGTCTTTCCTGGATCGAGTTACGTCACTGATCCGAAGGAAGTTGCTGAAGTAGAAGGCCCGGGAGTAAGCAGGTAAGACTCTATTCCAATAACTGCTTGGAATGACTGCCTTTAAGTCTTTCTGTTCAAGATAACTAAATGTCCGTTATTGTCTTACAGGTGCGGCATTAAGCGACCTTCGGATGATGGATGACCCTCCTGACAATGATGCTCAGGATTCCTACCGGTAAGTATAGCGCCGTGCTGGGCGCGCAAATGTTTGCTTCCGTAGCTTTCCTTTGCTACGTGCGACTAACGTTTTTGTCCTTTTCTGTTCAGCAGGTACGGCGCAAGTCCAGGAAGAAGAATAGAAGATCCGTGTGGCGGTGTCGAGTTGCGGCGCCCTGCTGAGAGAAGAACTGTCCGATGAAGTTCCTGGAGCAGCCGATCAGGTGAGTAGCTACCCGAGAGGGTGCTTTTCGTTCTGTTCTGCAGATGCGGCGGTCCGTGGGAAAGCAGGTGATGAGATCTGGATGTACTGCAGGTAAGGCCTTCGATGATTAAATAACTCCTATTATTCTCTGTTCGCAGGTGCCGATGGATGGACGACTCTGGACGGGTGTGGCAGAAGGAAGTATGAACTGATCTGGCACGGTGAGCGTTACGCTGCAGGAGTGCAGAATAACGCGAAGCGTGTTCAGATTGTTGGGTGCAGTTTAAATAGCCTTGCAAGTAGTTCCAAGAAAATAGTCCTCTTCTCCGTATCCCTTCTCTCAGGTAAAGTAGTTCCAGGCCACACCCTGAACTGAATGGCTCAGCCTCTCAGAGCCAAGTTAATGGACCATGTAACTAACACACCTCCATGAGCCTGGCGCCAGCGGCGCCAGGACTGAGTCCAGGTGAGCCTGGCTGGGGCCTGATAAGCCCCCAAGGGGGCCAATGTCCGGGATGACCCCACCAGTTTCAGGGTTTTGGGTGCCTGCACCATGGCAATAATCCTAAAATCGACTGGCGAAAATGGATTCTGACCTTTTCTCAAGACTGCGCCGACACTTGTTACAGCAAAGACATCATCAACCAAAAACCCAAGAAATGTATTGTGCTGGGCCTCACTGGCACTATACCACCTGAATATCACTGTTACCAGGATGTCTTCCAAAAGGAACAAGCTAACGTTTTGCCCCTGCACAGACCCGACGATTGCTAAATAGACCTCGTGCCCGGAGCCCAAAAACCTTGCAGCCGGATTTACGCCCTAACGGAGCAAGAAAACCAACATCTTAAAACTTACTTGGATCAATATCTGGCAAATGGTTTTATCCGCCCATCTAAGTCTCCTGCCTCCTCGCCCCTCTTCTTTGTACCTAGGAAGGAGGGGCTTGGAGGACCTGTATTGACTACAGAGTGATCAACCAGATTACGATAAAAAACCGATACCCTTTGCCACTTATACCCGAGCTTCTGGACCAAGTGAAACATGCCCAGATTTACACCAAGTTGGATTTGCGAGGGGCCTACCACCTTGTGAGGGTAAAAAAGGGAGACCAATGGAAGACGGCATTCTGCACGAAGTATGGCCACTTCGAATATCAAGTCATGCCTTTTGGGTTATGTAACGCCCCCGCAGCATTTCAGTTCTTTATGAACGACGTACTCCGTGAGTTATTGGACATTTGTGCACTTGTCTACATAGATGACATTCTCATCTACTCTAATTCCAAGGAAGAACATGTCGGTCACGTCCAAGCAGTTTTGGAAAAACTGCGACAACACCAATTATATGCCAAGCTGGAAAAATGTTTCTTCCATTTGACCGAAGTCGAATTTCTTGGTTTAATGCTCACACCGCAGGGGGTGCATATGGACACACGAAAAGTTGACACGATCCTCCAGTGGCCCTCACCATCCTCCACAAAAGGAGTACAAAGTGTGCTCGGCTTCGCTAATTTCTACCATCGATTCATTCCTGGATTCTCGCAAATTGTTCATCCATTCACTTCTTTGCTAAGGAAGAACAAAAAATTCCATTGGTCCACAGAAGCAGAAGAAACATTCCAGAAACTAAAGTTAGCATTTACCACAGCACCGGTTCTTCGGGATGCCCGTCCAGACCTACAATATGTAGTGGAGATAGACGCTTCAAACATAGCCATGGGAGCCTTGCTATCTCAAAGAGACCCGGAAACAGGATAGCTACATCCTGTCGCTTTCTGGTCCCGCAAATTCTCTGCCCCCAAACTAAACTACGCAATCACGGACAAGTAACTACTGGCAATTAAGGCTGCATTTAAGGCATGGAGACATTACCTTCTTTGGGCACGACACACGGTCACAGTTATTACAGATCATCGTAACTTACAGTAAAGACCGCCAAAGCACAATCCTCATGCCACCTTCGTTGGGTACTCTTTTTCGCTGAATACGACTTTATTATTATATACAGTCCTGGAGTGCAGAATGGAAAAGCAGACGCATTATCACACATGCATGAGGAAAAAGATGCCTTTACAGCAGCCGATCCCGTGGCCATCATTGTTGAAGAACAAATGCACACCACGATTGCTACTACCACGTGTCTAGATGACTTAAAACCAGCTTACAGTCCCAGATGGATCAGGTAAAACAACAGGAATGGCTTTTAAAGGGAGACAGGTACACCATTGAGAACACCTACCATATTTCCAAGGACGGTTATATATCCCAGACAAGAAACTGCAAGCCCAAATCATCGCAAACTACCATGATTCGTCAGAAGAAGGACATCCTGGTATAGCCAAGACACAGGCTAAGGTAAAACAAAACTATTGGGGGCCCACCTGGAGGAAAGACATTGCCTGATCTGTTACAACCTGTGGCGTCTGTGCTCAGCACAAATCTCAGAAGCAAAATCCTGCTGGGTTACTACATCCGTTAATGTTTCCACCAGCACCTTGGCATACACTATCAATAGACTTTATCATGGATCTTCCCCCCTGTAATGGTTACACCATCTTACTCATTATGGACTTATTCTGCAAAATGGCCCCTTTTTATCCCTCTGAAAGGACTTCCAATGACATCGACTCTTGCCACCATATTTTTGGAACAACTGTCTGATTACACGGATTTCCATCCATCTTGATATCGGATTGTGGATCTCAATTTGTTTCCGCCCTTTGGAGAAGGTGTTGTGCAATTGCCAAAATTGACCTCCGGTTGTACACTAACCACCACCCTCAAACCGATGGACAAACTGAATGGACCAATCAGACGCTAGAGCAGTATTTAAGATGAATGCTTCAACACTCCGAAGACTCCTGAAAGAACATACTTTGGGTAGCCGAATATGCATATAACAATTTGGTTCATACAAGCACTGTACAAATTCCATTCTATACTCTACACGGAAGACACCCACAGATTTTAGTGCTTGTTCCACCCGATACTTTGGAAATCCCGGCAATAAAAACTCTGCATAAATCCATCACTCAAGTTCTTGAAGAAGCAACAGAGCACTTGAACAAGGCCAAAGAAAGACAAAAACTGTTCGCTGACCGGCACAGAAAAGAACCTCCCAATTACCAGATTGGAGATAAAGTTTGGTTAGCATCTAGACACATACCTTTGAAAGGACCACAAGCCTTCCGCCCCAGATATCTAGGCCCCTATACTATCAAGGCGATAATCAACCCTGCCGCCATGAAATTGGAATTACCATTGCACATGAAAATCCATTCTGTATTTCATGTCTCGCTCCTTTAACCCATGAAACCAAATACACTAATTGATTCTCTGCCAGAGACTGAATTACTAAATGGGGAACGCAAATATGAAGTTAAATCTATCTTGGATTCTAAGGTGGTTCGAGCCAAACTGTATTACCTAATAGACTGGAAAGGATACAGACCCCAAGATCGAACCTGGGAACCCAGCAAATATGGTCATGACCCTCGATTGGTGAGGCAATTCTATCGCAATAATCCCTCCAAACCAGGACCGGGAGGAGAACAACCCTTGAGAGGAGCGTTGAGGGGGAGTGCTGTCATGGTCATGAAGTCAGCGGCACAGACATGCAGGGGTCGCATGCACAGGAGACCTAGGTGGACACTGTCCTGGCGCCTTTGACATCAGGCTCATGAACAAAAGTAAACAAGAACATCCATTTAACACCAATAAGCTTTCATTATGGACATAGCACTTCAGATGCATTAAGCTTGAACATTCCATCCATTAAGCAGGATGATTTAATCTTGAACATTCCATCCATTAGGCAGCCCCCAGTGTATTCTTGGGTGTGGCTGCTAATGGATTGCCTTTGCACGTGCTCACTCTCCAGGCGTGGCAGGGTGTGGCTGGTAAGATGGCCGTAATGCCCGTGCCCACAATCTCAGCTATATAAGCTCCCCCAATCCTCAAGACAGATGCTTCGCGTTATTCTGAACCTCCGTGCAGTGTAACACTCACCGTCGCCTGGGATTCAACTTACCTGAAGAGATCCTGCCATCCACAACCATACTCCCCATCCGGCAGATTCTGCTCTCACCTGAACGATTCCTTCTGGCACCGCGGCTGACCTGCAAACATCTTGGAGTGCAGTAATCTTCTTCCTGGCACTGCAGCTCACCTGTAAGCATTTCGGAACGCAGACAGCATCATCTGGGCACCGCAGCATGACGCGCATCATCCGAACTCAGAGCATCTGCAACAGAAAGGCAAAAGACAAGGTTAGACACATAACATATATTTGTTAAAAGGTGCACTGTCATTTAACCTTGCGCCTTACAAAAGCCATCACTCACCTGCTGCCGGCCATTGTGGATGCATTCATTTTCCTCTCAGCCACTTTCTACTCCCTCACTGGCCGCATTTCCATCTATTGGGAGCAAACAGAGAGGAACGTTATTCAGGGGAAGACAACAACGTTAAGTGCAAAAAACATCAAGAGACATTGAAAGAAAGCAGAAAAAGGGGAAAAGACAAGAGACATTGCAAGAAAGCAGACAAAAGGGAAAAGACAAGAGACATTGCAAGAAAGCAGAAAGAGGAGCTTAGTCGCAGCAGGACTGGACTAATACTCAGGAATCAGTGTGGGAACTCGATTCCATTAACAAGCGCCCCTGCCAGAAGCAGCAGGACGGATAGCTTATCATTCAGATTTACCAGGTGAGCCTTATGGGCTGGTACGTGCAAGGTGAAATCGCACCTTGGGTCAAAGGGTTAGGGAGATACCATAGTCATCTATCAGCGCACTCACGTTTCCCCATATCCACACAGGAGCAGTGCCACTGACTTTTGCCCCCCAGAGCTGATTTGCAGGGGACGAAACCTGAAGAGGGTGATCTAATTCCAGGGAGGGCTGCAACTGTGCCCCAACACCTCCGCAGAGAACCTTATTTGTACTTCTCTCCTGCAGGTATGGCCTGGCGAAGTCAGACGAGGAACAGCTATCCGAAGATCTGCCGGCGGGTGATGGATGGCTGGAATCGCTAGGATGCTGGAGGAGCAGAACTCCTGCGTAAGTGTTGGAAATGCAGAACAGGTAAGGATGCGCTCCGACTCCGGTGACTGCTAGGACCAGGTAAGAAGCGCTGCATGCAATGGTATTGCTGGAGTCAGGTAAGGTGCGCTTTAGGCGATGATAGATGGTATTGCTGGAATCAGGTAAGATGCGCTTCCAGCGATGGTATTGCTGGAATCAGGTAAGGTGTGCTTAGGCGAATGTGTAGCTGGAAGCAGATAATATGCGCTTTCGGCGATGGTGTTGCTGGAATCAGGTAAGATGCGCTTCTGGCAATGGTATTGCTGTAATCAGGTAAAATGCGCTTCTGGCGGTGGTGTTGCTGGAATCAGGTAATAATCGCTTCAGGCGGCGTTGAGCATTACGCTGCATGAGCAGACTAACGCGAAACACTGGCATGTGGACGGGGCAAGTTTAAATAGCCTGGTCCCAGCCATGCCCCTTTGATCTGCTTGATGGCTCCACCCTGCCACTCTCAGAAGATGCTGCACGTGTAGCCCAATGCATTCCTATGGCCACGCCTGGATGCACATGGGGGCCCTGCAGGGAATGAAATAACATGTGCAGAGCAAACTTTCTAATGTGCCTGGTGCCAAAGGTGCCAGGACTGTGTCCAACTGGACCCTTTAAGGGATGGAGCTTGTGGTCCTTACTCCGTGGCCATGACACCCTTCTCTGATCAAGGCAAGGGGCTTCCTCACTGGATGTCCAAAGAGCAACTTAAAGGGGCTGAAACCAACACCCTCTTGAGGTACCTCTCTGTAAGCGAACCAGCAGGCATGGCAGGATGAGATCCGATTTCCTCCTTATGGGCTCTTCCAAAGCACCCAGCATGCCTTCGAGAGTTTTATTGAATCTCTCAACCAGACCATTGGTCTGGGAGTGGTAGGAGGTGGAGAACTTAATCTGCACTCTTTCCACATTGCTTGCATGTAACTCGACATGAGGTTGGATCCTCTGTCAGAGACCACCTCTGGCAACCACCTTGGCTGTAATGGTCCAAAGGAGTACATCCTAAGGGCACCTGGTGGCATGATCAACCAGGACCAGGATGAACCGATGTCCACCTGAAGTGGGAGGGTCAAGGGGACAGACAATGTAGATGCCAACCCTCTCAAATGATGTGCCAACCACAGGCAAAGGCTGCAGTGGGGCAATGACACTGCCTCCAGTCTTGCCAGATAACCGACAAGTGGGACAGATCCGGCAGTGGGACTCCACTTCTATCCCATGCGGGGCCAGTAGAAATATGCAGAGAGCCTTTGCTTTGTCTTCTCGGTCCCAAGATGACCAGCTAGGGGCACCTCATGCGCCAACTGCAGCAGGAAGGGCCTGTAAACCTGGGGTACCACCAACCTCTTTAGAGCACCAGGTTCAGGTTTAGTGGGCTACCTATAAAGGAGCTCTCCCTCCCAATACATCTTGAAAGACCTGGGTACTTCACCTTGTGCCTGGGCCTGGGCCTGTTTTCTCAGACTCCCAAGAGAGTGGCACTCTTTTTGTCCCTTACAGAAGTCGCCCCTAGAGGGCCCCCTTCATCCAGCAGGCATTGAAGGTTGGGGTGATCCTCTTGCTTGAGCATCTCTCCCGCAGGAGGGTCTTCTGGTTCTTCTCCCTCAGGAGTTGAGTCTCAGGTTACCACTGGACCCAGCCCGTCTGGAGCCTGAATCCCAGGGGGTGATGCTGAAGCAGCAGGAAGAGAAGGAGCCCCCTTCGCAGAGGTGGCCTTCTTGCTCTTTCTTCTTGCCTTGGGTTTCCCCTTCGGATTGGCCACCTGACTCCCAGTCAGACCCGGTGTGACCTGTGACCTAGTGACTGCAGCAGCAGAGGGAGACCATCAGAGATTAACCACAACTCCACTAGATAATTTCCTAACAAAATGTTAGCAGGTACATTGTCCTGAACCAGGACCGCAAGCTTTGCTGTCTAGCCCGCAATCGTGATGGTGACTAGGGCTACAGAAGATCATTTGGGAGGCCCACCAGCTTACATGGTAGTTCTCAGAGGAGCACCTACATAGTCCTCTGGCATGAGCAGCATCCTGTCCACCACTGTCATACTTGACCCAGCTTCTCTCAAACCAGTAGCAGGCTGGCCATTCAGGAGGATACTTCTTAAAAAATCTACAGGTATTTTGTGGGATTGTAGCCAATACTTGTGCGTACTGGTCCCAGGCCCCAAGGGACACTAGCAAAATCTCTACGGAAGCACCAAATGGGATTCCTGTAGAGGAGGGGAGGACAGTGGCCTCCACCTCAGGCATGAAGTAAGGGCAGGTTAGGCTGACAGCCTGGACTCCAAGTGCCTTACCTTTACACTTGGGGTCACCCTTCTTGTGGTCCAGAGACCCACAGTCCAAACAAGTGCCAGGAATGTGGGGTACGGTACTGGAGCCACTGGAGCCTGCTTTGCAGCAGGAGCATCACTACGCTTACTCCCACCCACATAGGATGTATCCCCACTAGATATTTGGGTTTTAGGAGAGTAAGGTTTAGATTTACCCGACTGTGACTGCTTTTGGGACTCCTCAGACTTCTGAGAGGCCCCCTTTTCTTTGTCCTTGTCCTTTCCACTGGGCTCCTTAGAGGACACCCGGTGGGAGACCCACTTGTCAGCCAGCCTGGCCAGCTTAAAGGGATCTAAAATGTTCTGGTCAGCAACATACTGACACAGCTCTGGTGAACATGCTTCCGAAAAATGTTCAAAAAACAAAAGGTGGGACAATTCATAAAAGGTTTTCACCTTGTAACCATCAATCCACCCCATCGTGTTCATATGTGCAGCACTCATCCAGACAATCCAAGGCACATTCTCTTGTTCTTATATTCCCTGAACCTCTTACGGTATTGGGTAGGTGTCTTGCCAAACTTGGCAATCAAAGCAGATTTCATGGACTCATACTGACCCCTTTCTTCCACACTCAGTTTCAGAATAGTCATAACCATTCGTTAGCAAACACTTAACCCAATCTCTTTTGTCAACACCATGTATTCAACAAGCCATTTCAAATTCTTCAATCCATTGGAGGATATCAGAACCCTCCACATACACTCCAACCAAATCTTTCATAAACTGGTGGCAGGGGACCTGACACCTGACACTCTGAACTGGTTTGGCTGAAGTCTCCATGCTAGCTTTCTCTTCCTGGATTCTCTGACATTCAGTGTCTTTGTCTTTGAGTATCACTTGCTGTGCCAACTCCTCGTTCTAAGTTCAGCTTCAGTTTCTAATTTTTTGTATTCAAAGGCCAATTTCATCCTGAATAATTCAAGTTACAAGGGATTGCCTGAAGAAACATTGCTGGGTTTCAGTATAGAGGCAGCAGGCCAGAAACAGATTCAGTAACAACCCCAGGGGCAGGGTCCTCAATGGTTGCATCCCCCATTCCATCACGAGCTTCACAATCAGTCTGGTAGTCCACCAGGGCAACTATCAGCCCAGCCTTAGACTTATCTTCAAAGTCTAACTCCCTAGCTTCACAAGCAATCTGGAGAGCCTCTAAGCTCATCCTAGTCAATTTACCATTTGCAATAAATTTCATTGCTTGTAATGTAGTTATCTAGTACATAACTAAATCTCAAATTCACAAAGTGTGGACATTTTGTAAGTGACAAGGTTACACACTGATTCTTAAAACCATTAGTATCCAACTGCTGCCATCAGTGTAAAGACTGGAGGGGCTATTTGTATTCCTTCTCTCTATAAGGCAGAGTAGAAGCACAGAGCACCCCAGTCATGTTTCTCTATATGGTAACGTTGGATGAGCAATTAAGGCTTAAGCTCTCAGGAGATGATGCAGCCTGGTTTTTAAGTACAGTGTAGTCCCCAATCCCCCACAAAGGAATGTCCACACACTATGTTAGTGATAACACAGTTCTTTATATAAATAAGGTTCAAGTTATATACACATACAATAACACACTTCGTGCTCAGGCAATACTATAATGATAAATGTACAATTTCTATGTGGTACCACAATTACTCTTTGACTCCATTAAAATGCACCAACTGCTGACAGTTGTAAATGACATACAAGTCTAATAGCAATGTGAGCCAATACTAGACACAGGAGGAAACATGTGGTTAAACAATTGGTAGAATACTTGTCCCTACCAAAGACACAGTTCTGTGTGAGGATCCCCCCCAGGGGCATAGGAGACACATAAAATCTGGGGAGGACAGGGGACATCTTGGGGACTTTGCTTTATTTATTTATTTATTTATTTATTGTGTTTTAGTCAAAGAACTAGACTTTTCACAAAATTAGAATTAAAATAGCAGTACGTATTAAATTACAAATATCACTGTATAAAACAAGAGACAAGAAGAAAAGAAAACAAGAAAATTAAAGGATGCAGCAGCAAAGAGCATGTCTTTGTATGTTGCATTTCTGGATTTTTCATCTGACTATGAGCTCATGGTAAAAGAGAGGAAATAACAATTACTTCCAGTGGGCCACAGCTCGGACGCCAACTCGTTAAGATGCAGATCGCCTGTAAGTGGACTCCTGCCAAATAAAGGAGTTGAAGCTTTTTCTACCAACTGCAAGTTGCTACTTTTTTTGTATGGGCCAAGGAGACGTGTTTGTCTCTTGGAATGGAAACATGGTGGTTTCAAAGAAAGTGGAAATCTTGTTTGTACCTCTGAGTAAGCCCTGTTATGGGAGTAGAGGGACCAAGCGTGTGATGTTGCTGCTTTCACTGTCCTCCGGGGGGGAGGTACAGCAAACAAGGAGGATGAGCGATCGCAAGTCCACCCCCTTATAAGCACTCCCCATGTCCACGGCCGGATCTGTCGGACCTGGGGGATGCCTAGTAAGTGGGGTATATGTGGACACAGGGGGTGGCCAGAGGGGCAGCCTGCTATGTGGGCTGCCCCTCTAGCGCCCCTGCGAGGGCCGGCCGGCCTCTCACGATGAGTCTGGTCCCTCTTATTCCATCTCATTCTGGATTTAGAGCCTAGCCTTTCTTTGCCTTTGTTATTCTGAATGCAGAGCTGGACTCTGTTCCTTTCTCGTTTAACATTTGCTGCAAAGCCTGATCTATATGATTCTCTCATATGTTACTAGGACGGCAGAGCATGGGTCCTCTGACCTGTTACATTATTCAAAGAGCCCCTCTGGCCTTTCTTTGCCTCTCCCTTGTCTAGCTGCTTGCTTGCTTAATACATACCTCCTTGCTTGAACACTCAACATATTCTCCCTAACAAAGCAAAGGCAGCTGCAGTCTGTCTTAACTTCTATTTGTTCCATGTCTTCAATTGGCCTCTTATTTCCGCTTTTCTGTCTGCAGGGGAAAGGCATTTGCCAGTCACTGCCATGATGGTTCTACCTGGCCATAAGAGGGCAACAGCTAGCCAATATTGGAAGAAAATGGGCATATTATACCAGAGGCTGGCAACTGCCTTCCTAATGCCTACACAAGAGACACAACTCTTGCCTTTGTTTCTAACAGTAATTCAGTGGATGAAGAAACGCCAGAGCACACATATTGCTTATAAAGGAAGGGGATGATGGTTAAGACATTTGATCATGCCAGGAGCTAATTTCCAGCTGCAATTAAGCGATTACCTTTTAGACTTCTGGCTTTAAATAACGTAAGTATCACCTGGAAAGCACAGAGGTTGCACAACAGGGTTCCTGGAGCACGATGGGTACCCTACTCGTAGGCATGGATGATTGGAGGGCATTCTTGCCCTGTTTTGGAGCCTGGCCCCTACAGCCATGATGGGGGAGGGACCTATTACTTTTGGTTGTACGTACCCTTTGAGGGTGGGCAGACATTGCCTCCTGCTTTAGCCCACTAACAGCTCTGCTTTGCAACTTTATCACACATACCTGTCAGGTGGCATGTAACTCAATGCTACTAATGTTATCAGCCTCAGAAGTCTGTAATCCTTTGCCACATCAACTAGGGTACAGGCATGCCACCTGAGACTTACCCATGAGTCGGCATCTGTCGCCCTCTGGGGAAGACACACACAGAAAGAGCAGGGCACAGTGCCCTTGTGGGTTTTTCACACTTCTTCCTTGGGGTGGGCACAATTCACTCCGCAGAGAAAGTGGCACATGCTGGTCCAAATTCTCCCACTTTGACAATGTTACCCAAAGAGCGAAATTGGTCATTTCAAATACATCAGTCGACTTATTAATGAGCAATCCACACTGAGGGGTTTAAGCACCTGCTTAACGCGAGATGGCAATTAAGGGTATGTGCCAACGCACTCAAAAAGCACAGGACACCCTCTTACAGGCGACATGCCATGCTCACTCATTCTGATCACGAATTGCCATTTATCTGGGGTCATGTTAAATGTATTTATTTATTTATTACATGTGTAGCATCACGCAAAACCCCCAAGCATCAAGGCGCAAAGTAAACTGCATGGAGTGGACCACTTCCATTGGCACACATTTTTACTTTTCCGCCACAAAATGGAAGATTTTAACGTAAAAGGCAAGTGAAATCACATTGCTTTTCCACTTTGGAAGAGTGTAAATACCTCACACAATTAGCGATTGTTGGCGGAATTGACAATGGCTTCCTCTGGACTCCACCCACTTTTACCAGGTTTCATTTCCAAGCAGATCCCATAGGAATCCCTTTCTTTATTTCCAGCATGAGAAGAGATCCCAGAGGAATCCCTTTCCTTATTTCCAGCATGAGAATCCATGCTGGCAGTAAGGCCCCTTTTGTCTGGTGGAGCGGGAAATACAGGGGGTCCTGGTGAACACAAAAAATCCTGGTGGTCTAGTGGGCCAACACAAAACATCCTGGTGGTCTAGTGGGCCACCCCCCTCCCTGCCCCCACCCAAAACCAGTTATAATATATATATTTTTGTTTTGCCCTTCCCTAGGGGCAGATGGCACATGTGTGTGACCATCTGCCCCAGGGGGGTAGCAAAACGTACTGCCCCGGGCTTGGGGGGGCGGGGTAGCTCTGCCAATATTTGCAGTGGCCTCACCCCTCACCCCAAATGGATGGGGGCATCTCATGTACCCCTTCCTAGGGGCAGAAATCTGCCACCAGGGAGGGCTAGATAAGGTGCCCCCTCATTGACAAGCTCAGTCCATATATTGTTTAGCAGAGTCTTAGTTCCTTGTCTAAATGTTCTACTACTCCAATGTACCTGGTTTAGCAGAGTTTGTCCATGAGTCGTCGACGGATCCTCCTTGAGTGAACTCCCTAGAGGGCAGGAGCCACGGATGTTTGAGATTCCTCGAAGTGGTGAACAACATTGCTGAGGCAGCAGCTTCAGTCCTTGCGGTGCTCGTCGACGATTGGTCGTGGTCGTCCTGCGAAGATGAGGAATGCGGTGCACCTGGACGACAATAGTTTGTTGCTGCAAAGCAGATCAATGAAGAACGTAGGCCCAGCAAGGGCGTCTGGTCGTCAGCATTTGACGTCGGCGATCGGGATTCGACCACGGCTGGCTTTTGAATCTTCATCTGCATCTTTGAGGACTTTGGGTGGCAGGAAACACACCGGTGGATTCTCCTCGGTCCGTCTGCTACCTTGACTTTCTCTGGCGGGACAAAGGGGCCGATGGCAATGAGCAAGGGAGTCTGGATTGAAATGTCTTAGGCAATGGAGCGTTGCAGCTCAGGACGACGATGATGGTCGTCGATGGCAATGGACTTCAATGTCCGGGTGCTTCGCTTCAGATTCCTCGGTGGACCCCCTCTCGGGTCGGCAGCCTTTCAAGGACTGGCTTCCAGGGAGCCTTGGTGAAGGTAAGCTGGTGCGCAATGGTTCATGGTAGCTCAGGAAGAGGTCTCCAAGTCAGGTCCTCTTTTAGATTAGTCCTTGACAGACACAGCAGCTTTCAGATGGGTGAAGGAAAGCAGCAGAAACTCTTCTTCTTCCAGCAGGCTTCAAGGATAAGCAGCTTCAAGTTTCAGCTTCTGAACAATTCCAGTAAGTGAGTAAGTCCTGTCTCTCATTCACACTGCTGGGCCAAGTTCAGCAGCCAATCATTCAGAAGGGCATCCATGCAGGCAGGCAGCCAATCAGCCTCACAGTGCATTCAGGTCATTCTTCTCCACCCAGACACTCATAACAAGGAATGTGGATTGGGATAAGTACCCAGCCATTCAGCACTCCACACTACATTCATACCAGTTTTCGGGCAAGGCTGTCTCAGTCATTGTGTCACAAAGCAGAAACTAGACACCCATAACAAGAAATGTACATTGGTCACACACTCCATTCAACTCGGTCCCACGCCAAGGGTGTACCCACAACATGCAGTCATTGGGAAGGCTCCAGCCAGTCTGGCCTGGACTTCCCCACAATACCATATAATAATAATAATAATAATTTGGCATTTCTATAGCGCTACGAACCCTCAGGTATCTGAGCGCTGTTTATTATTACCCACGGTGTGTGGTGCTCATTTGTCGACCTCGGAAGGATGAGAGGCTGAGTTTGGCTTCGCCGGGATTCGAACCTGCGTTAGCAGGCTCTGCACTGATGTCAAAGCGAGCGCTCTACTCGCTGTGCCATATGTGGATCATCCACCGAAAAGCCAGTCAGGGGAAGGGACAGAATCAGGGCTTCCCAGGGGAAGCAAGGTAATAGGCAAAAGAAAGCAAGAGGCCACCGGGGCCATGTTGTCTACTATGAGGAATTCTAATTCCAATGGCAGGGCAGGGCCTGGGTACCGCAAAAGGGAGGATACTCAGAGCACCTGTCAAATTCAGCATGGAGCTGCTACTAGCCCATACCCTGCCCGAAAACATACACTAGGGTTGTACTGCCACCCCTGGGTGCCATAAGTGTATCCCAAGGGTCTGTTCACCAAACCAAAAAGAGGAAGAGCTGCACTGCCAGAGGTCCCACATGGACTCCTGTGCAGAAAATAACACAAACACAAATGATAAAATGAGTACAGGACAAGGACATGGAGGCCCTGGCCCTCTAATGCATTTCCAGAATCACATAGTCCAGCAACATAGATTGCGACTTTGCGATGTTAATAGATCATTGGCATCTACATATTGTTCCAGTACAGTGAGTTGCTTTGGAAGCCCCACGTCTGTTGTCTCTAAGAGCACAAGGTCATCCGCATACATAGGTTATGCTACAAGGGTCCCATTTAGGATCGATGGATTGGCAGGTGGTCAATTTTGTGAGCTTGCGAAGTATGATGCATAAAGGTTGAATTGGGTTGCTGCCAGCAGGCAAACCTGCTTCAGCTCGTTCCAAGTAGGAATTCATTTGAGAGTATCCCATTTCGAGATAATCTTACTCTGATGGTCATGTTTGAGTATAGGGCTTTAATCGGCTCCAGAATGTCAAATAGGCAGTTCCAAAGATGTAATTTCTGCCATAGTGTTTGCGGACTGACACTATCAAAAGCCAGCTTGAAGTCTACGAACGCTGCATGGGTTTGAGGTTTGTTCTTAATTGCTTTCAACTTTAGGACATTCAGGATCATCAGAATGATGTTCGTGCCCACTCCTATAATAAATCCGGTTTGTCTTGGAGCTCTTCTGTTGTTCATCACAGCCCACTCTGTCAGTCATTGTAGTAGAAAGGAGGCATAGACTTTACCAAGCGAATCCAGAAGCGCTGTTGGCAGATGGTTACAGGCCATCGTTCTATCACTCTTTTTGAAGATTGGGATCAGTGTTGCCATTCCCCAAGTATAGGGTATTTGTTTAAGTTTGATAATATATCCAAGACCAGGAAAGATGCCCACTGGCTCCCTATCAAAGCCCGAATTATCTTTAAAACATTATGCATCACCCACAAATGCCTCACTAAAAAAGGACCTATCTACCTCAATAATACTCTGCATCCCAAAACCGACATGAGATTACTTAGATCCAATGACAAATTCCTCCTGGACCCCCCCATGATTCAAAATCACTAGAGCAGGGGGCAGCAGCTTCACCACTTTAGCCCCCAAACACTGGAACTCCCTACCCCTTAACATCAAAAAAGCACCCTCATTCACGGTCTTCAAGAAACAGTTAAAAACATGGTTATTCCACCAATATTAGCACCCAAAGATAGGAGCCCGTCCATCGTATACGGTTGTGAATATTTAGTCCATTGTATATTGCTGTGAATACTCTGTAATTGTGAATACGCTGTAATTTATATCATGTAATGTAATGTTTTGAATTTTACTAATTTCTAAGTTGTCGTATATTGCTGTGAATACTCAGTAAATGTAATCTAATGTTTTGAATTTTACTCATTTCTAAGCTGTTTTATAACCACGCTGTGACACCCGAGGGTCTGGGCGTGTAACAAATATATAAAATAAATAAATAAATAAAACATAAATAAGTATGAGAAAATGGTAATAAAGATCCACCCAGGCTTCCGGATTATTTTTTAGGAATAGATTTGTGAGTCCATCTGGCCACGGAGGTCCCGATGGATTAAGCCGCTTAATATGTAGGAGGATTTCATCATATTCCCATTTTAAATCCCATTTCTTCGCTTTTAGGGTTTCTGTCACAATGGGGTCTTTGTTGTTCTTCGCAAAGAGTTGTGCGAAATAAGATATCCAGGTTGCTTCTGAGACATTTGTCGTTGTCTCTTCTGCATCTGATACTTGACAATTCAGGATTTTCCACAACTCTCTAGTATCGCAACATGAGATGGCCCTTAACATATGTTCTGCATCGTTTTGTGATCGAATCATCCAGGTGTTGCGCAACCAATTCTTATATGCTTGCTTGCAGATTTTCATTTGCTTCTGCTTTTCTTCCATAGGAAGTTGCAGAGACTTCCTGAGCTCTGGTCTTAATTGTATTTTCCTTTTGGCAGTTTCTTTATTGTAAGCATGGTTATGATTTGATCTGTGCGTGGGAACTGTAGACTTCAAGGATCTAAAAGGAAGGAGTAACCATTCGTAATCTAGTTTTTCGACGTCATTTATCTGCAAGTTCACAAAGGTATGTGTTAGAGACTGGGTTTGCAATTCTGATATACAGAGCCTTTTTTTGCCCTGATTTACTTCCAGCCTTGGTAGTATTTGGACTGTAGACCTCACTTGTTGAGTTGCCCATGTCATTGTTAGTTTATGGTGGTCGCTAGAATTAGTCGGGATAATTTTCATCGAGCCAATACTGGAGCTTAATGAGTGGGATGTAAAGATATAGTCCAAGTATGCCTCTGAGTGTCCTTTCTTCCAAGTAGGCATTGCTGGAGCATCATTTCTCATGTACCCATTCATTAGCACAAGATCCCTTTGAGCTGTTTCTTTCATCCATACCTGGGCCTTTGTTGAAAGATTTTGTTTTGGCTTCAGTGTTCCATTATTAGTAAAGAGGTGGGTATTTAAATCCCTGCACAGTTTAATTTCTGGCAAGGTATAGCCTGTATATCATCAATATTCGACATCACAGAATCAATGAAGATGTTGTCATTATTAGCCGCAGGATTCCATTACAAATTGAAGATCCCTATAAACTTGCCATTAATGCCTGTGGATTCCAGGGGGCCCTTATTAGCTACTTTGAAAGTATGTTCCAGTACCTTTACTTGGATGAAGAAATTAGGGTTAAGTGCTTCGACAACTGCCAGGTTTTCTCCAACTTTTATCAATGTGAGCAGTCCCGGTGACGGTCTTCCCCTAAGTCTAACAATGGCTGATTCATATAGGTTGTATAGCCATCACTAATAGGTTGTTTGCTAATCCACGTTTCCTGTAAACTCAGGATTTTGAATGTTTTCAATTCTTGGTTGCCTTCTTCGAATAGATGTGCAAAGCCCTGTGTATTTCATGAGCACATCTTCCACAGAGAAGTCACCACTTTCCATGGTTGTCATTGAGTGGTTAAACGTCCAGATAGAACAGAATTGACGTATGTAGGGTGGTGTGTCTTTTCAAACGTACTCTTTACCAAATCTACTTCTCTCATTCGTGAGAAGTCATGGGTTCCAATCTCTATTTTCATATTAAGTGTCTCTAAGACCTCATTGACTGGCATTCTTGAAGTCTGCTCATTTTTCTTTCTTATCAAATTCAGTCCAAAGTCTTTATGCAATTCACGGTGCATAAGGCAGTTTTCACCTTGTTTCAGTTCTTTTTCTCTCAGAGTGGTGGAGATTTCGAACCACATAGGTAAGAAGGCGGTTTTATTTTCCAATATGGTTGAAAAAATTCTGATTGAGTTTAGATGAACTGCTACCCAATCCATTCTCGTTTCCTGAATGAATTCCACCACTTTGATATAATTAGCCCTAATGAATTGCATTCGGGGAACTGCATGTACGAGTCTTAATACATTTGTTCTGTTCAATATAACTCAGTCTTTACCATCTACAAGTCTTTCAATGACAATAACTTTGCTGTCAGGATCGCAACGCAGATCTTGGAAAGTGGGCAACATTGGGAATCCCGTGGCTTTCTTTCTTTTCCAAATGGAGATGCTTTTAGATAGTTGAGGATTGAGTACCAGTTTTCTTTTATGGGCAACGGACTGAAATTGTAAATCTCGCGAAGCTGCCAGTATATCCAGACGGTCTGTCTCGTGTTTCAAAACTGGCGAAGTTTCTACTGATTGGTCCAGTTCGGTTTCATAAATTTCTTCACATGTTAATTCAAGGTCCACAATGTAAGTATTCTGGCATTTTTGATCCTCATCCATGATAGGTAAAGATAGGCTTCCGTCTGATATGTCAATCAGATCTTTTTCAGAGTTTTTGTCTTTTGAAAGATCACTCCATGAACAGACTGACATATTTAACAGGGTTTGTCATTGCTCCGCCTCGTCCTTTGAGTAGCTTTTTTTAGCATCAAGTCTGAACAGCCCTTACATGAGTCATCGATGACCATAAGGGCTGATTAATTATAATTCAGTCCTAGTCGAATCTGTCAAAATAAAAGGGCCTATACTAATAAACATATTGCCAATCATTATTTCTAAATACAAATAGTGTGGCAAACAATGCTATGCAAAAGAAAAGTGTTCAAGAAATGATTTGTCGGGATATTAAAGCCGTTGGCCTCCCTTCCCCATGTTTTCAGCACGGGACAAGGCGGCACACTCAAGCTTAGGACGCTCTCTGGCTTCTCTCACACGAGGATGCAGTTCAAAACCTCACCATCAGGGCCTTCTGTGCCAAAGTCACTTTGCTATTCAAAGTCTCTTATTTAAGAGGGCCTGATGAAACATGACAAAAAATAATGTTCCTTTCTTCTTAGGATTTCACATATACAACTTCTCTGGTGATTTACTGTACACCCCAGGTCCCTCTCCACAACACTTCTATTTTCACCTTCTGGTGATACAACGATTATCAGCATGGATCCTCAATTTGTGTCAAATGAATCATATCCCACTCCTGACACCATATGTAAGGAAGGCATGGTATCAAACAGTAAGACAGACACAAGCGATCACAGTTCAAGGGTGTTTATTGAACTTCAATTGGGTTTGAAAAACACCTATCTAATGCTAAATCTAAAGATGGGAGCAAGCCACAACCATCAAAAAATAATAATGCAGTCCTAGTCAAGTCTGTGTAAATAAAAGGGCATAAAGTAATAAACCTATAGCCAATCCTTACTTCTAAATACAAATAGTGTCGGAAACAATGTTATGCAAAAGAAAAGTGTTCAAGAAATTATGTGTCAGGATATTCAAGCATTTGGCTTCCCTTACCCACATTTTCAGCACGGGACAATGCAGCACACTCGAGCTTAGCACCCTCTCTGGATTCTCTTGCATGAGAATACAGTTCAAAGCCTCAACATCAGGGCATTCTGTGCCAAAGTCTCTTTGCCATTAAAAGTCTCTTATTTCAGAGGGCCTGATGCAACACGACAAACATTAAAGTTCCTTTCTTCATACGATTTCACATATACAACTTCTCGTACTGTTCACCCTGGGTCCCCCTGCACCGGGCTCAGATCTACTTTAACACAAAACCTTCAATTGGTCTACCTCTGCTGGACTCGGACCAAATTTATCTACTTTTCCAAACTTTCTCTACTTCACCTAAATCAAAGACTTTCGACTGTGTGCAGGATTTTGCTCGAGCCGCCACAGGACCACAATGATTCACAATTACTCATTCTCTTCTTGACATATCCTTTTTCTCACTTTCACTTTTGCCACTTCTCAACTGGGTACCTCACAGAGCCTTCGATTGAGCACCCACATGGTGCCGGACCACTGTCTCAAAGGTATTCTATCTTGATTTTAAAGTTCAATCACTCATCAGCAGTTCAACTTTAATTGTGTCTCTTATCACACGCGTTTTAACAATGTGTTCGTTCCAGCGCTCGCCATACATTGTTGCTGCTTGCAACTTGGGCTTCAACACAAAGCGGTCTTGTATCGGTCTCCCCAACTCACTGGCTTTGTTAATTTCACTGACGCTGCTTTTTTCTTAGAGCCAAGGATGACACCACGGCAGCTGCTGCTTCTCCCCACCTTCATTATTGAAGGGGGAGTGCCCCGGGTATCTCTGACACACAATGCAGGACTCTTCAACCTGGTTTCCTGGTCTCATGCTTTCCACTCTTGCGATTCCTAGAAAGTAACATTTCCTTATCAAAAAGGTCAAGGGAACTTCCCTCCTGGTGATCCCCTTCTGTTTTGCCATCTTTCTTCTCTAGTTTAGAATCTGTCTCGAAACTCCTATTTCCTTGTGTGCTTTGCCTCGCTCAGAGTGCTTTCGTGCTCCTCCTTTTATCCGTGTGGCGAAGCTTAATGCGAAGTCAGGTGTGTGGGATGGTCAGTAATTGCCTGACCTCACCTGACCATTGTATTGGGACACCTCAAGTATACTGCTTGGGTGTTAGTCTGTTTTCTCCCATAGCGGCCTGTCTGTGTGAAAGTGTTTGTGTTGTTAAAGGGGGCGGGGTAGAGTTCCTAAGTATTGTACCTGGTAGGATGGGGTAAAGGTGTTATAGGGAAGGGGATACTGCATCTCACCATCCAGTGTCCCACTCCTCGTAGACCCCTCACCCAGGTGATCCTCCCGCACTAGTCCACCCCCAGGAACTGAATCCAAAAGCGATGACCATGTCCTGGCCACCTGGATGATAGATTCCTAGGGACTAGTGGGCGAGGCACCTTCTGGTTTCTCACACTGCCCTGTCTTGAAGATCGGTGGCGTACATGTATTTGAGGGGAATGTGATAAAGCAGGTTGGGAATGTTGCGGCGCCTGTTTCCAATCATTTTGAAATTGTATCTACTATTGAGATTGATTGACAGGATGATCACCCATCTCCTTCCCTGACCACTTTAGGCAAAGAGGTTGGGGATCATGGTCCTTCTCTGGACATGGTGGGGAGTGTGACAAATGTTCAGACTTGATCTTGTTTCTATCATAGAACATAGCTGGTGCCAGGGCTAAATTTCAGAATCCGTTCTTTTTGTCATTCTTGCAAAGGAATAATGTGATTCTGTTGCAGGAAACGTGGCTAGTGGAGCCCCCCTTATTGAATGGGTATGTGTCTCATGCTGTTCTCGCTAGTAAGAATCACAGAGGAAGATGTTTTGGGGGGCTGGCCATATTTTTTAAAGGCCTCTGTTTATTGTAGAGTAGTGGTGTATGATACTAACCTGGATGGCATGCACATGATTACACTGCTCATGCGAAATGGTGAATGCAAGGTAATCTTAAACTTGTATAATAGTCTGCATAAAAAAGACACAAATAGACTGCTTACTTTTAAAGCTTTTATGGGGGAACATGTATTATTGGAGATGAAACCTAATTCCACACTTTTATTGGGAGGTGACATCAATGTGAAAATTTGAGAAGGTCCTTCCAGAAGATTTGTTCGATTTACAGGAAGACTTAGCCCTGAAAATTGCATCACTCCAGATGGAGGACTCCTGGGTTTGCGCAAAAGGGCCTACAATTTTTTTCTTGGCTTCTTGAATGGGGTTTGTGCACTGTGAAAGGACGAGTACTGCCAGATATCCCAGGCCTCCCTAATGTTATTAATCATCAGGGTTCTTCCACCATTGATTATTTCTGTCTCTCGGTCAGACACTGGCACTGAATCGAGTGGTTTGAAGTGATGGGAGATCCCTGTAGTGACCACCACTGAATTAGCCTGAGGCTCAGAGGGCCATTTAGTGTTTATGGAGGGATAACTAAGGATCATTTGGATTTGGCTGATGTCCACTCGGCCTGCAAAAGAAGAAATAAAGTGGGCAAGAATTGAAGAGGCCAAATTACATCACACTGTGTTAACAAAGAAGCGCCCATTAATTTTGAACATCTTAGAAAGCTCCTCAATCATTTCAGATGTAGTCTTTAATTTTGTTCAGCTCATGGGGGCTTTCTCTGCTGGCTTTCAGCATAATTTCAGGGAGCAAAAGTCCTTTAAGAATGATGTGTTCAATGAGGCATGCGTAGAGGCCAAGAGATTACTTCTTGAAGCTTTGAAATCTCCTTCGAGGTCAAAAGAGGAAATTATTCAGGCCAGAGCCCATTATCGGCATACTATGGATGAGGGAAATCTGAGCTTGAAGTTGCAGCGTGGAGTGACCTGATGGAGTCAATCTCTTTGAACAACTCTAAGAAATGTTGGGAATTTGTCTCTGAAGGACCTTCCTATAAGAGAACGAGAATGGCTGTGAATCTTATGGAGATGCTAGCACTAGGGGTAATAACTTTTCTACCTTGTATCAAGCCCAGCAGAGGTGCCCAAAGGGAATTAGCCCGCACCCGGTTTGAGTTTCACCCTGCAGGAAGTTGCCACTGCCATTGTTAAGCAAGTCCATGGCTGTGCACCAGGTCCTGATGCTATTCCAGCAGAGCTCTATCAAGATCTTATAGATATTTGGGTGCCATTGTTAACAATTTCCTTCAAAGTTATTTTGGAGTCTGGACATTTTCCGCTTTCCTGGAAGCATGCAATCATTTTCCTCATTTAAAAGGGAGATTGAACTAGTCCGCTATATTAAAGGCCCATTTTGCTGCTAGATACCTCTTTTAAAACCTTCGGCAGAGTTCTTCTGGGTTGCCTTGAGGCTTGGATTACTGACAGCTCAATTCTGTTGGATATACAGTTTGGGTTTAGAGTGGGGGTGGGCACAGCTGATCAGGCCCTTAATCTGTATGTGATTGTTGCGCATTCCGTTTTTGTCAAGGGAGAAGCTATCTTCCTGGCTTTCATAGACCCGAGCATGGCCATTGATAAAAATGAACAGGATGAAATTGTGGGGCGTGGTCGGGTCTATGACTTGCCCAATGGAGATTCTGTTTACACTCCAGGCCATTTATAGGGAGAATGAGGCCTGTGTTCACTTTAAAAGCAGGGCATTGCACATAATTTTTTAGGTAAATCTTAGGGCTGTGTTTTGATTCCAGTTTTATTTACATTGTACATCAATGGGTTACATAAGGCCTTGGTGAACTCCTGGGCTGATTACCCATGGTGGGCATAGGGCCCTTTCCAATTGTCACCTACGCTGATACTGTGCTCATTGGCAGGACCCCAAATGCGTGAAGAAATGTATCCAGGTCTACACAAAATTCCTGGATAACTTAAATTATTTTATTTATTTATGTTTATTGAGTTTTAGTCAAAAACTTAGACTTTTCACAAAATAAAATAATAATTGCATATTAAAACAATACCTATAATACATATAAACGAGAAAACAGAGAAATACATATTAGCTCATTCAGCTTTCTCATTGGTCATTACAGGCACGAATGACAAGTTTTGGAAACAACAACCAAAAAGAAAAAGACGAAATAGAAGTCCAGATTTCATCGGGTTGATTACAGTAGTAGAACTGAGCATGCAGGTATAACAAAATAGAAGTATGGTAAAATTGTGCTGTTTCACCATATTCACGGTTGGAGGGTGATCAGATTGAACTTTTTTAGCAGTTTTACTGTTTCCATTGTTACAAGAGTTTCATGGCCAGATACTATTCTCTCCCAAAAGGGGACAGTTGATAACCATCAATCCTTGTCAACAAAGCATGACATTCTGCTCACCCTGCTTTCTAATGTCCCATGGCATTCACTCAGGAGATGTCTCAGAGTCTGTGGGCTAGTACCATCACATAAGAGGCAAATGTTGTCCCTGAACTCTTGTTTGTGTCTAATGTGTAAGATTTCTCATGTGGGTAGGAGACTGAGGCGAAATCTCAAGAAATCAGACCTACAACAAGAATCTGGATATCTCCTCAAAAATGTGGCCAACCATGCTCGTGATTTATCCACACTCAATAATGATGGAGACACAGTCGAGGACTGCATTAAAGTTATCGTCCTGATCCAATCAGCCCTTTTTATTAGCTCTTTCACTTTCTCAGGATTTTGGATCAAATCCGTTTCCGAGCGATCACATCTTGTGAGAGTTACCAGAGCCTTCGGCTCATTCAGATAGCAATTGGAGCATTCCTCTAAAGCACAGCCAACATCCTCATATAATGATGATTTGGAGGGAACCAGAATCAACCTATACAAGCATACCCAATGCCATTTCATCAACGATCTCATAGACTGAAGACCCATTTCATATCTCAGACTGGCAATAGGAACACAATTTGGAAGATGCAGAACACATTTCCACAGTTTGCCCTCTAGTCTATCCCAGTCCATTTGTTTCGACTGAATTTGCATCTAGACCAAATAGCAGCGACGGGATGACCTTTCCAATGTAATGTTTAATGACTGGACTCAGGGAGAATTTAAGGAACATATTTATGAATTTCTTCATTTGAGTTCCAATTTGTAGAATTTTCCCCTCCAAGATTGTTACTAGATGGACTTTGGTTGGGAAGGATCTAACTGCTGAGCCCAAGGGTGTTACTTCTCTTGCAATCAGTATGGTTTGCTCACCCAAAGGCCATGAGAAGGGGTGAATAGTTTTAAGTGGTCTCTTAAATATCACAATTTATGACTTGAGAGGATTAATCCTCAAATCATTCGACCTTGCATACACATCAAGTGTGTTTAACATATGTTGCAGGCCGATCTGGGTATAATCTAGTAGCGTGATTGCGTCCGCGTAGACGATCCAGTTAATTCTTACATTTCCAATCTTAGGGCTTGCCAACGTGAACCCCTGTAGGTTCTTTGCCAGGTCTTATAGATAGAGGTTAAAGTGGAAAGGAACATCGAAACATCCCTGTCTGATCCCCCTCTCCGTCGCAATGGCTCTGGACAATCTCCCGGCTTTGTCAAGTCTTATTTGGAGTTCGGAATACTTATGTAATTCCACTATTATGGCTAGCAGGTTTTCAGGCAAACCCCATTTCCTTAATTTACCCCACAGATGTTCTCTATTGACAGTGTCGAAAACTGAGGATAAATTGATCTAAGCTCGTAGAGTGTTGGGCTCCCCTTTAGGAATTACCCACTACATACGGTGCTCATTACCAAGCCATTTAGTGAGGTTGAGAGACCCCTGCAGACTTAGTCTGAGCCATGGCCCTTAACATCAATTCACCATTCTGCTGCATACACAAATATCTATTCGAGCTTCATCAATTTCTGTAACTGTTTCTCTGTGTTTTTATTTCCCCCCAATACACATGCTCGTCCACTTTATTAGATTTAAGCTCCCTCAAAGCTTTCCTCAGTTCTCTCTTCTTTTCCCGGGTTCTATCATCAAAGCAATGATGATGCTTTGAAGCCTGGGGGGTTCAGGTCCCGCAGGAAATGTACAAAGCTTTTTGGGTTGCAGATTTTGGTCAGATCTTTTTCACTCATGGGACGAGTAATGTAATTCAGACAGTGGATTAGATCCTTTCCCCCTCTTATGAATTTCTACCACTCTTTTCTTCCCATTGTTTACACATACTACTTCTGAATATGATTCTTCCCAATTTTCATTAGGTTTGTGAGAAAATGCCTTCTAGCATTTCTTGATAATTTGGGTACCCGTTTTTCACAGAAAAGTGTTTACACTGTTCAAACAAATCCTTTGAAAGAAAGAGATAATCAATTGTTGAATGATACTCATCTCTCTTCCAAGTGGGTGCAGGCGGGACGTCCCCCTCAATGCTCCCATTTGCCAAAAAATAGATTCCATTCTCTCAGGAAACTATACCAGTTCCTCCCATTGGGAGTTGTTTCCTTACTAAAATCCACCACCAGACCACAAGTTTGAATACATTGTGAGTTCAGATCTCCCAGTAAAATAATACTGGAGGAGGGAAAACAAACACAAATGCTTCATAGTAGATCTGTGAGTGAATGCTGAAAATCATACAAAGTAGAACAGGAGGGATTCCAGTAGAGGTTGACCACTATCCACTCTTTATGAGCTGGACCCGTCCCTAACTCTACTTTCACCGCAAGAATACCCGTTGTTACATTGCAGACCAGCTCTGAGGAACCAAAAACTGAATTTCTACATGCTATCAACGACCCTCCTGATGGTCTCCCCAGCCCCTCACCCGTGGCCAGCTGCTGATAAACTGAGAGGCTATCCACCTTGAAACTCAATTTCAACCATGTCTCCTGGAGAGCAATTAAATCAAAATGGTTACAAATGTATTCCATATTTAATTAGTTTTTAAAGGAACTGGAGCCGCTCGTGTTCCACCTCAGTAGTTTCACATCCTGTTTAGTTAGAGAAATTTCTCAGGCAACCCGAGTTTTTGAATGATTTGAGTTAAGATATCTGGCATTAGGACAGTAGCTTTGGCGTCAGATTGGAGTGACTCTAACCCGTTTGTTTGTCTATCTCTGGTCATAGAATCTTTGTTTACATTCCCGTCTGTAGCTTCTGTTTGCATGTTAATCTTGCTAATTACATTTTGTACAGCATCTCAGAGGATACCTCATACCCTTGTTCCATCAACTCCGTACTTGCTTCTAAGATGGCAATAACAGCCAACATTGATTTTACTCCCATTTCCACAATATCTATGCATTTACCATGTGGGAATCAAATGTACTCAATGTCAACCGTGGAGAGGTAATGCAGGTCTGGAACACCTTTGAATATGGATAGAATCATGCTGCGATTGATCTTTAGAATTAACTGTGTTGCTACTGACTTCCTGGTCTTTTAGTTATTTTAATATATTTTTTTCCTGTGACTGTGTTCCCGCCAGTTCCCCCGACAATTGATTCTGCTGTCTTTTCTGCTTTTTTTCTTTGTTTTCCCATTTGGTTTGGAGCTTCACTCTGTTGTTTTCTTCTCCTAATATTGTTCCCCTAATGACTGGGAACCTGTTTTGAGATTCTTTTGATAGTCTTCCTCAGATATCTGTGCAAATCGCACAAATTCCTCCATGGTTGAGACTGACAAGGGTGTGGCGTCCATGAAGTGAACAGAGTCTTCTTGGATTGCTTTGTCCATTCCTTGTATACTGTGTCTCTGATGTTGGCACTGACCCTCTGGTCTTGTGTCTTTCAAGATCTCTTTAAAGAACTTCACACCCTCCCAGTTCGCCTGCAAGGTCATTAGCTTTTCGGATTGTTGCTTTGAGTTCAATTTGATCTGTACCAGGGCGTCACCGATAGTTGAATTTATTGCAGATTTTAGTCCCACTAATGTGCTTTCACTCACCTCCATGTCTTTTGTGACTTCCAAGAGGATTCCTGTGTACTGATGAACTTCACCTCTCAGTGATTCGAAAACCTTCACCAGAGAAGTTAGTACAAAATTGAAAGCCGACAAAGTAGGAGTGATATCCACACTCTCATTTCTCCTCGGGGAATCCATAGGGTCGTTACTTTGTCGTCCCTCCCTTTCCTGTATTTCTATTAGGCTTTGATTACTCTCTGTTGGATCCATCCTGGAGCCTGGGATGGCATTTAGCTCAAACGATGTGTCAGGAGAGGTATGGAGATCCCCAAGACCTTCCACCACCCCACCCCACGCCTTGGAGGTAGCTGGAAGAACTTTATTTAGATTTTCACCGTCCTTCCAGGAGAGAGGGAGCTCGCTGATTTTGACCTGGGTGACATCATTCAAACTGCGACTCTTCCTTACTGGGAAAAACTCAGATATGGTATGGCAGCTGTGAGAGTATATTCAATATTTGTTGCTGTAGCATCGACCAGCAATACATGGTTTGGTGTAGAGATGGTCATTACTACTTTTTCACTATCCGCCCTTCCATTCAACCCTGCTGATGAGGGAACTTGATTGTCGGCGATGAAATGACACTCTAAGAGTGGGGCTATGGAGTAATCGGTGAGCAGGGGCTTGAAAATAGACTTTGAATAGTTTTTTTTTCCTGACCACATGATTTCTTCCTGTTCCGGGGCTCTCAAGTCGTCCCCTAAGGCCCAACTTCTTAAATTATATATATGCGTCATGATTGAGTGTTCTGAGTAAGCCACACAAAATTGGGTTGTCAGGCAGAAATGTCGCTGGCAGTTCAAAAGCCTGCCAAACCAGCAGTCCCAGCTTGGGTCATAAGAGTGTAACAGCTAATTGTTCCCAGCCAAACAGCTCAAAGTCAAAGTCTAGACCAGCCCGCAGTCACTGCTTGGTGTGAAGGAATGAGGCGGCAGGTAATACACAGACTGAGCAGCTCAAAGGTCAGCCTGACCCGCAGTCGCTGCTCATTGTTCGCCAATTACTTTAACACTTGAGCAAGGACGAAACGCAAGGGAGCCCAAGCCAACAAAAAGAGAAAAAAGAAGATGTATATTGAAGAAAAAGTAAGAACAGTACCAGTCACTTTGGCGTCTTGGCTCCCAGCAGCCACCACATTCTCTGCCACACTCTGCACCACGCTATCGTGCTAGGAGCTATTTCTAAAGTTGTGAGGGTAAGGGTCCACCTCCAAATAGGTATCCAGTGAAAAAGGCCTTCTGCATGCACCTCAGCACCACAGCAAACCACACTCTCTGCCGCACTCCATACTGCGCTATCATCCTAGGCACTGTTTTTAAAGTTGAAGGTAAGGGTCCGCCTCCAAATAGGTATCCAGTGAAAAAAGACTTCTGCGTGCACCTCAGCACCACAGCAAACCACACTCTCTGCCGCACTCCGTGCCACGCTATCACGCTAGGAGCTGTTTTTAAAGTTGTGAGGGTAAGGGTCCGCCTTCAAATAGGTATCCAGTGAAAAAAGACTTCTACATGCACCTCAGCAGTGCGTCAAACCACACTCTCTGCCGCACTTCACTTATATCACATCTAAATCCGTTGTGATGGCCTGTGGGAAGGGCAGAAAGCCGGCTAAGATAAACCCAATGTTATGTAATGGGGTTGCAAATCCAAGGGTCCAGGAATTCGATTATCTGGGGGTTTGCTTTTCTTCCACAGTAACAGGCTTGGCTCAAACAGAAAATTAAGATGGGCCAAAACCTGGGGGGGCATGTTATGTTTTATGGCCATGTGCCAAGGTCAACTTCTTCATATGATCATGAAGATTTATGAGGCTCAGAGCAAGGCTGCCACTATTTATGGTGCCTCATTGCAGGGATACGCAAATCCCTCGGAATTGTACATTCTCAAAAAAAATATATATTTAAGAGACCTTTGGGCCTCCCGGGTTCAGTTCCAAATTTTGCTGTTCACAATGAGCTTGGAGTTGGCTATTTCGAAAATGCCTGGCGTCTCGCTCCGATGCTGGATTGGCTTCGCCTATGGTGTAACAACAATGCGGTTTTAACCCACTTTATTATTAGAGCCCTGTTGGACGTAGATGACTGGCAAAAAATCCCTTGCTTATTTTTTATTTATAATTAATCGATTTTATAACAGGCAGCAGCACCTTTTCCTTCTTGTTTCATTCTACCTGCTACACAATAAAATGTATGCAAGACAGCGTTTAATTGTAGAGTCAGAGATCAGCGTGAGTGTAAAGACCTCCAGGTCAATGCTAATAGATGTTTAGCAGCTATCAGTCAGGTTGACACTTTATAGCCTAAACTTACTTGGAGTCACAAAAAATCCGATAGTTGGTGAATCACAAATGCCAGATTCAATCGGCTGCTGTTGAGTGGAAACACAGTCAATTGGCATGGCTTCCCAGACACGTCGGGTTGTCCTTTGTGTGGAGAACCGGTCAAAGACATTCTGCATCTGGTGATGTTTTGGCCCGCTTACCAAAATATCAGACAAGTTACAATTCTTCCTGTTTTCAGGCATCTTGATTTCACAAAACGTTGTCCAGCATTATATTATTTGCTTTTGGCTGACTCCCCATGTGTAGTGTGGGCCCCTTCGTTCGTTTTTTCAGGAAGGCCATATTTGTTAGAAAAGCTGCTATTGGTAATCAGCTGTAAATTGACATGTCTGTTTCGTTTTTGACTCACATTTGTTTTTATATTTGATTGTATTTGGTACATTCTCCATTTTTATATCTTGGGATGCATTGCCTGTAATCATGTCATTTGGCTGTTGTTGATTTTTTATCTTGTGTTTGTTTAATTAATATATATCCGAATAAACATGATGATGAAGATGATGATATACATTATCTGAAGTGTACTAACTGAGTATTATGATTCATAAGGATCTACTTACGTTTTTGACTGTTTTCAGTTAGATGGTGTGCAGGACAGGAGTATCCTCAATTGTAGGATACTATTTCTTTTCAAACCGATTTGCAACAGCACAAGACAAAAAGAAACCAATTTCCCTGCTGACCTAGATCAAATAAACCAGGTAATCCACTGTTATGGACTATGGACTGTAGCTTACTCACTCTGTCTTTTAACACCAGAAAGGCGGCCTGAGCAGATAACACACATCGTCAGGTTTCCACCTACCAGACTGTCTGACGCAGTACCCAACGGCTGACCCTGGCAGGATTTTGAGGGACCTTTTCAGATCCAAGATGAGTGACTCTCAGACTCATATACTTACTGATGACGAGAACTCTGTTGACCTTCAAAATCCAAGAGCCAAGAAAGCAGACTGGCGTAGGAACTACTTTGGACCCAAACCCACTTGGTAACCAGCGGTTTCTGCTGGCACTGTACCAACACTATTTCTAACCATAAATCCAGCCTTGCTTTAGGACCCCACACTGGCTGCAAGGCCTCAAGGTAGCCCGCACCGATCCTAGTCTCCCAAACCTTTGGACAGTGGTCACCAGCCGCCACCAAGATGCCTCAGGGGCTTGCACTCCATCTCTTGGAGGAGCTTGGGCAGAAGTAGGAACCCCAACTTGAGGTAAAATCCTTAAAAGGTTTGTATACGGTGTTAACCCTTATCTGGCCTTTGCAAAGCAGAGCACCAGTACCACCAGTACCTCTTCTCCAAAACATGTAGAAGAGGAGCACAAAGTATTTTTTTTTAACTCTGAAAGGATACCTGTGGCTGTTGAGTGGGTAAAAAACAGCTTCTCCTTTTATATTGCTGCCCTCTCACGGTAGAACGCCAGGTGACATATCAAGTCCTTAATGCCAACAGACCAGTGCGCTATCATATCCTTAAAAACGAAATTCTGGAGATATGTGAGCGAGACTACAAGTACCACTGACAACAACTAAGGGAAGTTCATCTACATCCATGGGAACCTTCCTACCCAATCTCTTTTAATTCCTAGTTGGGAAATGGATGGGGCGAAAAACAGTGGAAAAGCTTAAAGACAAACTGGTCCAAGAATAATGTGTAGCCTTTTTGACATCCACGCTGCAGCGTCCAGTAAGGCAACCCCAGTAGCCAACTTTGGAGCCGGCCATATAAATGACCACCGGTGTGCAGTGGTTACCCCAATGGAGAATTGTAGGACCAGATACACTGCACCATATGTTAGGATCAGCACCCACCAGAAGAGTCATTGGGCCTGGTGGAGAGCCAAGACCAACACTGGATAGCAGACTCGGGCACATGACAGTGACACCCCAAAACTGTCCCCTCTTGATCTACTTATGTTTTTGACCGTTTTCAGTTAGATGGTGTGCAGGGGACAGTAGTATCCTCAATTTTAGGATACTATTTCTTTTCTTTTATTATAGAACCTATGCGTCAAGGTTGTTTTACACCCCCAGTACCTTTAATTTTTTTTAAACATCTGTACATACTACCCCTAACAGGTGCTAATATAGGTATGCATTAGAGTACCAGCTATGAATTGCATATTGGTCTGAACCCTATGAATGGTCTTGGGGTTGGCATTTTGGGTGATCGTGCCATTGGAGTCTCCTTGATCCCAACGACAAGCTTCAGAAAGAGGCTGAAGACTCTGCTATTCGGATAAAGGGAGATGGGCTTTTCGTGTGTTATCTCAGGATCCACTGCATTTCGACCCCTGCTCCGTTATCAACTGGCTTGGGGTGGCACCCAGATTCCTGAGTCACTGTCCCAGTGATTCCAATAACTAGACTCTTTCCATACAGTACATAACAGTGAAAGACGTGTATAAAGGACATATGGTTTACAGGGGTGTACAATGCGAACATGTATTGTAAAGATATGTGAAGACTCTAAAAGACTACCACACGATGTCCTGAAGGAAAAAGAGGCAGCAGGAATTCAATGCACGAAATCAGTTCCAACAATGTTTGCCAGAGACTTGGTTTTCAGGAGTATATATAGTATGCACATGATGACCCAGGATATTTGTTTAAAAAAAACACCTGGACATAGACTTGTGTAAATATGATGTTTGGCTATTAGGAGTGTACACATACGATACACTCCTTATTTGATGTTTTTCTTTGCAAAATCACTACTCTACATGGTGATGTTTGGGTACCTTTGTATATTTTACCTTCACGTTACTTCAAGTTTGTTCATATAGTTTACATGATTTTGTTATTTACATGACACATCCCTTCAACTAGACCAGAGGTCTTCAAACTGTGGGGCGCCCCCCCATACCTCTCCCCAGGGTGGCGCGGCCGCCTTCCCGGGTTGGTGGGGGGGGGGAATAGTAGGGGGCGTGAGTCCCCAGACTGAAATGTTTAAAAAAAAACGTTTTTTTAAAGGGAGGAAATGTGCACGGGCGGCTCACAGGGCAGGACAGGAGCATAAAACTGTCTTGGGGACCAATGAGCAAGTGGCCCACAGTTGCAAATGGCAATTCATTCCTTTAGTAACAGACTGTTTAAATAGTACCCAAGGGGGTGTTTTTTGTTAAAATGTAAGCAAATTGTGATATTTAAGGAATTTCAGCAACAATGGTCAAAATTACTAGCTGCATAGAGAAGTAACTCATCAAACTGGCCCATATTGGTCAAAAATGTGGTCCATTTAGACCCAAAAAACTGGCCCACACTAGCATTTTATATGTTTGGTTCAGGCATTGCCCTATTGAACTACAGGCCAGTCCGAGCCTGGTGGCTCATCCATAATGGGCGAGTGGGAGACCACCCAGTGGCACCCTCACCCATTATGGAGGAGCCGAGGAGCCAGCCCAGTGAAACACTGAGCACTTCCTCAGCTGCTTTTTTCCAGCTGAGGGAGTGCTCCTAGGCTGGCCGAACTGTCAAAGGGAAACACTGTTTCCCTTTGACAGTTCAGTTCCCCAGCCACATATGCTCACTGAGCCATGCAAGGCTGGGGGCGTTTTGCTTCGCAAGCCTTGCATAGCACATTGGAAATGCTGGCTGGGGAACTGCATGTCTGTATGTGCGAGGGAGAGCTCCTGCGCCTCCTCGCATATACAGACAGAGGAGCCTGGACGGGGAGTTCCAGCACCCACACGCAGGCTCCTGCAAGCATGTGCAGGAACCAGGAAACTCTTGCTTCCCGATTCTCCTGTTCAAGATGCAGGAGCTGGCGCGCTGGGGAGGAAACTTTCAGGACCGGGCAGAAGGTAAGTTTATGTTAATTTATTTTGTATTTAAACTTGTATGGATGCATGTATGCTTGTGTTAAGAGTAAGTGTATAATAATGGGTGCTCGTGTGAATGATAAAGTGCTTGCTGTGTGAATGTGTGTGTGTGTGTTTGCGTTGGGCCGTGGAGCTGAGTTTGGGGAGTGGGGGAAGTTGTACAATAAAGGTATTTTAAAAATGCCTTTGTTGCACAAGCCCCCTACCCACCTGCCAAAATCAAATACCATGCTTTCCCCCTGCGCCCCCCAGTGCCTTGAATACACACATAATCATGTTGATTGTGTTAGGCACTGTGGGGCCCAGGGGACAGGGATGGTATATTTTTACTGGACATCTATCATAGATGTCCAGTAAAACATGTCGTGCCTGCCCCTGGGCCCCCCAGCGCCAATGGCAAACTGTATGACTTTTTACCGAATTTTTGTTTAAAGTATGCTCTATAATGAAACATTTTAACCCCCTCGCATCCCCCACACCCCCCCAAACCACCCTTGATTGGTTAGGGCACCATAGCGACGCTTTGTCGCTATGGCAAATCTGGGGGAATTATTTGTGCCACACCACTAAAACAATTCACCAGGCGCCACTGGCCCTGGGACTGTGCTGGGAGCAAGGGGGGGGGGCGAGGGATTGTGGTGGGAGCAGGATGGGCTGGAGCCATGGGATAGTTGTGGGGAGAGCCCAGGGTCTGTGGAGGGGTGGGGAAAGCCCAGGGACTGCGTAAGAGTGGAATGAAGGAGCCCAGAGACCCTGTTGGGAGCAGGTGGGGGATCCAAGAGACTATACTGGGAGTAGAGTGCGGTGACGGCGCACAATAGTTCATTGTCATTTGGACTTACAGTTGTTTGGCATTTTTGGGGGGTCCCGGCCAGCCCACATTTTGCTGTGGTGGGCCTGCAGGCCTAGAAAATTGAAGACCACTGAACTAGACAAACAGCAGATAGCAAGACAGACATACAAACAGCTACATCGATATACAATTAAATATCTTAAGCTGTTCATAACTTGCCTTCGTTCTCCAACTTTGAATTAAGCCTTGGGCAACACAGCCAGTTATGTGCCTGGGCGCCCAGCCGTTAGCACCTGTCCACTGCACCACGTGTTGGAGGATTAATAAGGCAGTCCATTGTGGCTGACCAACTGACGCTCGGCAGTGCTGCCAAGAAAGTCCGGACGGTGCCAGTGTCCGAATGCCGCGTACAATGAAAATTAAAGCACCCGAGCAGAGAGTACAACATAACAAAAAGGCTCTGTGCAGTGTGCACAGTCTGCTTGCACCATGGGGCAGATTCGACTCCGAGCCCACCAAGCTGGGGGCTCAGAGATCTAATCTGCCCTGTGCGAGAACTGTGCAGAAAGGGAACAGGGCTGATTAGATTATGGGGCTCTGCAAGGGGCTGCTGCGCCCCCCTACTCATGCCGGCATGCGCGCTTTCTTATTTTTTTTTTTAGTAACCCAGCGCAGAGCATGGGATTGTGCGGCTAAATCTGGCCGGATCCCGAGATCCACAGCTGGCCCAATGACCAGCACTGCTGCGGATGGAGGTGGGCCCAACAAAGAGCAGAGATAAAAATCAACATTAAAAGTAACATTTTCTTGTACTCACAAATCACTGCATTGCACAGCCAAAACAGCCAAATCTATGTATCACAAGTCACGTCGTTTATAATAAACAACTCGAATATGCAGGGACTATAGTCATCAATTGGAAATAAGCGAGGGGCATTTTACTGAAAATACAAATGACCAAGACACCCTCATACTAAACGTGAAGGAAACACGGAGAGATCTTTGAGGATCTCCGTCTGGGAGAGTGCTGCAGAGGTGCCAGTACTTCAGCAGACAGAGAAGAGGCAGTCATAGATAAAGTGGCTGATAGAGGCTAATGTAGGGCCTTTAAAGCCACATTCATAGAAAGAGGACAATAAGGGGTAATCAGCAATGTCAGAGGCAGCCCAGCATACAGGGGGGTAGGGACAGAGGAACGTTTGGAGTGGTTAGCTGATGTGAGGTCATCTGGAGACAGGGCACGTGCCATGCAGTGGAGTCAATGTTGTGGAACCTGAGTGGGAGGAGGTTTCTTGAGTTTGTTGACTTCCACCTAGAGTTTAACAGCACACGCGCCAAAACTGTAATCGTGTGAAATGGGGTTTTCATTCGGCTGGGGTGTTGGGGTCAGCAGTTTTTTCTAGATCGGTGGGAGGCCAGACATCGTGTATGGAATGATACCAGGGGCAAAAAGAGGAAGGAGCAAGTCAAGACTGCCAAACTGTATGACGTTGAAATGGGGCACAATGTGGTAGAGGTAGCATGGATCTTCTAAGCTTAATACTGCAATTTACATACCTGTCAATTTAACAAACGACTCGCTTGGCTCGTCCTTGAAAATTGCCATTTCATCTTCTAGCATGCTAGGGTGCGTTTTTCTCAATCTCACCATTCGTTTCCGTGTATAACCTCTGTTTTTTAATAGGGTATGTGGTTCTGGAGTCCATTGTTCTGAAACATAAAAGGTACACAGAAATATGAATAGTCAAAAGACACAAACAGATTTGAAGACTAAGCCAACCACAGACCAGCATGAGAATTGCACCTCTCTGTGTACAATCTCCTTGATAAAAAAATCCGCGTCTCTCCATATAGTTGGTCTTTTTATTTTGGAGCTTTTTTATGTAAGTCTTTTCTTCATTTTTGTTAACTTTCATTTCGCCTTTTGTAGTTCTTTTCAAGCCCCCCTGCCCCCATGACGCAGTCACCTGCCTGAATGTGGGTACCGCAAACCAGTGGGCGTTGGGCGAGGTGCGATAGACGGAGGTTCACTGGGTCACCTTACCTGGGTCCCTGTCACCTGGCAGGGGAGAATCACATTACAGCTCTGCGGGCCAGGGGAGGCGTCTTGACCCCCCACAACATATCAGACGCAAAAGCTGTAGGCTGAGGGCATAAAGCCCACTTTCCAAGTGAAAGAGTCCGAAACCTGTATCAGTAACAGCCAAGGGCCTACCAACAAAGAAATTGTGTTTTAAGGGGAATGGTTCCCACTGGGTTATGGAAGGCAGATACGCTGCCACCATTTCCGGCCCACCTCAAGGTGGCGATATTTCTAGTCCTGCGCAATCATTTTGCGGTGGCGCAGGAAGAGTACTTTTTCCAATCCACATCAATTCGGAGCCGAAGAGGCAGACACTGCCACAGGTACTCAGCAACAAAAGCTGACGCTGTGGAAACCATGTAGCGCACCCGTCCCCGAAGGCTGCAATATTAGACAACACGTGATGCGCTCTTTGCTCTAATGCAAGAACCGTTGGCCGACAGTCCTAAAGTAAAAGTAGCAGAACCTCTCAACCTGTCCATGATGTGGCGCTAAACAGAAACTGTGGTACCCATGTGCAAGTTGCTGCCCGAGCCCCGTGCATGGTAACATGAAACAAGCAGACAGGTGTCCTAGGCCGTGCTGTATGCAGCTAATCTCGTGTCTTGGATGGCCAAGGGGAAAAGTCGAGTGAGGGCTGACAGTTCACGTTCCATCTTATTCGCCACATTATAAACCCCTTGCATCCAACACTGATTTTACTTTTATTTTTGTCATTTTATTTGCTTTTGTAAAGTCAAAGCGTCATCCAAAAACAGTAGAAACAGGAAATACATTGCGCTACACACACTTCCTGATATTATAATGGTGTCATATTTAATACAGTACACTAGGCACCAGTCAGAGGCAACCACTCCCACTGCTTCACAACCAACACTATGAAGATTAAGCCAGGGGACGGGTAGAAGAGAATTTACCCATCCTAATACGTCTTAATGTGCTCTGCAATAGCTACGCTTCCCCAGGCTTCATTCCCATAACACTGGATTGGCAGTGTGCAATTGAGCCCGGGTGGAAACCCTGTCAGGGGGGGTCATAGGGATTATTTATTTATTTATTTTTTTTTTTTTGTTTTGTTCTGTTTGTTTTTTTCCACTTATTTCCCCTTGTAATGCTTTTGCTTCCATAAGGAAACCTGTAACACCTATAAATTAAAAGTTTATAATAAACTATATAATTTAAAATAAAAAATAAAAGAATAGGGATCTATCTGAACCTGAAGCAGGAAGGCTACAAGCGTTATTTTCAGAGTGAGTCCTTCCCGGAGACAGGGGGAAGGAGTTGCGGGGGCCCCAGACTCTGCCCGCTTCTATATGCCTGGTTACAAGCGGAGAGTATCATTTTCAATCACCCAAATGCCTGGCTTACACCTGTTGGCCGGTGCCCTCTCTTTGCCTTTTGTCAACTCCAACCACCGGAAATCCCAGGGAGCGATGAATTACCCGACCCACGTGACAGAGATGTGGCGAGGAACCTGGCCTATGCAGAAAGCGGCTTACCATTCACCGGCAGCACCAGCAAATTCATGGTGGGAAAAGGGATGGGGCTTAAAGAAGATCTGATAACTTTGTAACCCTGGCCCTTAGGGAAAACCAGGTAGACACTGACCAATGGGAGCAGTTGAGCACTCCAACCAATGGGACGAGCTCGGGCAAGGCTAAACCACAGAAGGAAGAGTGTAAAAGGGTGAGTATAGAATGGCTTGAGTTGTTCAGGTGAGGTCAGGTGGAGAGGAGGCAGACCAAGAGAGGAGGAGGAGCAAGGACAGTGAGCGGAGCATGGAGGAGACTAGGAGAGAGCTTATTAAAGGGGAAGTATTGGTTCTGAGAGCTATTGGTACTTATGTTAAAGTATGTGCTTATGTTGATTGAGAGGTGTGAGTCCGGGTTGGTGAAAGAGTAGGCGAATAAGTGAATGAGAGTGAGAAGTGGGAATCATAGAATGAAAGGGGGTGAATGCAAGTGAGAGGAGAGTAGGAGAGGAACGGAGAAAGTAGTTGCAGTGCAGAGTAGAGGCCAGTGGAGAGTTGGGAGTAGTGCAGACTAAAGAGGAGAGTAAAGAGTAGTGGAGAGTAGAGTGGAAAGAGTAGTGTAGAGTAGAGGAGAGTGGGGAAGAGAGGGTAGAAGAGAGTAGATGGAATAGGAGGAAGGAGAGTAGAGGGAGAGATGTCTGGAGGGATAGAGGTAGACGGGCAGAGGGAGAGTACGTGGGAGTGGTGTAATTGTCGGAGGGACAAAAGGAGAAACAGAAGGGGAAAGCAAGAGTGGGAGGAAGAGAAAGCAGAAGAAGGGGAGGATAGACCATCAGGACAGGAACAGGAACACAAGGGTATGAAAGGAGGCACATTGGTGGAACTAAGCAGTTGAGAAGGCACCACATCTCATCATGGGAACCAGATATTCCTGGAAGATTAGGACAGGGGCCATATAAAAGAACCACAGAGGGAGTGAGCTAGAGATCAGTAGCAGTTACTGATCTCTATAGCAAGGAGAGAGATGGTGGAACTAAAGTGGCGGGAAGCCCACAGGAGATAAGAGAGGGATGCCATAGTGTGCCCCCCACCCGTGCATACCATCAAATTTCAACCTCACTTGAGATCTGGAATATGAAAACCCTTGAACCTTCTTCTGCAGTATTGGTATTCTAAAGGCCATCTGCGACCAAAGATAACAAACACACCTTATTATTAAAATGTGGGCTGCGCTGCTTTATATCATCGAGGTGTCCCTTTTGAAACGTAATTGCTGATAAGGACTTGCGTCCAGCATGGTCCAGTTGGTATTTTC
This sequence comes from Ambystoma mexicanum, assembly GCF_040938575.1. NCBI lineage: Eukaryota > Metazoa > Chordata > Amphibia > Caudata > Ambystomatidae > Ambystoma > Ambystoma mexicanum. Next base: position 1,477,645,082 of record NC_090935.1, on the reverse strand, counting down.
TATGTTTATTTTAGTTCTTATAAGGCAGGGCTAAGGCTGATGTCCCCTGTGTTTCGCCACTGATTAAAATAAGCAGACATTTTGATCAAAATGCATGGCACACCTTTCCATGGCCCATATATCTTATTCCATGGATTCCATTAATCTTTCCTTTTTTAGTTTTGCTATAAGATCGCACTTCAGCACCATCTATAAACTAGAACTATTACATTAGAGTACAGCTAGTAGGCAGATGGCATATGAGGAGGGACACATAGCTTGTACATGTTGTTCGGTTGTGTCGTTATTAAGCCACCCATTGGGCTGTCCATGACCATACTAATTCCTATGGACATTTCTGCTCAATACCTTGATTGCATGCTTCTTCCAAGCTCCGTAGAACACCCTCTTCAGATCTAGCTCTCAGAAGCCAGTCGTCTGGGTTGGGGAAAACGTATATCTTCTTCCTGTGAAGATGAGCCACCACCCCTCCTCAAAACACTTCTGGAGATTCCAGGGACTTTTCTTCATGCAGCAGACAGGTTATCCCTAGACATTGAAACTCCTAAACACTTGAAACCTGAGTGGACTTCTAGAAATAGGATGAGTTAACCATTCTCTTTAGTTCATAGAAATATTTAATCAGTACAACAATCTATTCAACAGTTACTAAAGCACATTTGTATCCTAAGGTCCATCAACAACGCAGCATAAAAATTCGTTTGAACAGCATAAAAACCAATACATGCTACAACACATACCTTAAAATCAATCCTAAAGTGTAATATGCTACATTACTAGATTATTCACTCCTGTTACATCCTTATTGTGTTGTAGCATGTATTGTTTTTTAAACTGTTTATGCTGCTTTGTTGATGGACCTCAGGATGCAAATGTGTTTTAGTAATTGTTGAATCAATTGTTGTACTAGTTAAAAATGTCTATGAACGATAAGGAATGGTTACCTCATCCTATTTCTAGCAGTCCACTCAGGTTTCAAGTCTTTAAGTGCCACTACTCCTCCCATTACCTTTGTGAGTACTCTCAGGGCCAAAGTGAGTCCGAATGGCAGTACTGAAAACTGATAACAAATGTATTCCACTAACAAAAAATGGTGATTTACAATAATCTGTTGCAGGAGCTTGCTTGGCAGTCTCAGGTCTAAAACAGGTCTGAGGCCTCCATCCTACTTTGGAATTAGGAAGTATTGGGAGTGCCAGACCTTCCAGACTTCCCCTTCTGGTACAAGCTCCACTGCTCCCACCAGCAAAAGCTGAGAAACGTATTCCACTAAGAGCAGTTCCAGAGGAGAAGTTAAAAAGGGGGTGGTTTTGGTGGTTTTTTTTAAGCAAGGCAGGCAGTAGTCCTAAACTGCACCATGACTCTTTGAAGAGTCTGGTCCTGACCCCACCAGGAAACTGGTGTTGTAATGTCAAGCAACTTAGAGAGGTTCAGAGTATGAGATCGAGAAGGATTTTGTCTTTGAGATTCCCTGTCCCTAGAAGGTTTGTAAAACCTCTTTTTCTGAGTAGGTTGTTGTCTCTGAGCGAAATTATACAGCCTATATCTTTCTTGAGCAAAGTTGGCTGCATGAATCCAATAGTGCCTGTGCACCACTGTTGCAGTGGCAATTAAGTGCCCAATACATTCTGTGGTATTTAGCCCAACTTTAAGCATGTTTCCTGCAGTGTTTTTTCATATTGGTCCAGCTGTCTGAATTAATTCTGTATCTCTGGTGGAAGATGAGCTGCCACCAAATCTGTACTTTCCCACATGGAATGGAAGTATCTTGCTAGTGTGCAGAAGCCATTGACAGTTCTCAACCCTGGGCAGCCTGCAGCAAAAACCTTTCTTCCCCTAGCATCCAGTTATTTGGATTCTCTAAACGGAGGCGCTGGTGGGAATGCTGCGGATTTGGAACTTGCTATATCAGCTTGGATAACTAGACTTTCTGTAAAGGGATGGATGGTCAAAAAAGTGTGGATCAATATTTTGTTAGTGGTATCATTAATTACAATGGATGATGATGCTGGTTTCCCCAAACTGGTTACATAACCCCACCCATAGCACTTTTAAAAGGTAGGACTGGTACCTTTGGTTGTTTTGATTTGAGGGTGTCTCTTATTCGATTATAGCATCGTGCACCTTGTTACCCTCTGATTTCGGGCCCAGGTACTTGTTCACCCTGCCACGCACCCGCACTGCCTCCTGGAAACCCTTGCACTTGGGTCTGTATCTGTAACCCTTTTCCTGAAGTTATCAGACACCCCCTGTCTGTGCCCTAACCCTAGCACTTGCTACTTGCTGGATGCACTAACACTTTTGTTGTATTTTTTATTCCTTTGTACTCTGAGACCCCCGGCCGGCCCATAGAGCCGAGGTTTGCTCAGAAGTATTTTAAGACAAGATAGCTGCACCCTTGAGATGGATGGGGGTGCAGATTTATTACTCCAACACCAATCAATAAGGACAACTCAATGGTTTGGCAAAGGGAGTCCGTTTAATGACAAGTACAAAAAACAGAGAGTCTTAGAAATCAACAGTGATGCGATCGCCCTTCTCGCTTCAACTCCAACGAACTTCATACAAGTTGTAACATTTATACTCAAAACTCATCATAATTGACGTGTAACACTCTAAAGTTAACATGCAATTCTATTAGTTAGGAAAAGGTAACTTTACTATAGATAATATAGCTGTATATGATAACGGAGTGAGGGGATTGGGTAAACACTGTCAGGTGGGCGTCTAAGCCCTTCCTTAAAAAATGACTACTGTAGATGTCACTAAAAGTACGACGTCTCATTGGTTCTACTAACTATAGGACCCTAGATTATTTGGTCCATTGTGATTGGGTTGGCACCAACCCCATGCATACTTTTCCACTTTGCTTAGCAGCACGCAGAATGGTCGGCCAGGTGCGGGGTGCCCCTTAGTTACCCGGCCTTCCTCCGATTATGGTTACAATCAATCATCACTTTAGAAGCCATGTATCAATTAGTTCACTGTGGTTGGCCTCGAAACTGCATCGTCTGTCTGGAAAAGTTCTGGTATCTCTGCCTTGTCGGGTGCCAAGCGTAGGTGTGAACTCTAGTCTCTTCTCTCTCGGCTGGTCACGTGATGCAGACACTGTGAATTTGCTTCTTTTCCATCAATTCGTGTATTTGATTTTCGTTTCACCTGCCACCTGCCTACGTCTTCTTATCTCGACCTTTCAAAGGCAGGATATTCTGTTCTTAGTTTCAATTAAATGTAGCTACTGTTCGCCTCGTCTATTGGTATGACCTTGGCTTCCCTGGCACGACTTGCTTCCGCTGAGTTTCAATTCAACCGTCTCTTCTCATTTTGCTAAATGTGAATCTCTGCTCCTTTGGCCATTAGTAACCTGGGTTGATTCTGCTTCGTTTGCAAAGTGGAAATATACTTATAATAAAGTACTTTGTTTGAGGTAGAGTTATGTATAATGGCGCTTGCCGCACTATTCTTCTACTAAGCACAGCAAGCCGCACTGTTTTCTTGGCTTTCTTGCGGTTCCAAGCATATTTACAGGTGCAAACTGATCGACTGCCTTCGTATTGCTTACAGCTTAATTTTCTTACAGTTGGACATCTTTCTTTTGTTTTAAGTTCACGATATCCTTACTCATGGCGTTTCGTCTCTTTGTGTCATTCTCGGGTCGTCATTTCTTTTATCTGTGAGTCTGTTCGGGTCCTCGTGATGTCACCATTCGTCTTCCATTAAGACCTTTTTGGTTTCTTCCGGGACAGTGCTCAGGCAATCTTCATTTCGTTTCATTTGTTGGTAGGGTTTTCTTAATGGATACCTTACTGTCCATATTTTTCTTGGTATTGGTACTTCAAAAGGTGCTGCTCTTCTGATAGGCACTGGGCAGAGCCCTACTGCGGCTCTCTGTTGGTTTATTTGCTCATCATACGCCACATATTTTGGTGTGAACGTTCCTGGTACTTCAAAATGGGCGACTGGAGTGCAAGTTTTATTTGGGACCTCCTCTACACTCCCACCTCTGGGCGATTCATCGACCACTTTCACCTTCGTCTTTGCATTAATCTTACTTTGTTCTTCTGTATTCATCTTCACTCCATCGTCTGGGTTAATTCCTTCTTTGTCCACTGTATCTGTACATGATGGTTTGAAGAAGTGTCTCTTTGGAGTCCAGATTCTTACTACTCCTTTCAGGCTTCGTGCTGTCCTTACATGTTCGTCTTTATTCCATGTCATCAATTGACATTGTCCATTTGGGCTGCAGTAAACCCATCTTCCCACATAATTTCTGTGCTTCCTGGGATAGAGAAACTTGGTTCCTTCTGGTGCGTGAATGCTGGTCTTCACAAAGTCTCTTATTTCTTCATCAGTTAGGTCTTTTGGCTTCCATCCTGGCTTGACATCAATCATGATCTTCATCCCTATGGCTTTTTTCGCAGTCTTCTGGCGCTGAGAGATTATTATCTTGAGAACACAAAATCCTAGTAATATTATCACTAGCAGGGCTCCCAAGAAGTTGTAACATTTATACTCAAAACTCGTCATAATTGACATGTAACACTATAAAGTTAACATGCAATTCTATTAGTTAGGAAAAGGTAACTTTACTATAGATAATATAGCTGTATATGGTAACGGAGTGAGGGGATTGGGTAAACACTGTCAGGTGGGCGTCTAAGCCCTTCCTTAAAAAATGACTACTGTAGATGTCACTAAAAGTACGACGTCACATTGGTTCTACTAACTATAGGACCCTAGATTATTTGGTCCATTGTGATTGGGTTGGCACCAACCCCATGCATACTTTTCCACTTTGCTTAGCAGCACGCAGAATGGTCGGCCAGGTGCGGGGTGCCCCTTAGTTACCCGGCCTTCCTCCGATTATGGTTACAATCAATCATCACTTTAGAAGCCATGTATCAATTAGTTCACTGTGGTTGGCCTCGAAACTGCATCGTCTGTCTGGAAAAGTTCTGGTATCTCTGCCTTGTCGGGTGCCAAGCGTAGGTGTGAACTCTAGTCTCTTCTCTCTCGGCTGGTCACGTGATGCAGACACTGTGAATTTGCTTCTTTTCCATCAATTCGTGTATTTGATTTTCGTTTCACCTGCCACCTGCCTACGTCTTCTTATCTCGACCTTTCAAAGGCAGGATATTCTGTTCTTAGTTTCAATTAAATGTAGCTACTGTTCGCCTCGTCTATTGGTATGACCTTGGCTTCCCTGGCACGACTTGCTTCCGCTGAGTTTCAATTCAACCGTCTCTTCTCATTTTGCTAAATGTGAATCTCTGCTCCTTTGGCCATTAGTAACCTGGGTTGATTCTGCTTCGTTTGCAAAGTGGAAATATACTTATAATAAAGTACTTTGTTTGAGGTAGAGTTATGTATAATGGCGCTTGCCGCACTATTCTTCTACTAAGCACAGCAAGCCGCACTGTTTTCTTGGCTTTCTTGCGGTTCCAAGCATATTTACAGGTGCAAACTGATCGACTGCCTTCGTATTGCTTACAGCTTAATTTTCTTACAGTTGGACATCTTTCTTTTGTTTTAAGTTCACGATATCCTTACTCATGGCGTTTCGTCTCTCTGTGTCATTCTCGGGTCGTCATTTCTTTTATCTGTGAGTCTGTTCGGGTCCTCGTGATGTCACTATTCGTCTTCCATTAAGACCTTTTTGGTTTCTTCCGGGACAGTGCTCAGGCAATCTTCATTTCGTTTAATTTGTTGGTAGGGTTTTCTTAATGGATACCTTACTGTCCATATTTTTCTTGGTATTGGTACTTCAAAAGGTGCTGCTCTTCTGATAGGCACTGGGCAGAGCCCTACTGCGGCTCTCTGTTGGTTTATTTGCTCATCATACGCCACATATTTTGGTGTGAACGTTCCTGGTACTTCAAAATGGGCGACTGGAGTGCAAGTTTTATTTGGGACCTCCTCTACACTCCCACCTCTGGGCGATTCATCGACCACTTTCACCTTCGTCTTTGCATTAATCTTACTTTGTTCTTCTGTATTCATCTTCACTCCATCGTCTGGGTTAATTCCTTCTTTGTCCACTGTATCTGTACATGATGGTTTGAAGAAGTGTCTCTTTGGAGTCCAGATTCTTACTACTCCTTTCAGGCTTCGTGCTGTCCTTACATGTTCGTCTTTATTCCATGTCATCAATTGACATTGTCCATTTGGGCTGCAGTAAACCCATCTTCCCACATAATTTCTGTGCTTCCTGGGATAGAGAAACTTGGTTCCTTCTGGTGCGTGAATGCTGGTCTTCAGAAAGTCTCTTATTTCTTCATCAGTTAGGTGTTTTGGCTTCCATCCTGGCTTGACATCAATCATGATCTTCATCCCTATGGCTTTTTTCGCAGTCTTCTGGCGCTGAGAGATTATTATCTTGAGAACACAAAATCCTAGTAATATCATCACTAGCAGGGCTCCCAAGAACTTGAATGTGTCTTCCATCCACTGTGGGACCCATGAAAACGGTGATTCAAACCAGCTGTCATCATCAACTTCGTCAGCTTCATCGATCATCTGGTTCTGCAGATTTGTCAACACATTAATAGCTTCTGTTAAAGTTCCATTTTCCTCATCGTGAGAAGGTATGAATGTGAAACAGGATTCTTCGATTTTTGCACAAACTCCTCCACCCATAGCTGAAATCATGTCCAGGACATATCTGTTCTGGAGAGTCATCAGCCGGATGGCTCTTAGCTCTTCCTTGATTGAATTGAATCTTTTTATGGTCATGTTGATGGTCTGCAGTAACTCCTATCTAGTTATCTGTAACCATTTAGTATTTGCTCCAACTTGGATTCTCGGCACGAAAATCGTTGTGAACACTGATGAGGTGAGGCTAAACAGCCTGTGTTCATATGGGATTGCATGAAAGGTTTCTTCTGATTTAGCAGATAAGTAATTCTCTCTCTTCATTCGAGTTAGCAGTTCCACAGATCTCTTGTTCCTCAGGTGAGCATCCGCTTTCGGGAAACTGTCAATATTCAGGTCACTTTTCGGGATCGCTAATGCTGGAACGTAGACATTCACTATTGTGCATATACCTCCCCAGTCTCTTGGCAGTCTGATGTATGCTTTGGATCCACATGCCCAATAATGATCCATAATTACGGCAGTCCCATGAACCATTCCTGGAGCATCAAAAACTTGTCCACAGTTCTGATTCTCTCCCATTTTTCTTGTGCCATTATTCCTGAAGCAGAATTTTGGGCTTTTCAGTGGCACTATCTGCAAGGGTCCTCCTCTGTCTTCGACCCATGTCAAAAGTTTTACAAGCTTTGGCCATAATGGCTTGCATCCGTTCTGTACGATGTCGATGGCAACTTGGCAACGACCAGTGACCATCCAGGCTCTACAGATTACTACTCCTTTCTCCCATCCGTCTGGTGAAAGCACTGTTCCTCAAATCTGCATTTGACCTCTGTTCTTCCAACTTCGAGCCTCTTGTGGAGTTTTTCCTTAGACATTTAGTTTCGGGTTCACTTCCCTTCTTATTTATGCTCCCTTAACTCCAGGCTTTTCGTACCGTATTACATGGTTTCTAGTATGAGCTCTGTTTCTTGTCTTAATGTCTTGAACATAATCATCTTCGTCGGGATAAGCTGTTTCAGTTGCCCATATGAGGGAAGCGTCACTTCCCATGAACTGGCCTCTAGTTTTGCACATGGCTACGTGTGAAAGACAGTGTGCTGTCTGGACATCGATTTCTACAGCTACGAAGATCTTGGACTTCTCCATGCTGTATGGTAGGAGTGCACAAACAAAGCATTCCCCTTCTGAACTTTGTCTTCCAACATCTTTCATGTGCTGGTACCAAATGTTGTTTACCAGATTTGCTGTGCTATCCAGGTAGTCGTTTAGTTCGTTGTCATCTCCATGCATGCTTCTCTTGATTCTATTTGGCTATAACGATTCTCAGGTATCCCGGTCCATGGTGCAGGCTTCCTCATCTGCGCCATTTGAGTAGACCAAATTCTGGCAGTTCTTTCCTGGTCATCACACAGCTTTTTCTTTCTGGCTAGGAATATTCATATCCATACTGACATTGGTCCGGTGTATGGTCGTACTGTGGAACTTCTACTTGTCCCTTTCGTTGGAACATATATGTTTGTTACTGCTGTCTCTGGGTCTTTATTCTTCAGCTCTTCTAGTCTTTTCCTTTCTCTGGCTAATGACGGCCATACTGTGTCTACTATGAGTTGTGCTTGTGAGATCTTCTTTGAGTTTGTCTTTGTCTCCATCAGTGTTGTCTCAGGGGTGTTTATCATTATCATTTCTGTTGGTTTCTTCTGCAATTCCTCTTGTCTTTCCACAATGTCTGTTGTGGAGTTTCTTATAGTATGCAGTCTTTTCTTCTCTAATGCTTTGGATTGTGGTTCTGCAGTCATTGACACTATGCCTGTTGCGTGTGCATTCAGTGTTTGCATGCGTGTGGTTGTCAGTAGCCTTTCATCATTCATTCCTTGCCGAACCTGTCTCTGGCTTTTCTTTTTGTTTGTTACCACAAGTGTGTGTGTGTCACTGCTAATCACATCCATTTCAAGTTCATTCATTCCACCATCAGATCTTCTAGGGGCCGGAATGACTATGTATGGTCTGGGTGCCTTTGTGGGTTTCATGCGTGCATCATTAGGTGGGTGCACTGGAATTGGAACGCTTTGTGCACCAATAAAAAATGCAGTTCTGATCGTTAATGACAGTAAAACAATGATGAATATGATACACAAATACATTATGCCCTTGTAGGTCAGGCGGCCGCATTTACTTCCAGAGAAACATGGACTTCTTTCCTCCTGCGGGAGGACAAGAGTGATACCCTGGATCCCCATTTCGATCATTCGCCAAATGTCTACCTTTTACTATACTTCTTTTAAACAATACTGTCTTTCGGATTCTATGATTAAGAGGTTCGGGTGTCCCACAAGTGTCCCCCCTCTTGCGGGCAGTGAATTGTCTCTTATCTCAGGATACAGTTCCTTTCTTAAAATATGGGAAAAATCAAATAACACTTTGGCAAGTCTTTTTACTGTGCATGTTCAAAGTAGGTCAGCTCCCAATCCACGCCTCGGATTTGCTTCAGCCCTGAAGACATGTTGTATCCTGGTCAATATGAAGAATAGAGACAAAATAACAACAAATGGAATAATGTGAAACCCTTGACACTGCTTCCTCGATCTGTCCCTCAGCGGAAATCTTTTAGAATCTCCTCAGATAGTTCTGTTGATGATTAGAGAGTTCTATTTGCAGTATGATTCCATGCAAGAGCATGCCCATCTGTGCAACATTAGCGGGATCTCTGATGAATGTGAGGACGTCAACATCGATAGCTCTCAACACTAGCTCTGGAAAGTCAGTGAATAGATGAAAGAGGACATTGTGGGCCATCCTGCTGTCTTCTGGTGATGGGGACATCCGTCCTGTCTTGCTGAGTTTCTGGATTGTATGCTTTCTTTTTAATGTAAACAATGTCTGCACTGTCCGTTCAGGTGGAGTGCAACTAAGAACACAATTTTATTTAGGAGTTGGCTGTAACGCTCACCTGATTCCCGCAGAGGCGCCGGTCTTGACTGGGTGAATGCCGTATCTTCAAAGGTGATGTGTAATACACGGTTGGCTCGTTGGGCTGGACCTCTGTGCACTGTATGTCTGACTCGAAGAGTAAGATGTCTGCAGATAGAAAATATGGGATTAATGAACTGGGGTTATTGGGTGCCTCTCTCCTCTTCCCTTTCTCTTCTCCTGTAGAACCCCAAAGGTTAACGCCCTCACCTTAGGTAAGTGAACGCCGAGCTCTCCATCTGCCTCGGGGCAGGGTGCCGTAACCAGTTTCTTCACTGGATAAGGGTGCAGGCCTCTTGACCTCAGAGGACTGCTGTCCGTCGTTAACTGCACGAACGGTAAGTTCTGGGCACTTCAAATGTCTTAAAAGTCTTTTGTAATGATATCTCTTGTTTTGCAGGGTTCCGGCGATGGCGGATGGCGGGCTGATGAGAGTTGAGGATCGAACCCGCGTGAGGAATAGAAGCGCCTGGAAGCACGTAAGTAAGCGCTTGTAGCCTGCTTCACGATGCGCACTAACTGTCCCTTTTATCTTGCAGGTACAAGTTCGGAGCTTTAGAGAAGCTGAAGGGTGCTGGAATACCCACTGGATTTGGCGTGGGAAGGAGTAATGGCACGTGAGTAATAAAGTTGCCCAATGTCTTTAAACGCACCTTCTTTTGTCTTTCAGATGCGGGATGCAGCGCCGAAGGCCTCCGGAGCGTGCGAAGAGCTGGTAAGCTTTTGTCTTTCAGATGCCGGAATGCAGTGCGAAGACCTCCGGAGCATGTGAAGAGTAGGTAAGCCTTTGTCTTTCAGATGCCGGAATGCAGCACGAGGCGTTGGTGACAGCCGATGGACCAGGTAAGAGATGCGCTGCCACTGAAGACCGTAGTGCTAACCTGTTCTTTCTTTGCCTTTACAGGTGCTGCTGAAGACTGGATTCCAGGATGGTAAGCCTTTGTTCCCTTAGGCCCAGGATCAGAAGCAGAAGACACGATGAGCGCTCTGCTGCAGAGAATGCAGAATAACGCAAAGCAAGATTCATCCATCGGGTGTGGTTTAAATAGCCTCCTGTAGTGCTTAGGTGTCTCCTTCCACAGCCACGCCTAGGTAAGAAAAGAGTTCCTGCTTTCCAGAAGAGTTCCAGTGTTCTGAACCTAGGGAGTGGCTCCTGCCCCACCCAACATGAAAAGTAGTCCCAAACAGAAGAGGATCAGGGGTTCAACTGGCAGGTAAGTAAGCAGCATGGTCTGCTGCAGGTAAGTCCACCCAAGCATTATGAGCCCGGCGCTTCCAGCGCTGGGACTGGGCATCTTTATGAGCCTGGTGCCACTGGCGCCAGGACAGGGTCCAAAAGGTCCCAATTGGGACTGGCTGGCACTCGGAACCGGGGTTATGGGTCTGCTTCCAAGGGAGTCAGGCAAGTCCTGATCTTTTGGAAGCAGAGGTCATGACAGCACCCCCCCTCAAGGCCCCTCCCAAACCGGGCTTCTCCGGGGGTTTGGGCTTGTTAGGAAATGTTCGATGAAATCTTTTGATTAGACGAGGCACCTGGACATATTCTGCAGGTTCCCAGGATCTTTCTTGGGGACCGTAGCCTTTCCAGTCAATCAGGTAAAATAGTTTAGATTTGGAGATCTTGGAATCCAGGATGCTTTTGACTTCAAACTCGAGTTCTCCATCAACTAGAATAGGTTTTGGAGATGTAGTTAGTCGGGTTTGAGGTTGCGCGGGTTTTAATAGAGAGACGTGGAAGACCGGATGTATCTTCATGTGAGGGGGCAAGTCTAACTTGACCGCTACTGGATTTACTATGGTAGTGATGGAATAGGGACCAAGGTATCTTGGGTTGAATGTGCGTGGTCCTTTTAGAGGTAGATATTTGGTGGATAACCAGACTTGATCTCCTACTTGATATTGGGGGGCTTCCTTCCGATGTTGGTCTGCTCCTTTCTTGTATTGTTCTTTAGCCCTTTGAAGGTGAGAAACGGCTTCCTTAAAGGCTTGGGTGATTGTAGAATGCAGGTGGTCTACTGCTGGTGTTCCAAGATCTTGGAGTGGATCCACCTCCGAGGTTCGAGGGTGACTACCGTATAAAAGAAAAAACGGGGTCTTCCCAGTTCCCGAGTGGACAGAGTTATTGTAGGCATATTCGGCTATCCAAAGGATATCTTTCCAAGTTTTTTCAGTTTGTTGTAGCATGCAGCGCAAATACTGTTCCAGAGTTTGATTGGTCCTCTCGGTTTTCCGTCGGTTTGAGGGTGGTGGCTGGTCGAAAGTCTCACATCAATTTGAGCCGACCGACAGCAACTTCGCCAAAAATGAGAAATAAATTGACTACCTCGATCGGAAATTAGAACTGAAGGAAAACCGTGCAGTCGGACGATGTTTTCGAGAAATTCTCGGGCCAGAGTTGCTGCTGTTGGTAAGCCTTTGAGTGGAATGAAATGCGCCATCTTGGAGAATAGGTCCACGATTACTAGGATCGTATTGTATCCGGAGCATGGAGGTAGATCGGTGATGAAGTCCATAGAAAGCGTATGCCAAGGGCGAGGCGGGATGTCAATAGGGCGTAAGAGGCCGGCTGGTTTTTCCTTTTGACTCTTGTTTTGGGCGCATACTCCACAGGACATTATAAAGTCTCTGATATCTTTTTTCCAAGACGGCCACCAGAAGTAGCGCTTGATCTTTTCCAAGGTCTTGGTCATACCGGGATGTCCTTCCATTAAGGAATCGTGATAACAAGAGATTACCTTTTTCTGTAAATCTGTGCTGGGCAGGTATAACCGTTCTTGGAAATATAATAGGTTGTCCTTCACCGTAAAGTCCTTTCCCTGCAGATGCCAATTCTGTATGTCTGCTGGAGTTACCAGTAGCCTGGCTTTATCCTTAACTTCCTCTATGGATTGTGTGGCGATTACACCTAGAATTCTTTGTTCGGGAATGATAGGTACAGGTTTAGGATTGATCAAATGTTCTTCCACTCCCATCCGAGAAAGGGCATCAGCTTTACCGTTTTTTGTACCAGGTCGATAGGTAATTATGAAGTCAAACTCGGCAAAGAATAGTGCCCAACGGAGTTGCGTAGAGGATTGAGCTTTTGCGGTTTTCAAATATTGCAGGTTTCGGTGATCTGTAATCACAGTAACGGTGTGTCGGGCCCCCAGAAGATAATGCCGCCAAGCCTTAAAGGTGGACTTGATAGCTAGAAGTTCCTTATCAGTAATAGTGTAATTGATTTCAGGAGGCGAGAATTTGCGGGACCAAAATGCCACGGGATGCAACTGAATGGTTACTGGGTCCTTTTGTGATAGAACTGCCCCCATGGCAAGACTCGAAGCATCAGTTTCAACGATGTAGGGGAGTTCTGGGTGAGGATGTTTTAAGATCGGTGCAGAGATAAATCTAGTCTTCAAATTCTGGAAAGCTTGTTCCGCCTTGGTAGACCATTCAAAACGTTTGTTTTTCTTTAACAAGGCGGTGATGGGCTGGACTATTCGAGAGAATTCGAGGATAAACCTGTGGTAAAAGTTAGCGAAGCCTAACATGCTTTGAACACCTTTTACGGAGGATGGCGATGGCCATTTGAGAATTGCATCGACCTTCTTTGAATCCATACGCACTCCGCTGGGTGATAATATGAATCCCAAGAATTCAACTTCAGTCACGTTGAAAACACATTTTTCCAACTTAGCGAAAAGTTTGTGTTGACGCAATCTCTCGAGGACCATTTTCACGTGTTTTCGATGTTCAGTTTCCGATGAAGAATAAACGAGGATGTCGTCAATGTAAACAACAACACACACATCTATGAGCTCTCTGAGGACATCGTTCATAAAATATTGAAAGGCGGCCGGGGCATTGCAAAGTCCGAAGGGCATGACCTGATATTCAAATAGCCCATACTTGGTGCGGAAGGCCGTCTTCCATTCATCGCCCTCTCTTACTCGTACCAAGTGGTAGGCTCCTCTAAGATCCAGCTTTGTATATATGCATGCTTTTCTGACTTGGTCCAGGAGTTCAGGGATCAAAGGTAACGGATATCTATTCTTAATGGTGATCTGGTTCAGGGCGCGATAATCTATACAAGTTCTAAGGTCCCCTTCTTTTTTTGGAACGAAGAACAAAGCTGAGGAAGCAAGGGACTTGGAAGGACGAATAAACCCATTCGCTAGGTATTGATCCAGGTATTGTCGGAGGTGAAGATTCTCAGGCTCGGTGAGGGCATAAATTCTACTACAAGGAGGAGTAGATCCAGGTATCAGGTCTATCTGGCAGTCATAAGACCTATGAGGAGGTAGAGAGTTAGCCTGATCCTTCCGGAAAACATCTTGGAATTCTAGGTATTCAGGAGGTAACTGGGGAGCCTCCGAGGAAATTGCTGCCAGTGCAACACCAGGTCGAGGGTGACAAGTAGAGACACATTCTGGAAACTGAACCGTTCTTGCTCGCCAATCGATCTGAGGATTGTGCTTCTCTAACCAAGGAATTCCTAGAATAATCTGGAACTGAGGGGCCTTGATCACATTGAACACGATCTTCTCATGGTGTCCATCTTGACTTACTAGCGTCACTTCTTGGGTGGTATGCGTTACTGGTCCGGAGGCTATCTCCGTACCATCCACCGTAGTAATGACGTCCTTTACAGCCTTTGGACAAAGAGTCAGATTCATCCTCAAAACCATTTCATGATCCACATAATTGCCGATGGCACCGCTGTCGACGTAAGCTTCAATCGCATGTAATCGATCCGGATGTTCAGGGCTAATGAGGACCATAGGTATCACGAAATGCGAGGTCACGGAACTGGTTTTAACGCTCGGCAAGGGGACCTCTATTCTTGTCGGGCGAGGTCGTTTCCCTGCTCAGAGTTTGTGACCCTGGTAACTGCAGCTCCTACTGCCTTCTTGGCTGGTTTCACCGGACAGTCTCGAAGAAAGTGCCCCGAGTTTCCGCAATAGAGGCATAATTGCAGCTGTTTTCTCCTTTCCCGCTCCTTTTGTGTTAGTGGTCCTTTCAGGCCCCCTATTTGCATGGGTTCCCCGGAGTCTACTCCTTTGGTAGGAGTTGGTGGTTTGGAAAATACTCGGGCATCAAACTTGGAACGATCGGCCTTCCTGTTCTGCAGTCTGTGGTCAATTTGAACGACTAATTCAATATAGTCCGAACAGTCTTGCGGGGGATTCACTACTTGGGCTAACACATCTTTGAGCTCTCCACGTAGACCTCTATAAAACAGCGTAATCCTTTTGTCCTCAGGCCATCGAGTTTCCACTATCAGTCTGTTGAAAGACGCAATATAAGCCAAAAGGTCTTGATTACCCTGTCGCAATGAAAGGAGCTCATTGTCCAAGGCCTGCCCCTGTGAATGTCTTGCAAACAGTTTTTCCATACTGAGCTGAAAAGCTTGAAAATCATGGAGAACCGGATCATCTTGATTAACTAGAGGGATCGACCAGTCTGCCGCATTGCCACTAAGGTACGAAAGCACGAAAGCTACCTTAGCTTGATCAGTTGGAAAGGCTGCTGGCCGGCATAAGAAGTGCAACCGGCACTGATTAATAAATACTGCAAACCTCTTTGGGTCACCAGAAAATCGTTCGGGCGGAGCCAGAGGTACATTCCCAGGTAGGTTGATTTGCACTGGGTTCGTAGAGGATGTTGAAGGAAGATTTGCCCCTGATGCGGGTAACGGAGTTTGTCCGGCTTGTGACTGTAGCAATTGTCTAGCGAGATCGTCTGTTCGCTCCTTGGAAATAATCAGTTCCCTTCTTAGAGCATTCGTTTCCTGACGGGCTGCATGCACTTCTGCTCTTAGTTCCCCAAGTAACTGGGCTAGCTGGTCGGTATCCGAGGTTTCCATAGCGCCTGGGTGGGAGTTTTGCGGTAGGCTTTGCGTTCTGTAACGCTCACCTGATTCCCGCAGAGGCGCCGGTCTTGACTGGGTGAATGCTGTATCTTCAAAGGTGATGTGTAACACACGGTTGGCTCTTTGGGCTGGACCTCTGTGCACTGTATGTCTGACTCGAAGAGTAAGATGTCTGCAGATAGAAAATATGGGATTAATGAACTGGGGTTATTGGGTGCCTCTCTCCTCTTCCCTTTCTCTTCTCCTGTAGAACCCCAAAGGTTAACGCCCTCACCTTAGGTAAGTGAACGCCGAGCTCTCCATCTGCCTCGGGGCAGGGTGCCGTAACCAGTTTCTTCACTGGATAAGGGTGCAGGCCTCTTGACCTCAGAGGACTGCTGTCCGTCGTTAACTGCACGAATGGTAAGTTCTGGGCACTTCAAATGTCTTAAAAGTCTTTTGTAATGATATCTCTTGTTTTGCAGGGTTCCGGCGATGGCGGATGGCGGGCTGATGAGAGTTGAGGATCGAACCCGCGTGAGGAATAGAAGCGCCTGGAAGCACGTAAGTAAGCGCTTGTAGCCTGGTTCACGATGCGCACTAACTGTCCCTTTTATCTTGCAGGTACAAGTTCGGAGCTTTAGAGAAGCTGAAGGGTGCTGGAATACCCACTGGATTCGGCGTGGGAAGGATTAATGGCACGTGAGTAATAAAGTTGCCCAATGTCTTTAAACGCACCTTCTTTTGTCTTTCAGATGCGGGATGCAGCGCCGAAGGCCTCCGGAGCGTGCGAAGAGCTGGTAAGCTTTTGTCTTTCAGATGCCGGAATGCAGTGCGAAGACCTCCGGAGCATGCGAAGAGTAGGTAAGCCTTTGTCTTTCAGATGCCGGAATGCAGCACGAGGCGTTGGTGACAGCCGATGGACCAGGTAAGAGATGCGCTGCCACTGAAGACCGTAGTGCTAACCTGTTCTTTCTTTGCCTTTACAGGTGCTGCTGAAGACTGGATTTCAGGATGGTAAGCCTTTGTTCCCTTAGGCCCAGGATCAGAAGCAGAAGACACAATGAGCGTTCTGCTGCAGAGAATGCAGAATAACGCAAAGTAAGATTCATCCATCGGGTGTGGTTTAAATAGCCTCCTGTAGTGCTTAGGTTTCTCCTTCCACAGCCACGCCTAGGTAAGAAAAGAGTTCCTGCTTTCCAGACGAGTTCCAGTGTTCTGAACCTAGGGAGTGGCTCCTGCCCCACCCAACAGGAAAAGTAGTCCCAAACAGAAGAGGATCAGGGGTTCAACTGGCAGGTAAGTAAGCAGCATGGTCTGCTGCAGGTAAGTCCACCCAAGCATTATGAGCCCGGCGCTTCCAGCGCTGGGACTGGGCATCTTTATGAGCCTGGTGCCACTGGCACCAGGACAGGGTCCAAAAGGTCCAATTGGGACTGGCTGGCACTCGGAACCGGGGTTATGGGTCTGCTTCCAAGGGAGTCAGGCAAGTCCTGATCTTTTGGAAGCAGAAATCATGACATTGGCTTAGACGTTCTGTATTTGCTGGGTCTCAAAGAAACATGAGTGCGTCTGTTGTTCTCCCGACAAGATTTGTACAGTTTTCAATTATTCGAAAGAACAATGTATTGACAAGCTCATTTACTTCCTTCTCTGCTTGGGACATTTGGTTTCTCCTCACTGTATTCAGGAAGTAAGAGGAATTGTTCGGTAATTACAGTAAGCAATCTTCTTATTGTCTTTTCGTTTTCAGGATCTTGAAGAAAGTCAGTGACACTGGTGAGTCCTCCTACCAATGACAGGTATGATCTTAGCACTAGATTAAAGTATGTTACCACATCTTTGGTGATGTCGCTACTGCCTGACACCATACGTGATTCCGAAAAGGGTCTTGGTGTGGAATGAGTCTGGATACTGTATTTTCTTCCAATTTATGTGTCCTCAATCAAAATTTGGCATGTTAGTTCCTTGTCACAGTTTTAATGTGTCTCGATCCAAAGTTCAAGTTCAACAGACTATGTTGTGGCTTATACGTGCAATTTTCTTCTTCACCCTGCAATTAGGATGCACAGAGTGTCCTTTGTTTATGTCCGTATCCCCTTTTTTGCTCAGAGGAAGTTTCCAATTTAAGCCACAATTTGCAAAAGTTCTTTATCTTTGTCTGGCTGGTCATGCGTCCTTCTTCCTCGTCATGGATCTCGTCTGCACGGGCTGTGGTTCTTCCCCATCGCTCATAGACTCCTCTCGTTGGGATGCAGGCAGGGGGCCTTCTCCGATGTAGGGTTTGATATCGGCCAGAAAAATCCAAGCTCTCCTGCCTTGTAGTTTTACTGTGGACGAAGTACAGTCCTCCACTGTTAAGGGACCGTTAAATCTTGGCTCATCCCACTTTTTCCTCATATGGTTCCTTACAAGGACGGTGTCTCCAGGGAAAACCGATGGTACACAAAGTCCTTGAGCTGTGTCGGTAGTAGTATATCCTTCTGTGTTCCGTGCTGCCCTGCACACCTTTTTTCATCGCTGCAGCTGGTCTGAAATTACAGTAAAGCAAGATGTCATGCAATTCAGGTAATTTTGCATTTCAGACCCTAAAATTTCTCCCATTGACTGGGCATCACATCTAGCTCTATCTCGCGGTGTCAGAGGAGTACGCATTCCTTCTTCCTGTGGCTATCTCGTGTGGTGTAAGATGATGATTGGAGCCGGGTTGGTTGCTAAGTGCATACAGTGCCAAAGGAAGGCAGTGCAACCATCCCTTTCTTAGAGTAAGCTTCAACTTGGCTATCCTTTCCTTTAATAAGCCGTTGAGCTTCTCACAGATCCCGTTACCTTGCAGATAATACGCCGACGAGAACTTGTGCTTTATACCAAGCAGCAAGCTAATCTGTTTGAATGTCTCGTTTACAAACTGAGCTCCATTATCTGATCTCATGACCTCGTACACCCCCCCACCTGGGGAACACTTCTCTCACAGAAAATGTGGCCGCACAGGTAGAGTCTGGGTGTGTACAGGGACCTGCCTCAATCCATCTAGAGAATGGACACACCACAACAATTAAGTATCTGTACCCGTTACATACTTGAATCATGTCGACGTAATCGACATACAAGTGCTGAAAAAGTCCATTTGGCCTGGGGATGACTCCTCTCATTACTTTTAATGTGTGCCCAGCTGTGAATTGTTGGCAGATTATACAGTTTACTATAAAAATGCAACGTGCTAGGTTAAATTCAGTATGAACCAGTCTTCTGCAAGTGTTGCTGCTAGATTCTCTTTTGTCATGTGTGCTGGGTAATGTAACTGCTCCAGCGCTATTTTTAAAAGGGATTCAGGCATCACCGGTTTACCAGTGCTGTCTTGTCACCACAAGCTGTCAGAGGGGTTTAAAGAACACCCTCGTCATTTCTAAAGATTCTTCCCTTCCTGTGGTGCCTCCCCTTGGAGTTCCATCAATTGTCTTTGCCCAAGATTGTTATAGCCTTCAGGTGTCGTTCGTGCAACCATCATTCTCTCATTGGTATGGATGACTTCCACTTCCATGATCGTCTCACTTTTGGATGCCATACGATTGGCTTCCGTGTCTGCTGCTTGATTTCCACGTTAGATAAAATCTGTCCCTCCCGTGTGGGTGACACATTTCACAACCGCTATGCCCACTGAGAGCTATAGTGCCTTAATCAGCCTGTCCAATAAGGCTGCGTGCTGCACTGGCATGCTGTCTGCTCGGAGGTAGCTTCTCCTTTTCCAGCACGCGAGGCCTGTGTGCACTGTCGATGTCACATAGGTGGAGTCACTGTACACCGTTACTTCCTGGTCTGCGTGGATCTCAATAGCGAGTATCAACGCCAATAATTCTGCAGCCTGTGCTGTGTAATGAGGTTGTATTCGCGCACTAATAAGTACTCGGAATTCTCCATTTGCTGTGTGCTTCATCACAGCAACGCCTGTATATCTTTGCCCATCATTTTGATCGATTCTCAAAGAATCGTCAATAAAGACACTTTCTCCTTCTGCCAAGACATTTTCTTGCACCCTGGGATTTTCGTCATAGAATTCTGCATAGTTTGCACAGTCATGTATTGGCTCTCCTTCAGTGACTGGCTCTGCTATAAACGTAGCTGGGTTCACTATCTTACATTGGACTACCTTAATCAATGAATTTGATATGATCACTTCATAAGCAGAAGCTCTCTGAGATGTCAAAGTGCCCTTCGGTTTCTCTTGAATGGCAAAAAGCGAGTGCTCGACGTACAACGTCATTGAGCAACCCATTACAATGGTAGTAGCCTTCTCTGTGGCGAACGCTGCGGCGGCTAAACTCTGTTCACATGGGAAATGACCATTACTGGGTCTAAATTTCCACTATAGTATGCCAGGGGCTTGTACCCCAATGTGGTTCTCTGTGTGTGCACTGGCGTCATAACGCTGCCATTCGTGTGTGAAAACAGTATAAATTCCTCTGCATAATTGGGAATCCCTAGATCTAGTGCTGTGAAAATAGCTCTTTTGAGTTCAGCAAATCCTTCCTCCATGTTGTCAGAACATTCAATCTTTTCTTTCGTCACTTGGGCCTTCTTTAGGGCCTGAAGTAAAGGTTTAGTGTAAGAGCTATAGTCGAAGACCCATGCCCTGACATAGTTGCATAGGCCTAAAAAGCTCTGCATCTGTTTTATCGTGTGTGGCTTTGCCATGTTCAGTATGCCTTCCACCCTTTCTGGGGTTACTCTCTTTCCCTCATGTGAGATCAGCTGGCCTATGTACAGCACTTCTTGTTGACAATATTGTAGCTTTTCCTTGTCAACCTTATATCCAGTATAGTCAATAGCTGAACAGAATCGTGCCTGCATTGCTCTTCTGTCGTGCTGCAAATTAAGATGTCATCCACATATTGCAGGACAACACTTTTTAATGCAATATTGCTTAAGTCCATCTGCAGGACTCTGTTAAAAATAGATGGAGACTCACAATACCCCTGGGGCAGCCTCATGCTCTTAAGACGCATCTGTCTGAATGTGAATGACGTCAGATCTTGTGAGTCACGGTGCAAAAGGATTGAGAAAAATGCATTTTTCAAGTCAATTACCATGAAATGTTTTGCCTCAACAGGTATATTACATAGGATTGTAGTTAGGAACTAAAGGGAACTAGGCCTGAAAAATATCATTTATTGGGCGTAAATACTGAATTAGCCTCCAAGCCCCTCTTTTGATTTTTTGGTCAGATAAACCGCGGTATTGCATGATGACTCTGACGTCACTAAGATGCCTTGCTCCATCATAGCCGAAATTGTCTTAAATATACCATCATCTGCCTCTCTGGACATGGGATAATGTCAGTCTTTGGTAGAATTGCTCCTGGTTTCAGTTTAATTTTCACTTCTCCTACCCCCTTCAAAAGGCCTACATCATAGGGTCCTGTGGTCCACACTGAGACAGGCACCTGGGCCATGTCGTCATCAAAATATTCAGGACGGTTTTGTGCCAACATCATTCTTTGAGGCACTTCTCTTTTGATCATTTTCACCCAAAAGGTGAGACTCACTTCCACCATTGTCTCCCCCATATCTGCTTGTTCTTCAAACAGGACATCATCGGTGACGTCAGTCAATCGATATCCTTCTTCAATGGCGATTACTGCACACCATTGTCGGCCTTCGTCGTCATAACCATCCATCAAGGCCATTCTCCCTCGTACTGCAACTGTGTGTATCATCAAGGGAAATACTTGTCCGTTCTCCTCGTGCATCGGTATTCTTGGTCTAAATAGGAACTCATCTGGGGTTCTCATGACTCTGTCTGCAAGGCCTGGCAGACCTGCCATTAGTATGCGCATACCACACCAATATTTCTGGCTCTAAAGGTATAGCCCTCATAGCTGTGTGTTCTGCGTATGCTCTGATCATTTTGCATACATTTCAATAGTGCATCAATAGTTGAACATACTATGCCCTCTTCCGTGAATGAGATTGTTATGTTTAACTTTGTCATTAATTCCTGACCCAAAATGTTTACTGGGGTCTGACGTGAAAATAATAACGGCACATTAATTTCACATTCTCCTATAGAGACTGGAAGTGCATTTGTGAAGGGAACACGACTTGTAGCTCCTGTGAAACTCTGAGTATTTATGGCCTCAAGTGTGTTGCACCCGTGTCAACTAAGAAGGAATATTCTTTATCCCCTATAACGACATCCACCCTAGGTTCCCGGTGAAGGTCTGGTGTCACTGATAGGATAGAACACATCAGGGTTCCCAGTGAGCTGTCCTAGTCCATATACAATTTTGGCCCATTGTGTGCTGGTGGATTTCCCCCATTCCCATTGTTATTTCCCATTTCAGGGTTCATGGTCTGTCCTGTGCTCACTGTCTGTGATAGTTGCATCGGTGCCTGTTGGGATTGTCCTTGTGGAAAACTCCCCATATTCTGAGGTTGCCCGCCTTGTTGTGCTCCTGGCGCTTGTTGTTACATCGTGTGCTTCTGTGCAGCACCTCGTTGTATGAATGCAGGTGGATTCACTGTACCTGCTCCTGTCCCTTGACCATTCTGCACCATGCCTTGGTTTCTGCATGTGCGCGCTAAATACCCCGTCATTCCACATAACCAAAATACTGGTGGTGGTCGAACCATTTGCCCATTTAACATATCTTGATTACCATGTTTCATATTTTGAAAGCCTCCTTGATTATTTTGGAAACCTCCCTGATTGCTCTGCCATCCTCTTCCTCCAAATCCTCTTCTCCTGAGGTAAAACCCAGTATTGCTCTGATTATTTTGCTGTGGATTAGTCACCTGTTGCATGCTTGATTCAGCTGTGCTAGTTATCATGGCTCCCTCAAGAGCTTATTTTGACAATTGTTTTTGCACCAATTTCGCTTCCTCACCCTTTCGTGCAGCTTCCTTTTTGCGATTCTTTTCTTGCAGCAATCTGCAATAGTGTGCGATGGTCAACTGTATTTCTGACCAAGGTTTGGCTTCGATTCCTACCAATTTCTTGTGCTGTTTCTGTATCAGTTCTGGCAGCCCTTGGCACAATATATGGTAGAATACAGGTATATATTTCCCCCAAGATTGGAAATTCTGTATATAAAGCAACAGATCCTCAGACTACTTCATTTTCCGTGTCATTATAGCTCCCATATCGGAAGTGTTTGGGTAAAGCACTCATAGTGCTTTCCATATTGCGGCTCTGCAGTTGTTAAATGGAGCTCCGTCAGGTGCAGTGTTGATTGTGGTCACACCCGGGTAACCTGCCCGTGTCCACACATTGTCTGCTCTCTCACCAAGTATGGCGATTAGGAGACCCTTGATATCCCCTATAGCTAACGTGTTCCCTCCTGTCATTTTTTCTAACTCGTGTATCCACTCTCCAGCTCCCGATGTCAGCATTGGAAGCTTGTTTTTCAAATGTTCTCGATCCATGTGTGGCCATGGAATATATTGTGGTCTTGTTCCCCCTTTTTGAGTAACGGAAATTGGGATGTACAGCTATCTCTCTATTCCCTCATGGTTCTTCTATCTATGGCAAGGGTAATGTTCCCGCATTGCCGCCTGCCTGGCAGTGACCTAAGTCTGTCTACATAGGGCGGTGGAGGCACCCCCCTGTGATCGTGAGATACTTCTTCATGTCGGTCGGACAGCGCTAGTTCTGATGCTCTTGGTGCAGACTCACTAGTGTCTGACCATCTTATTCCTTTCTCTCTTGGGAGTCGTCTTTCGATCCGTCTCTCTTCCTCATTTTCCTCACGTTCCTCCCTCTCTGTGTCGGACATTATCTGTCCCCAATTCATGCAACTTCTTGTGTCTTCTTGGTTCCTACTTATTTCTAATCTGTCCAGGGATAGTTCCCTATTCCCATACTTTGGGAAACATCCTCAGTGTCGTAAAGTTGAGTGCTCTCCAGGTGCTCGTCTTCTCCCTCCCCTTGGGGTGTTTGTTATAGCCCCATTTCATCATATATCCTATCAATCGTTTCTCCGATGCTTCTGGTGTCGAAGTCATCTTCCATATTTGCCCTAGACGTGCCTGGTACTGAATCGTACGCAGGAAAGAATTCTTCGATGTCTTCCCAATCTACTACTGCAGTGGGTTTTTTAACCTCTCTCCCCAGATATTCAAGATCACATGCTTTCTGTCTTCTCTTACATTCTACATCGTCATCGAATTCTTTGCGCTTCCTCGCCTCTTCTCTGACCCTATCTTCTTCCTTTTTCTTTTAATTTCTACGTTCATCTGCCCTTCGGATTTCCTCATCCCTTTTCCTCTTTATTCTCTTCTCTCGTATTCTTTGCTCTTCCTCTGACCTTTGTTGCTTCTGTCTGTCTTGATCGTTGGCTGCTCTCTGTTTGCGATAGAACTGTCTTTCTTGCTCTTTGCGATATGGCTGTTCTCGCCTTTGTCTTTCCTTCTTATTCATTCATCTCTCAATTCCTTCTCTTTACCCTTTCTCTGTACCTCTTCTAGCCTCTCTTTTTGTTTCGCATCATCAATGCAGTTGCCATCGAGTTTCAATAGAATTTCCGAATGCTAGCTCATCATTTCTATCTTTGTTTCCCTTCCATCTTTTTCCTTCTCTCTCCTTGTCGAGAGATGTACTTGTCTGTGCCTGGTCCCTTCTTTCGTCATCACATCTCTCCTTTTCCCTTGGGACTGTGTAGGTGATATCCTTATACTTATCTTTCCCTTGATTTTTGTCACTACTTTGCGTAGGTGACTCATATGCCGGGTTGCAATACCCCGTGGCTGCCTTTAGTTCTCTCAGTGGATACAGTCCCTCGTCTTTACTTTCTTCAACCTTCGTTTTGGATGAGGCATGTGGCGCAGTAGGTGTCTCACCCCCCTCTGAGCATATATTAAGTATCCAATGTATTGGCATCTCCTCTCCCTTTTCTTGTTCATACATCTTCCAAAGCTGTAAAATAGCTAGACGTTTTTCTGACTTTTTGCACGTGTATGTGGCGTGCAAATATGTCATCATGTGGTGCAAGACAGCTTTAAATAAGGATCCACCCTGTGGCCATGGCATAAACATTTTGTGGGCAGTTCCTTTTACCCACTCTGTACTATATTTCTTCAGTTTGGGTGCATGTTTCGGCAATTGTTTGCATCGGTGTGTTAATGGAGTTATGCCTTCCATGTTTGAATCTGTTCCCCTTCTCCTTATATAACACTTGTCAAAGCTTTACATGACTTAAACAGTTCCAACAATATGAGCGAGCACCAAACACAGCAAGCTCCAATCCCGATTTTATTCACAAAATGTTATATCTTCTATTTTACTCAAAAACATCAATTTGCATGCAATATTATCTCGGCTATTCAATCGCGTAAAATTGAAATCAGTTTTCTCAAGGAAAATTTATTATCGACTTGTGATGTCACAACAAACAACATGTAAGACAGACGTTTAACAGACTAGATGAACACCAGCTGGACACATGTATCTCTGCATCGAAATATTACCCTGACATGGAGTTTAAACGTATCCCTTTCACAGCGTCTTTAATCGCTGTGGTAGTCTATTTGTTCCCCTTTAGTTGGGACTATGGATACACGTTTTTCTAGCCGCTTTTATTAAAAGCGTAGGAATAAGGCGAATCCTCTCACTTCTCGGGTGTCCTCCCCGGTAACCTCTCTCTTCGCGGGTGTTCTCCCCGTTATCTTCTCTCTATTTACTTAATTATTCTCGAGTCATTATTCCCTTCCCCTTAGATATATACATTCTTCTCTACTTTCCGTTTACTTGTTCTAGAGCATGCACTTTTGCCAAAACACTCAATCTTTTTCACTCACCATTTGCATTTTTCCTCTCTGGACACTCGGGATCACCGCCTTTGTTACCGCCTTCTTCGACTTTTCTCCTGCTCAGCTGCCCGTAGGAATGGGAAGGGGTTGCATGGGGAAACACAGGTTCCTTCAGACCTTGTCCTGCAGGTTTCGTTTCTTACACTACCACTGCCTACGGGGAGCTTCATGGTCTACTCGGCCGAATGGCAAAGGACTTGTGATATCGCGGAAGACCTAGAGTTACTTTATGTCGACGGTCAATGGGTGTCTTATTTTAATCGATAATCGATAACCATCAATCTCTGCTACCAAGTGTACTCTGAGACCCCCAGCCGGCTCATAGAGCCGAGGTTTGCTCAGAAGTAAGACGAGATAGCTGCACCCTTGAGATGGATGGGGGTTCAGATTTATTACTCCAACACCAATCAATAAGGACAACTCAATGGTTTGGCCAAGGGAGTCCATTTAATGACAAGTACAAAAAGGGGAGCCATGGATATCAGCAGTGATGCAATCGTCCTTCTCACTTCAACTCCAACGAACTTCATACAAGTTCTAACATAGATTATTTGGTCCATTGTGATTGGGTTGCCACCATGCATACTTTTCCACTTCGCTTAGCAGCACGCAGAATGGTCGGTCAGGTGCGGGGTGCCCCTTAGTTACCCGGCCTTCCTCCGATTATGGTTACAATCAATCATCACTTTAGAAGCCATGTGTCAATTAGTTCACTGTGGTTGGCCTCGAAACTGCATCTTCTGTCTGGAAAAGTTCTGATATCTCTGCCTGGTCGGGTGCCAAGCGTAGGTGTGAAATCTAGTATCTTCTCTCTCGGCTGGTCACGTGATGCAGCCACTGTGAATTTGCTTCTGTGAATTTGCTTCTTTTCCATCAATTTGTGTATTTGATTTTCGTTTCACCCGCCACCTGCCTACGCCTTCTCATCTCGACCTTTCAGAGGCAGGATATTCTGTTCTTAGTTTCAATTAAATTTAGCTACTGTTCACCTCGTCCTTTGGTATGACCTTGGTTTCTCTGGCATGAGTTGCTTCTGCTGAGTTTCAATTCAGCCGTCTCTTCTCGTTTTGCTAAATATGAATCTCTGCTCATTTGGCTTTTAGTAACCTGGGTTGATTCTGCTTCGTTTGTAAAGTGGAAATATACTTATAATAAAGTACTTTGTTTGAGGTAGATTTATGTATAATGGCGCTTGCCGCACTATTCTTCTACTAAGCATAGCAAGCAGCACTGTTTTCTTAGCTTTCTTGCGGTTCCAAGCATATTTACAGGTGTAAACTGATCGACTGTCTTCGTATTGCTTACAGCTTAATTCTCTTACATTTTGACATCATGGCATTTCGTCTCTTTGTGTCATTCTCGGGTCGTCATTTCTTCTATCTGTGAGTCTGTTCGGGTCCTCGTGACGTCACCATTTGTCTTCCATTAAGACCTTTTTGGTTTCTTCCGGGAAAGTGCTCAGGCAATCTTCATTTCGTTTCATTTGTTGGTAGGGTTTTCTTAATGGATACCTTACTGTCCATGGTTGTCTTGTTATTGGTACTTCAATAGGTGCTGCTCTTCTGATAGGCATTGGCAGAGCCCTACTGCGGCTCTCTGTTGGTTTATTTGCTCATAATACGTCACATATTTTGGTGTGAACGTTCCTGGTACTTCAAAATGGGCGACTGGGGTGCAGGTTTTATTTGGGACCTCCTGCAAACCTTTGCTCAGCACTTTCCAAGTATTCCCCTCCCCCCTGAACTTTCCCCTTTCCCTCTCCCCTGCACTTGCACGTTCTCAATGTCACTGGGCCTAGTAAGATTGTTGGTTTTGTTCTCCCTTGTTCCCCTCCCTTGCCTCTTCGCACTCTGAAACACTTGTGTATGAGCACGATACAAATAAAATATCAATAAATATCAATAAACATTAAGTTAAATGTGTCAATGGCTCTTGCCACTAATGCTCTGAAAGATCCAAAATGTGCCCTGCTGCAGTAATTGGATCTATTCTTATCTGTTAATCTGGCAAAGCATCTAGCCCACTTGCCTCCTGTATGTCTTTTTGCAATTGCAAAAGGGAGTCGAGTGGTTGAGTATCTAGGAATTCCTCAGGTGAGAATTACATTGGTATAACTGTCGTTAATTAAAAGTCAGGAGGGGCTTCAACATCTTGCTCTTCAAAAGTTTTAATCTGAAAGAACTTGCCCCTTAGTTTGTACCTTAGCTTAGAGAAGGAATTTTCCAGCAGTGTTGGCTCTGAGATGAATTCCTCAATAAGCCTTCTCTTAACCTTTTGAACCTACACTGGTACCAAAGACGGTATCAACGGAGCCTTCAGAATTACTTTTGTCTGGTTCAGAGCTGAGGATACTGAAGACAACAACGTCATAGGCACAGGTACCTTAGGCAACACTTTAGTGGGTGTTTTCCCAGCTCTGGGGCATACGGGAGCTGTGTCAGCTCTTATTGGTTTCTTTTTTATCAACCCGTGAAAGCGATTTTTTCACACTGTCTGGGCCTGCTGGAAAATCTTTATCGTGGAGGTTCCAAACGCCTACGATTCCTTCTTTGAGGAAAATACTGTGGGAAACGCATGCTTAACTGACTATTCGGACCTTGATCAGCGCTCTTTATGCTTCCTTCAAGACGAGAACACTTTCCGAAGGAGGATGAGTGGCTTCTCGAATGGTGGTGCGCTTTTCTTTCTTCCTTTTCTTGTCCCAAGGCTCGAATGTTGGTTCAACGATTCTGGGAATGGAGACTGGTTTTTGCAGGATGTGTCACATCCCCGGTCACACATCGCACTATCACCATGTCCCCATGTAATTCCTGATGGCGGTTGGACTACAGCTCATGTTGGCATAGCAAACAACTCAAGAGAAACTCCTTTCCGACACGAACCCCTTACCTCCAGTGACGGTTACCATGGAGACTGTCCACGCCACTTCATGGTCTTTGGATTTGTTTTTGGGCCCCGTCGCGTTAAGCGACACGTGATCAGGAAGTGACAGGCTCCATTGGTTACACGAGACGAGGAGCACGCATCATGTGATCAGGAAAGAAGCATTGACACGCGTGAGCTTTTTTTTGCCTTGCAAAAGATTCGAGCAAACGCTCACACGTCGCTTCACAGCTGCTTACGGCAAGTTTTGTAGAGCGCTTTCCCTGCTTCTGTTCCTTGGAATCCTTGATCACGGACTGCCTTCACGGACCTTCTCTGCTTCTCCTCGGTACCTTTGCTTTGGCGATCTTCCCGGATTCAAAATACAAACATGGTTTTCCCTCAGACTTGCTTTTGGATCATCCATTGTTATTGTCGTGACCGGCCGGTTTTCTGACCACGGACTGCATCTTAGACTGATCACGGATTTCCCATCACAGTACTTTGCTCACGTTTCTTGGCAAAATCAGGTGTTTCTTTCCATCAAGAGTGCCACATTACCATCTGCTGCCTGCCGCCGTCGACCATAATAGAGTCCTGATCAGTACTTCACCCAGGGTATCTGACCACTGTCATTGGGGTAAGAAAGAGTGCGACTTGTCCTTGTAATCATTCACTGTCTTGCCTTGCTTTCTCTAACCCAGTTGCTTGCCTTACAGTGGTCAGGGGGTTCACTTCCGGCGTTCCTGTTTCCAAGCTGACGGCACTCCACACCTGTGGCCCCAAAGATTGCACGGGCAGTTATATTCTATACTTGTCCGAGTGGTACTTGGGGACGGAGGTTTCATCATCTACACGACCATCAAGTCTTAACAGGATGGCTTGTTGGCCCTCGATTTTATAAGGGTCAATTTTGACGACGCCATATGAAGCCTTGCCATTCTTTCTTTAAGTGCCTTTTGGCGTCATTGTCTGACAGGACCCCCAACTCAGTTGTGTGGGATTTCCCTAAGCAGAAAAGACACAAAAAGTGAGGATCTATCACTGACATAGACCAATGCCATGTTTTAAAGACTTTGAAGGTTGTTTTTATTTAGAAGTTATGTTGAATTCTAAATTTCCTGATGAGTTGCCATCTCATGTTCCGATGTGTTGCAGCACTAAAAAGGAACTGGAAAAATGGCACAGATGACCATGTGCACACAGAGGATGAAACCTTGGCATGAGACAAGACCAATGAGTGTTACCATTCGACCCAGACTCTGGTCTTTCTGGGATCGATGGAAGAACGCTCACACAATGACAATCAGATGACACACCAAGAATGACAACCGCAAAATGGCCGCCGCCATAAGTGCCAACCATTCTGCAAGGTTAAACCCTTGTCAACCACAAGAAGGCCCCTGCGTGACGTCTCTCATCACGCGCACTCTGGGGAGGATCTCCATTCAACCGAACAAATGTAGCATTACAAAATGGATCTCTGCGTTGCAACTTTGTTAATTACAACACTAGTACTCATACCTTACAGTCTCTAGTGCTACTTTGTTACTTCCTGTTTTTCTACCTGATTCTTGCCCATTTCACCTCCTGAGGTTCTGAAATCTCGCTCCTTTCTTACACGCGGCCTGGTTGCCTCTCTCTCCCAGCTAACTCAAGCTCCTTTCCGAATTCTCTGTTCCTTTCTGTGCCACCTGCATCAATTCAGTGGATTTGACGACAGCTACTGCTGCCCATCAGAGAACATTTCTTCTGCTGCTCTTCTACCTCATTCGACAAGGTTTTTTTACCCCTTGGGGTAGAGGGGTTCCTTGGGTCTGGCCTTTCTGGCGACCAACCCACCCTTTTTCCACTCTGGGAGACCTGGCTGCTAGGAAGTACCAGCCTTTTCTCTATGACACCAAGACATCCATCAAACCACATGTGAGACAAAAACCTGAAAATGAGCGGTAATGACAGAGGACTGAGCCAAATGATGCCATCTACTGAGTGAACACTTTTTCCGGTGCTGACTGCATCTGCTGGGATATTTCAAAGATGAGGAATCTGTGGGAGGAATGTGCTTCAGAATTCACTGCTACATATTATTTTAAACACTTCCTCAGGAGGAGGGAGTGGCAAACCCTACTATAATTATTTTTTGTAGATTGTAGCTGAGCCTCATTCAAGTTTACAGTAACCATTGCTGACATAGATAGATTGGGGCTGCAGCCTCAGACAAGCAATTTACAGTGGTATTTCTGTCAGAGAATGATTGTGGCCGTAGCCTCAGGCAAGTGATATACAGTGACCATTCCTGGCATAGATTCAACATGAACACAGCTTCATCCATATGTTTTATAGCCTGTAAATAACCTTCATGAATCTGCGACCACAAATTGCAATCTATTTATACCAGTAATGTTCATTGTAAAACATGTTCATGAACTGCATAGACAGATTATGGGTGCATCTTCATGCAAGTTATTTAAAAGGACCATTACCGGAATAGAAATATTGTGGCTGCAGTTTCATGAAAATGTTGCAAAATGTTCCTGTCTACTGTTAGTGACATGCCATTTATTCGATTAGTTTTGTGTTTTAATCCTAGAGAACAAATTGTAAATTGCATGGCTTTTGACCCTATTTGTTTCCAAAAACATACTTTAAAATGCACCATTCCAACACATTATTTTAGAACAATATTCGGGGGAACCACTCCACAGAAACACTCTGCATTATTTTGGGTTCCCTCGCAATGCATGGTTGCTTCAGCCAATATGGGTATACATTTCGGCCCCCCACAGGAAATGTTCAGCAGCCATGACTGACAATAAATCATTTAGAATCCTGATGTCCTCTCAGGAGCTTCACCGCCCCCACCAAGATACCAAAAGCTGCCTCCACCACTGCAGAATCAGACTGATCGAGGGAGTGGGGGAAAGGCAGTGAAACTTTTCAACATACTGAAAATGTGTGTGACATCATTCAAATCCTGTGGGTGAATGAACAGCTTTAAAATATCCTTAACAGCAAAGACATAGCATGATAACAAACAATATTTAGCTGAACATACATTTGTGAAATCATTGTGAGTTCACCAGCTAGTTTTAATGCAATTATAAATGTAGAAAATATAACTTACCAGAACCGTACCGAAAGGCATAGGGTCTCCTTCCGCCTTTCCGTTTAAATATGTAACTGAATTCTTCCACTGGTGATACGGCAAAATACAAACGATACAAAGCTATTGTCAATTTGGTTTCTTTTATGAAAGTAAAGTGCTTGAATATTAATGAAATCACAGATCAGTGTAAGAACGTCACATCTTTTTACTAAATTACACGCATCAAGGAGACATTTCTGAATCCAACAGTTCAGGAATATTAAGAGGTTTGTCTGAATTCCGAGGAGTTCTCAGGAGTTCAGAGATACCATCATGTGGCATGTGTGGGGCTGGGTGATATAGCAAGTTTTGGAGCTATATCAATATATTTTCAGTATCAATATAGGATGAGATAATATCATTAACATCAATATATGAACATATATATACATTATTACATATACTGCAATTTTCTATTTATATTTTGATGTTTACACAGTTGTGTGTATTCTCAAAGATGAAGAAGAACCCTGTATTTGCACTTTATTTTGATCAATGGCCGTCATCTAGATCCACTCTTGTCGCTTTGGAAGGAAACCACCATCCCTCACCCTTTTCAAGTGATAAAGGAGGGTGGCTTTGACAGCAACGGGAACCCAGATGGCTAATGCATTGGGGGCAGCATTAACAGAGCTGGATTCCCCAGGCCACCATGATAGAGCTTATGCCCCACCAGAGGCAATGCCCCACCAAACGTGGCGAGGGTGAGGCCCTGGTTTTGGAGGGGAAGGTCCAATCCTTAACAGGAGAGGATATTTCTTTTTCAATTTAATGTACTACTATCAATAAAAATGACTTTGTATATAACCATATAAATCACATCATCAACACATGATACGTCCTCATAATCATGCAATATATAACACATCAAATATCAAGAACTGTAAATGTCACATCCCAAAAGGTTACCATATAATACAATAAATGAATTTCATGCCCTTCCATAAAAGAATCCCATATCCTATGTTCACTAATAAAATCAATGGAATTATCTTAAGACTTAAAAAATGTGTTGCGTAAGTTAATAACATGTTCACATCCCATAAGTAGATGCCTCTTAGTATCAATGGTATATTCCCTGCACAATCTACACAGCCCCTGTACGAGGAATCCCCCACCTAGCACCTATAATCTCTAAGTAGGGCGCCATATTACATTTTATGCTTAGATATGATTGAATAGTATAGCTTGTCGGAAATGCAGTAATGTATCTATGCACAGTACTGCTGTCATAATTCCTGCCCCTCTTGTCCTCAGCCCTCCAAGATGTCAGGCTGGAGCCAGGCCACAATCACCTACATGGCCCTCAAGTGCCTCTCCATCCCTCCAAATACTCACTTGGAGTAAGACTTGACACTTGTGGCATCAGACTCACTCACTCCCATAGGATAACATCGGGGATTGGACTTGTAATGCATTGATGGGGACAAGATGGATGCCACAACATATTTCGGTTCCCAGAACTGCATGTGCGGTCTAGTCTTTTGTGTGTGGGTCAGCCCAGAGGCACCTGGGATACCCAGAGACTATTTAAGCCACACCCAGGCTGAGAAGCATGCTTTGCGTTTTCTGCACCTGCAGTGTGACACTTACCGTGTTTGGATCAGTCTCCAGTGGGCCTGCATCTTACTTCTGCGCTCAGCTCGTGCAAGAACAAGAACACCGTTAGGAACAGCCTTACCTTGCAGCCCTTCTGCCCATCATTCAACGCTCCTTCGGTTCTGCGGGCATCTTCGGCGGTGTCATTCCCATCCCCGCACGCAGCTTCCTAAAGAAGAGGAAAAGAACAGAAAAAAGGCATTAGTAAGCATTCTACAGCTCTTCGCTTATTTGTTTTCAAATACAGTACAAGCTTCAAACGCTTACCTGAATCCCAGCGGCTCTGGGGGAACTGTGTCTCTGGAACTTCTCATTCATCTGCGAGGGGGAAAAGACTCTCCAGGTTAGCGTGGAAACATCTAGAGGCGCTGCATACCGCGCTTACTCACCGCATTTGTTCTTCATAACCGGCATCCACGCTGACAACGTTGCGGCACCTAAAAGACACAGAAAAAGAACTCAGTTCAATACAAATACATCATCTAAGAAGGAAAGGAACGAAGTTAGAGAACTGTTCAAAGACTCATTATACTTACCAGTTGGACTCTCGCCAGTGAAGTAGCTAGGCACCAACGAGCCTGCATCAATCAATGCACCCCTGGCTGAAAACAGGACGGAGAGCACACCACCCAAGAAAACAAGGTGAGCTGTGGATCAAAGGGAAGGGTTGGACCCCGGGAGGAAGGGGTTCAAGCACACAGAGGCAATAGGGAGTTAAGCTCTACCAATCCTGTGTTTCAGGCCCAGTCGCCAGTCGAATAGCCTCCAGGGAAGGGTTC
Source organism: Ambystoma mexicanum (assembly GCF_040938575.1). Taxonomy (NCBI): domain Eukaryota; kingdom Metazoa; phylum Chordata; class Amphibia; order Caudata; family Ambystomatidae; genus Ambystoma; species Ambystoma mexicanum. Next base: position 1,477,611,506 of record NC_090935.1, on the reverse strand, counting down.
GAGGTCGTAAGAGGCCAGGACCGGCTGAGTGACGTCCCCGTGGATACCAGGTGAGCGTTACAACATCTTTGCAGTTAATAATACAAATATACCCCACTATTTACTTTTGTGGCTAGCCTGACTACTGAGTTTTCTCTATCTCTTTCCCTTACGATTCTTCGGACCAACTGCTTAAAATCTAGTTTAGTACACTGTACTGGTTGCACACCCAAAGATGTAGCCCATTGTCCATAATACAAAAATATCTGTTTCTTGATAGATACCTGTGCAAATGTTGTCATGTTCAAGTAAGCCTGAACAAGCCGCTATAACAAGGTTCTCGTCTCAGCACAAAGATGCTTCCTATGAAATGTAAGTTTTTTCAGCCATACCATAAAGGAGAGTACACATCAAACTCCAATCTAAGAAATTTCAAAGTGAAGGATTTAGGTAATCATAACTAAGATCTTAAGGCCTTGCCCTCCAGTTTCTCCAACTTATCCCCACAATTCCACGCCCATAGATCAGCTCCATAGATCATATTGGCAAGCAGTTAGGCTGTATAAATAGTCAATACCGATTTTAACGAGATACCTCTCTGATTCCCACCAAACATATTTAAAGCCCCTAGGTACTTATATACAACCACTTTTTCTAACTGAGACTGATTGATCTTGCAGGTATAGTTCTTAATTTTAACATGTGTCGGCGTAAAGAACATGATCTCAGATTTCTCAATATTACCCTGGAGCCCATTGCATCTGGCATACTGGCCAAAAGCTTTCAGACGTATCTGAAGCCCCTGAGGAGTGTAATCGACAACAAGCAGATTGTCTGCGTAGCCCAGCCAAGAGACTGAGGTACTCCCATATTTAACTGGATAGGTGTTTGATAAATACAAGGCAGCATCCAAGTCAGCTAAATTCAGATTGAATAACATTGGGGCCAGAATGCATCCCTGCCTCACCCTACCCACTCCATCCAATCTGATCCTGACACGTGTCAGTATGCAACATAGCTATTATGTGCAGTAAATACGGCAGTATGTTCTAAGCCTTTAACTTTTGCCATAAGCGTTCTCTAATTATGATGTCAAAAGCTGCTTTAAAATCTATATAAGCAGCATTAATTGTCTGCTTACAACAAGTCCAAGCATGTTGGACAATGGTAGCAAGGGTGCATAGGTTATCTAATGTGCTGGACATATGGCGAAAAATAGTTTGGTTAAAAGGAGTCATCCAAATTCTCAAATCATGTAGTAAAGCCATCACAAGGATTTTGGAAGGAACATCAATCATTGCCAACATGCCATAGTTCCTTGGATCTTTCTAGCACCCCTTCTTAAAAATAGGGACGATATTGCTGTCCCTCCATGAGGATGGAATAATACCACTGGAGCCGGTAGCTTAATATGAACAAAGCAATGCTGTTGCCCATAACATCAGATTCATTTTTACTAAGGCATTGCAAGTCCCATCCGGACCAACCGCTTTTGAGTTTTTGAGCAATTTAATAATCATCCCCAGATCCATTACGGTGATCTTACAGTACCATATGACAACAATGGGATTAGAATAAATAACTGAATTCATTGATGCCCCCAATGTTAAACCCATATGGATCACCCAATCCTCACCTGACACACAATTCCTGATTAGCATAGCACTGTTTCCTGCATTTACCAATCTCCAAAACAATCTGCTATTATTATTAACAGTACAACTAGCCATTTGTGGCCAAACCGCTTTATCCTGTCATTTAAAATACCATCATAGCCACCTCTGGTAACACTGTTTGAGGTCTTTCTGTCTTTCATAAATGATGTTCTGTCTAAAATGAACAACCCATACCATGTTACAGACTTTATCGATGTCCCGCCTAAGCAGTCGCCTCTTATCCTGGATTGACTTATCAAAAGGCCTATTGCAAGTAACATTATTAGTTATGATTTCGCGCCCATGCCTCATGCTCTTACAAATTAATATAAGTGTACTGAATGCCCTTACAGAATCAGCAAAGACATCAACAGTTTTTGCTAGGGGATATACAACTGTCAATTTTTACATTAGCCACAAAATTGCATAATTCACCTGAGGCAAATAAATTGGTCTTCTTAAGTCTTGATGGATTCTAGGTTAATCTGTTAGCTACTGCATATACTTGTACCTTGCCTATATTTTCAGAAGATGGCCATAACAATTATCATATTCATACCAGCCGGGTTTGCAAATATATCGGCAATTGTACTTGCGGATGTGTGTCCAAATGTCATGCGTCCACGAGGATAGTCTTCTGGAAAGCAACCATTCAGCATCTGGAATCCATGCTGATTAAGCGCAAAAGCCCAAGAAAGGCATTTAGAATTGAAATGTTCTTTAGTTATGGCTGCTGAACAAGCATCTTCTTCAAGCATTTCCATATGTCCCAGGATGAGAGCATTAAAATCACCAATAAATGTTGGCAAGGATGCTGTAGAAGTATTTAAAATATTTAAGATTACATTTAGATTAGCTTTGTGCATTGCCATCCCCGGGATTTTGTATACATTAATAAACACAATGGGACTCATCACGAGTTGGGCGGTAACGCCGGCGCTATTATCGCCAGCGCTATTAGCCCTACTGACAACCCCCCCGCCGCTATTAGCGCCGGATCACGGGTTTGGCGGAATGGTTAGTGCCCATTCCCCATTGGGCCCATTCGGGAATTCCTCATTCCCCAAAATTCGCGCTATTACCGCTGGCGGATTTCCCGCCGGCGGTAATAGCACAGAAAATCAGCAAATTTGCTGCAAATTTCCCCCCACCTCAGAGCTGGGGAGAAATCCGCCAAGGCCATGATCTGGCGGACCCTTAAATGCGGCAGTAATAGCGCTACCGCCGCATTTAAGGGTTACCACCAGACTCGTGATGAGGCCCAATCTGTCTTACCATCTCATGGTGTGCAGCTACAACGCCTGCTAATACCATATTAGACTTATTATCCAGTTTACACATTTTCCATATATTGCCCCTGAGATTATAAATCTGCCTTTCGGGTGTCCAATGGATCCCTTTACAGCAGGAGCATGAATGCAGACTCTGGGCGTCATCATGAGTCCGGCTGCAATACAGCGGAATTTCTGCTGAGCGGAAATAGCGTTACTGCCTAGTTGACCAGTGGTATTAGCATTGCATCCCAACCTGGCATGAACGCATGCCCGACTCCGGCAGTAACGCTATTACTGCCTGGCAGAAACTGCACCGAAATAAGGGTTTCTGACAAAATATTTCGGCGTTAGTAGCGCTACCGCCGCCGATCCTGGCGCTATTGGCACCGGCGGAAATTGCGTCACCGCCGGAACGATAAGCATGGCGGCGGTCATCTTGAAACAAGATCCATCCATCCATCCAGAATCTGCCACTTCCTGCAGTCACCCGGACCTGGAAACAAGCAAAAATGTCACAGCAGAGGACCAGAGGCAAAATGCCTGAAAATCGCTTGAGGAAACCAAAGTTCACTGAGGGAGAGTTGGTAGTCTTCACTGATGAGGTGGTTGCCCACTGTGAGGAGCTGTATGGCAGTAGGCAGTGTGAAACCTCCGGCCAGTGCAGGACTGTCATCTGACATGCCATCAGCCAGAAGGTGACTGCTGTTGCCAGTGTACCCCTTGACGGAGAGGACTGCAGGAAGCCATGAAATGACCTCAGGGTCAGGGTGTGTGGACTCCTGTCCAAACACTGCCAGGAGTCCCTGGTGACTGGAGGTGGTACCATGTAACCACTGGTCCTCACTGCTTGGGAGGAGAAGTGCAGCATAGTCCTGGACATGGAGGGCATAGAGGGAGTCAGAGGTGCGGAGGCGGGTGCCAGCTGCCAGGAGGCAAGAGGTGAGTCAACCCCCCCCACCACTAGCACAAGTGCATGCACAAATGTCAGCCTAGCACAAGATGCCCCAGTGGACAAGGACACATGCCAGCCGGCCCAGAAGCTGGCCAGGCCAATCAGGGTGAAGCTGCACCCACTCCCGAAGCTGCACTGACTGACACAGAGGGCACACCTCCAGGCAGAGCAGCTTCAGAGACACATGGGGACATCAGCCCAGTGTCAGCGCCTGGAAAAAGGCCACAAACCCCCAAGAGCCTTCACCACCCCGATATTGACACGCCATCCTATGGCTCCCCGGCTTACAGCCCAGAGCCAATGCACAGCTCCCCTCCAATCCAGCACACACCACCAAGCAACACTGTGCTTCAGAGGCTGGAGGAGATGGATAGGCGACAAAAGGAGATGGAGGCAATTGGGTACACCCATTCTGAACACCTGCAGGCGATCCCTGACTGCCTGCAAGGGGCCACCTGCAGGACTGTGCAGGCCAAGACAAGGAACCTGGCGGAGGCAGCTGCCAGTACTTCCGGCCTGACTGTGTATGGGCAGAGGGTCATGAAGTTGACGGAAGGGCTCTCAGCACTTGCAGAGGCCATCTGCCAGAGCATAGTGGTCACACTCCTGCACATCCGGGGGCCAGGCTAGATAGCCTCTAGTTCAATGACACGCACTGAGGATTTGCAGCAGAGTACACCCAGGCGATGGGCCCAGCGGCCTTTTGGGCTCAAGATCACCAGGGGCTGGCATGGGGCAAAAGAGGCGACAGATGTATATAACATTGAGATACTTTTTGCCCGAGTGGCCATGCTGGGTAGTTGTTGGTGGATGGTGGATGGGGGGATAGTGTGCTGGGGATTTGGTGGTGGGTGGTGGTAGGGGGGAATAGTTGGGGCACATCATTCCATCAAAGCTGTTGAACTGTATCAATGTGAGGACATTCCTGATTGTGTCCATGTCGTGTTTATTAATAGAGGTGAGTGTTACACAGTTGTACATGGCTTGTGCCATGTAAATGTGTCAGAAGAAATTGTCTATCAGTCCCTGATGAGCCAGACTCCCATCCCTCACGTCATCTCTGGCAATGTGTGCATTTACCTCTGCCACAGGCACTGCATCCTCATCCTCTGTGGGTGGCATGTCCGCGTCAGGGGTAGCAGTAAATTTCTCTTCAGGCAAATATTGTGCAGCATGGCACACACAACCACAGTTTTACCCACTTTCTCTGGAGCGTACATCAGGGCTCAACCGGTACAGTCAAGACAGCAGAGACGTGCCTTTAGAAGGCTGAAGGTACGCTTGATGCACACACGGGTCCTGCTGTGAGCATGGTTGTAGGCAATATCCTGTGGTGTTTGTGGATCACTCACAGGGTTCATTAGCCAAAGCAGCTGAGGGTATGCAGAGTCACCTGCATGGGGGGAGGCACAGCCATTAGTCACAGTGCAATGTGTGGGGGTGGCCTTACACAGTATAGGGACAGTGGACATCATGTGCATGCATATGGGGCTTCATTTCGTGGCATGTGTCTGTACAATGGCTGTGCATATTGTGTCACTCATATCATGCCTTATCTTTGCTAGAAAGGCACCCTGTTCATTTGCAGCAGATGTTACATAAGGTATCTATCAGTCTCATCTGAAGGTGACATGATGGATGTCTTGTGGCAGTGTATTTCTCCCATGCATGTAGCATGCTGGGTTTGCCATCGGCACTCACTGGGCTTCTGGGGCCACCGGGTCAGCATTGTGGGCTGGGCGCACATGGGTGCATGGCTGTGGTACTGGCAGGGTTGCTGTTGTGTAATGCGATGTGGCCATTTATCAGCATTGATTTGGATTGTGTGCATTGTGGTACCTGTAGTCCTGCTTGTGTTAGGAGTTGCTACTGTATGTGTTTGTCAGCTTCTCGATCCAGGTATGTCCAACATGTGCATGCTCCCTGGGCTGTAGTGTGACGTTGGTGTGGGAGGTGTCAGATACGACTTTTGCAGTCGCTTGTCATGCCAAGCATTGGGTAGTCATTGGCATCCCCCCATTTGGTCAGGCGCTTTGCAGTGCATGCATCCAGACAGTCTTACTCACCCACTATCCACGTCCATTGTCCTCTTTGCCTCTCCTTGTATCCTGACAGTGTGCTGTTGTGTAGGACCATAGAATTTTGAGTGGAGCCAGGGTAGCCGGCACAGCAGTGGGTGATATACAGGTTGGGGTTGTAGGTCACCTGCACATTCAGGGAGTGGTAGTGCTTCCAGTTATGGTACACTGCTGTGTGGGCCTGGGGGCCCACCAGCGCAACATGGGTACAGTCCAGGGCTGCAATCACATTTGGCATTTGGGCTATGGCATAGAACTGTACCTTCATGGCATGGACCTGGGTTGGGGTGGTAGGCAATGAGATGTGGCCTTGCACTTGCCGCAGGAGGGTTTCAAGCACTTGGGCCAACACAGCACAGAATGTGGTCTGCACCATGCTGTGCATCTTGGCCACACAGTGCTGGAACGTGCTAGTTCCGAGGAATTGTAGGACGGACACTAGCTTCAGCAGTGGGGGCACAGCTGTCCGGATGTTGATCCTGCTCCCTATGTCGTCCTGTATTGTGGTGAGCAGCTCAGTTATGATCTTCCTGTTGAGGTGTTACAGCATGACCAACTGGCTGTCAGTGAGGGTCCAGGGTGAGGGCCTGACCCTGGGGCTTGGTGCACTCCTTCAACCCTCTGTACTCCCTGTGCCATGGCTGTCCTGCATCTCTATTTCAAAGCGGAGCAGGAGCAGCTGCCTTTTGCATCTAACAGTGGCTAGTGGTAACATGGTGTTAGAAACAGTGTTTGGGGTAGGGGTGTGCCTTATGTGGCCCCTGGAGTGCAATGGGATCACCTGTGGCTTCATTTCTGACACCTGTGTTCATTTACCTCCAGCTGTTTTCAGCAGTATTTGCAAAATTTGTTGGCACTAATTCCACCGTACATGGACTTGTGATGCGGCTGTGATTTCAGTTTGTGTTGCCGGAACAGATATTGCCGGCTGTAATAGCGCTGGCTGATTTTTCAGTCTGCAGTATTTGCATTGGCTCCTGATTCAGCAGAGCGGTATTGAGAGCGCTAATTCCATTACTTCCACCTTTAGGGCTTACTGACCAACCTATGATGAGGCCCTATACTGTCTAATTCCGGGAATCAACGACCCACGTTTCCTGCAGAAGAAAATTGAGAACAAATCTATATATTCAAGCAATCCATCTTTATCACAATAGTGGGATGAACCCCTGGAATTCCATGAACAGAGCAAGGATTCATTTGCACGTACAACCAGGTGCACTCAAAGGAGAGGGTACTACTAGACTCCATTCTAAATACTTCCCACTACAATATTTTGTGTCATCAAAACAGAAGAAAAAGGCGGTAGAAATATTGGTGAAACAATGTCCAATTTTAATTAGAACAAAGTAGAATAGATTAAGAGGGCAGATATATTTTTGTGAGGGGAACACTCAATGAAGCCTGGTTAAGTATAGCTTCCATCTATGGTGCGAACGAAGGACAAAACGACTTCTGGTGCTCAATACTAAAGGAACTGCTCTCCTTAGCAAAGGAGTATCTTATTTTGGTGGGAGACATTAATTTAGCCATATACACTAATTAGGACCATCCTTAGAAGCTAAGAGTTTCACTGTGCAGACCGATCTGGTTGACTCCTGGTGGCATGCCCACCAAGATGAGAAGGTCTATACCTTATTTTCGCACTCACACTTTATATATTAAAACATTCTTTATATATTTGTGAGCAGGGACCTTCTACCCTTTATTTCCAATGCTATAATAGGGGACATATCATTTTCCGACCCAGCCCTAGTACAGAAAATGCTTAATTTACAACAACAAGAAGCTTCGCCTAAGCTATGAAAAGCTATGAAAGCTAAACCCTAGCCTCTTAAGAGAACTGATTATGAGATGGGAAATTGAAGCTGACTTAACTAAATATTTCGAGGATAACCCACAGGGATCTAAAAACACAGCATGGGAGGATTGCTGATTGCCAAGGCCACGGCCACAAAAATGAATATGATTAGGCATGATGAATTATGGACCCTATCCGATAGGGTTAGGGAGCATGAAGAGAAGGAACCTGTAGAGCATACCTAGAGATTCAAAATAGTCAGTCTCAGATCAACATTTTGAAAGGGATAAGAGGGAAATACACTGTCTAAGCATCAATATTTTGATCATGGCAATAAAGCTGGGAGAATCCTAGCATGGAAGCTGAAGGTGAAAGGCTTCTCCAAAAGGATCTTGGAGATAGATATGGGGTATGGATGGTAGAATGGTGAAGTTGGAAAAAGATTAACTTGAAGAGTTTGAACAATACTATATGGGCCTATATTCTGTGGGAAATCTGAGTGATGAGGAGATGGGGATGTTTCTGGAAACCTGTCCAATGCCATGTATTGCAGAGGAACAACAACATCCCTGCAATGGTGACATAACCAGTGAGGAGATTCTACATGCCATCTCTTCATTGAAAATGATGACAGCTCTGGGACTGGATAGATTTCCATCCTCCTTTTGCCAATCCGTTTCCAATAAGCTATTGATACCTTTACATGAGCCATGTAATCATATGTGGCTACTAGGGACAGCATCTTGCACCATGGAGAAAGCGGAAATATCTCTCATCCACAAGGAGAGTTGTGACCCCACCTTGTGTTCATGTTACCACCCTATGCCATTCCATAATATTGACATAATAATCTATACTAAAACGATAGCTAACTGTTTCGTTAAGATCCTACTGGATCTGCTGGGGGTTGAATATTCAGGGTTTGTGGCAAGGCGGCCGGCCACAGGCAATGCTAGGAAGATCAACAGCCTGACTGATGTTGTACAAAAGAAATATATGCAGTCCATGATCCTGGCTTTGGATGCAGGGAAGGTCTTAGATTGCGTCTAGTGGCCCTTCCTTTAGTCAGTCCTTGACAGATTAGAGTTGTGAAAAATTCATTTGAGGGGTTTTCTTCTTCTACGCCTCCCCTAAGTAAGGGTCTCAGTTTCTTCCTAAGGGATTCCAATTGACCAGAGGAACAAAGGGCTGCTGCTCGCTTTCTTTATTGCTAGTCGACTTAGCCATAGATTTTACCCCCTATGCAGACACTTCTCATAAGATTGCTTTATTTGCAGACAATATAATATTGTCTTTGATAGAGGATGAGGCTTCACTTCCAACCTTGAACCAGATTTTTAAGGTACTCTGGAAAGTGTCAGATTTCAAAATCCATTTCAGTTTTAGGATTTGAATGTAAACATACATGCAGAAAGAGTGGCACATTTCTGAGGTATTTGTTTCTGATTTCTGAGGTATTTATACGGGGCCACAGACACACTGAACTGCATCAAGGCACGTGCACACATGTGAGTTACCGGTTGTCAGAGAAATGCAGAACAATGTGTAACATTTTATCTTACACACAGATTGTGAGGGTGTAGTCCAAAGAAGGGGACTTGCGGCTGAGAATATGCAATGGCTTCTGTCTTTCAGTTTTGATTTAGGCACAGTAAGCAGATCCTTATTAGCAGACCTCAGTGTCTGGGCTGGGTGGTTCTCTGTGCTATATTGTTTAAACATTAGAACACAAAACACAGCACTTTGAAAACAATTCTGCTCCTAACTGGAAGAGAGTTACAAAACAGAGTTATAGAAGCTGTATATGTCAAGTTAAAAATGATGCGGATAGACACATTCCGAACCTTTAGCAACCAATTCATTTGGTGTTCAGTAACACCTAAATATAATGAATTGCAGTAGTCTTATCAGGAGTTTATACAAGTTTATAAAAGCCCCCCATGTGCGGTGGTCTCGTCAGCAGGGTCCTGAATTCAATTACAGTTGTGGCCATACATTAGGATATGCCTTCCATGTGTGCGCTATTCTTTGCAGCACAAAGCCCATATTTACAATTCACTGGTTCTCAATTGATGATTCATTGCTTAACTTAAAATAATGATTGAATGTTTACTTGTTCACAGATTTTATCAGTGTACTCACTGCAAGGTCTTCATTTGAGTCAGCATTTAGACACGTTTCCACAATTTTACACAGTGCCCTGACGAAGGCAGGGGTGGCCTCCAACCAGAGAAGCACATTTTTCTTCACCCCTAGCTTTGTGTGCCATCACCTGACTAATGACTGACAATTACAACATCGGTTACAGAGTGGAGCACCACCTATATGTCGAAACATGTGTTGACATTTTTTATCTAGGAGAAGATTGGTTGCGACTGAAATGCGTGAATGGATTAAGTTTAGGATAAAAAGGATTACAACTGTGGCCTCAATTTATGTCAATAATGTATTCACATTTTTCAATGTAAAAAAAATGTGATGTTGCTCTTTATCTCAAATAGACACATCTGATTATACTTTATGATTTTATCGATTTTTCACATACAGTGGATGTATTAAACTGAAAAAATATTTCGCTACTCAAGTTAAAACATATTCTCCTAAATCACCCACTATTCAACCATCTGACTTTTCCTTACAACTCGTGTTGTCAACACACTTGCTGATGTCTATTGATGATGTTCTTACTGACAGAGAATCTAATGTTCTGGACACATTGAAAGAATTGGACATACAGTAATGTAATTTGGAAATTAAAGAATTTTCTAAACAATCTAAGTTCACGCCTGTTTTTGCAGAAGACAATATCATTGATACCTTCCACCGGGCTGTGACCAAAGACATCCATTTACTTTGTGACCGTAGTGGCGAGCAACCTCACCATAAATCAATTAATCTATCACAAGCACAAGCTATGTCTTTGCACAAGCTAGTTTCCAATGATTCACTGGTGATTAAGGAAGCTGATAAGGGGGGGGAACGTTGTAATTATGGACAGAGATGATTATATCAGTATGGCACTGTCTCATTTAAATTTGCCGGGTTGTTATGAAATTTTGAATGGAAATCCAACACAGAGTATTTGCAAGAAACTACAAATGATCGTCGACAGATGGCACAAGTTAGGGGTTATCACCGATGTAGAAAAAACCTTTTTGACTCCTGACCATCCCACCATGCCAACAGCCTATTTTTTTACCAAAAATTCACAAACCATTTGCAAAGATACCGGAAGGCAGACCTATTATCAGTGGACAGGGTGGGATTTTGGAGCCTATATCACTATATGTGAATGAATGCATTTCACCACTTGTATGCACCACAACTACTCATGTTTGTGATACTATGCACATTCTTTATATACTTGAAAACCTTTCACCACCTTCTAATGTCATATTGGTCACACTCGATGTCAAGGCTCTTTATACATCTATTGATCATTTAAAAGCTATTGATAGCATTAACTTCATTTTTCGCCAACAATCTGCATCCTATCATTTACATATCGAAATGATTAAAGAATTGCTTCTTTGTGCCTTGCAGAATAATGTCTTCCTGTTTAACAACACATATTATAATCAATTAATTGGCATAGCCATGGGTGCTAGCTTTGCACTATCAATGGCCTACATTTTTATGCACCACTTTGAACAGCTATATGTGTTTACCAACACTGACTTTATGCAATCAGTATACCTATGGAAAAGGTATATTGATGATGTTATTTTGATTTGGACAGGTACCGAGGATCATTTATCTCAATTCATTAATTTTCTCAATGCTAACTGTTGGGGTCTCCAATTTACATATCAGCACAGTACCTGCACCATTGATTTTCTTGACCTTAATATCTCTGTATCCCAGGATGGTTTCCAGACTAGAACATACCGGAAACCAACCTCTGTCAATGTGGTCCTACATTCTTCAAGTTCTCATAAAAACTCAGTGATCAATAATATCCGGAAAGGAAAAAATATTCGAGCCAAGAGAAATTGTTCTAGGGATGCTGATTTTGAGGCGGAAAAAGACTTTATTCATGGTCAATTCAAAACACGGGGATATAAGTCCCACATACTTACTCAAGCCGAACGTGAAGTGTCGAGTATGAAGAGAGCTGATCTGCTAACACCTAAAAATAAATCCAATTGTGCTCAAGGGCGCCCTTACAAAATAAGAATTATCACTCGTTACAACAGTGACAGCAACAGCATCTATACTATTCTAAAACGTCACTGGCATTTACTTCAATTAGACCAAGATTTAGCTAAATTTCTTGAGCCCAACCCTGCTATTACATTTAGCAGAGCACCGACACTTAAGAATATCTTATGCCCATCCTTTTGTCGTCTCAACCCTTAAGTGTGGGGACATGGCTTTCACAAGGCAGGATCAAAGGTTTCCACAAATGTGGGAGCTGCAATATGTGCATGCATACTTGGGAGACTGAGACTGTTGATTTTGGAATAACTGGCAAACATGTTATTAATGCATTTATTAATTGCAATTCGAAAGTTGTAGTTTATTGTATTATTTGTGTTTGTGGTCAAATGTATATTGGCAGTACAATTAGGCCTCTCAAGATTTGCATTTGTGAGCACTTTTCTACCTTGTTAAAACAAGACTCTAAATATCCACTGGCCAATCATTGGCAGACCTGTCATCAAATGGATAATGCCAAGGATATAAGATTTATAGGATTATATCAGGTCTCTTTGCCCAAGAGAGTGGGCAATATGGAACTTAAGCTTAGACAACTTGAAGCACGTCTCATCTGTAAACATAGAATGGTCACTAGAGGCCTTAATTCAGATCATGAGTTTCATGTATTCTTGTGATAGACCTATAATTGATACATATATGTTGCTTTCTTTCCTCTTTTCTTTGTCTTTTATGACATTTTGCTTGATGTAATTACTACAGTATATATTATATCTTTAGTTCTGACAAAATGAATAGTTGACATGGTTTGCTATCCTTAACAATTTTGCCAGTGATAATTCTGAATTGCGAGGGCTTTTTGCTGTACACTAAGTTTTCTGCTATATGTAGCACATACTATTGACAGTTGAGTGGTTAGGCACTCGTGGCAAGCTCTGTGTAAATAACCATGGTATTTTAATAATTATGTAAATTCAAAGAATTGCTTACACTCATACAAAATTAGAAGTGCAGCGGTTCCCCATGGCCGCGGTGACACCGTTTTTCTTATTATTTTTTATATATTTTTTAGCTTTTCTTACAATGGTTTTGGCCAATATTTTCTGCTAGCCTAGTATACATAGCTCAATATTATTATGATTATTTTTTTTCATTTTCTTTAATTAGCTGGGCTCTATTGTTGCAACTTACTTTTCACAATGGATTGGGTGCAATACGACTGCACTGCGACACTCCCAAGATGGCGGCGTGAGTGGTTCGCCATTACTGTTGCAGCAATAGGCTACAGCTTTAAGATATAGATGCTTGGAGACGCGGCAGCGCGCTCTCCCTTGGACTCATTTTTCGCCGACCGGCAGGTAAGCAGGATGTGTGAACCTGCACACGATCCCTGAAAACATTTAGTGTCTTTAATGGCTAATTATATTACTTTTAAGCTAATTAGGCAATTGCCATTTATTTCATTTTGTCTTTACAATTGTTGCACGTTAGAATTACGGACTGATGCCTTGTTGACACCCAATTTTTGCAACTATGCCGGCTTTCCGAATCGCTGCAGCCCGCAGATATAATTTACAATGATAACTACAAGTTAATCAAGGTAACATTACTATGATTTATAACTTTTAAATACATGTCTCTGTATGGTGGAGAGGACGCTAATCAGCGTATATATTGTCATTTCTCTTCTAGTTACGCTTTTCTGATTTCGGTTTTGATTCACTCACTTATCTATTTGGTAAGTGATACTTATTTATTCTTTTTTGCTTGCAATAGTGCCACATACCATCTTACGCTGGAATTATTTCGGGTTTTGATCCATACTCATTTTTTCTTTTTAACAACCAGTGTTTCAATTTGGAGCAGAATATGTGGTAAATATGCAATTTCCTTCTGGCATATGCTATTGAACTAATAACTAATGGTTATTGAACTGACCTATTCCACGACTGCCTACCTACCAATCTTGCTAACTGCAGGTTTTGTTCTATTTTTCTCTCCTTCTTTGTTTTGGACTACCTTGATGACATCCCTGACTGGGTAATATGAATATTGCATATCGCTTTTCTTATGAATGGCACATGAATACTCTTTGCTAAATGCATATTTATTTTCTTGTAACCTGTATTATGAATGATGACAATCAATGCCTGCTAAATGTGTATTTGCTGATTACACACTATGCTGACAACTTGTTGCCCACCAATACCTGGCCCATGCATTTTGAATGGATTTGCTTAACTATTATGTACATCTTTACATATGCTTGACTTTATGTACTTTAACAGCCTCAGAGGAAGAGCTATGCTCGAAACACGTGTCAGGCTGTTCATGGCATGGATTAAATAACTGTACACCTGTACTTTGTGGCAGAAATCTTTTGTGCGTGGCGCAGTTCATTTGTTATACTTGGTCTAAGATATCGACAACTGGTGTTATTTATGGACTTGAGAAGATGTTGAACTTATTGTTAAATTAGCGGTGCAACTACCGTATCGGGTGGTTCTTCTTCTGTTTTTCTGCAAAAAGGTTCTAATGTCACTAACTGACACCTAGATGTTAGAAATGAACTGAACCATTTCAAAGCATGATCTGAGACTTGAAACACCTCAGTTAGATGGGACAGTAACAAATCGTTTAAGGGAATCACTCCCTTCCAAAAGGCCAGGGACAACATTACATATTTGCGGGTTTTCCTCACTTCCCATTACTCCTCCCTTTACAAAGCCAATTACCATGGGATTTTCAGTCAATTAAATGAGATTTAAGATTATGGAAAGCACAAGCTATATCTTGGTTTGAAAGAACATTGTCCAATAAGATAAATATAATACCCAGACGTTTGTATTTATTTTAATCACTATCCATAACCATACCTAAGTCGGACATTAAGAAGTTAAAGCAGGACATAATAGCTATTGTTTGGCAAAATCCGATCCATAGTCTCTCAGGGGCGACACTATATAGATCCAGGAATAATGAGGGCCTTGCACTCCTGAATATTCTGAAGTATTTTCAGGCCACTCAATTGAGGATTATTCAGCACTGGATAATTGCAGCGCCAAAGTCTCCAGAGCTTCGGCACTGATGGTCTCAATTTTCAAGCGTTCAGTTCAGTGTATTTTGAAAGGCTTACCCATGTTGGCATCGATGTTGCCAATTTGGACAGCTAATTTGGAGCCCCGTCTGGGCATGAGGTCATAGGCTTGCAGTAGAAGGGGTTTCAATACCCATCTGTGCACAGAGGAATAGCTGCTGTAACAGGAGCAGCTGGGGCTTGGTCAAACATTTGAAACAAAGCCTTTTTAAAGATGTCCACCTGTACCACAGTGAATGAAGGTTTTGGAAAGATATAGCAGTGCTTAACTAAGAGTATGACTAGTGTTTATTTATTTTACTCTGAACTGTGCTGCACCTTCAGTGTTTTTTCCTTGATGAAGAGTGAGACCTGGATGATGACGACTCACTATGTGAGTGATGATGTTGCTGTTTTTTGTCCTCTCTCTCCACTCTGACCTCAGTCTTCTGACTCTAGTGTTTGTGTCATTGACTTAGGTTTAGAAGGAGCACCTGGTTTCACAACGGTACTCTTAGTGGTCGCCAAAAGAAGCCTCCCTCCTTTCCTGCATCACCATAGGGTTTATTGACTGACAGAATTCTGTACGATTTAAATGAAACCTGAACTGGGTGGAAATAATCCGATAATGTTTTGGTACTAACAGGATCAGAGCCTTTGGGTCTGGCACATATAATTGCAGCACCAAATTTTCCAGAGCTTCTGCACTGATGGTCTCGCAGGTCAAAGGTGAAAGCCCTTGCAGGATAAGGCTGCAGTGTTGTGCCATGCAGGTGCGCAGGAGACCGTGCCCGTCGTTACGTAATACATTGTGTCTACGTCCATGCAACCAAACCGTTAAGAACCGAGATTCAGACCCTCTGCAGCAAAGCCCTCGCAGGACAAGGCTGCTGTGTTGTGCGACGCAGGCACGCAGGAGACGTTGTCCGTGAATATGTAATATGTTGCGCCTACATCCACACATCCAAACCTTTAAGAACCGAGGATTGGACCCTCTGCGGTAAAGCCCTTGCAGGACAAAGCTGCAGTGTTGTGTGACGGAGGTGCGCAGGAGACGCTGCCTGTCGATATGTAATAAGTTGCGCATACGACCACGCATCAAAACCTTTAAGAACTGAGGATCGAACCCTCTGCGGACCCTCAGCGGCAAAGCCCTCACAGGACAAGGCCGCAGTGCTGTGTGACGCAGTTGTTTGGCGGTGAATGTGGAGCAGTGCAGAGTGGTCGACCATCCACGTCGGAAAGGTAACAAAGGCTGAGGGAAGGGAGTGCAGCCATTACTGCTCTCTACTAAACTACCTGCCCTTTGCGTGTACTTCCTCTTAACTGTTTTATTTATGTAGGATGTTCCCTACGCAATCTTAGGCTCTCCCTTCAAGTGGTTAGCCGTACTTTATGTTTTTTGTCTCTTGCCTTTTTTCCGGGTCCCTGCTTTGTGGTTACTATTTACTGTAGAACTGTGCACTTAGGCCTTCGTGCATACTTCCACTTAACTGTCTTATTTACGTACATTGTTCCCTGTGCAATCCTAGGCTCGCCCTTCCAGCGGTTAGCCATACTTTGTGTTTTTTGTCTCTCTTGCCTTTTTTCCAGGTCCCCGATTGTGTTTACTATTTACTGTAGAACTGTCCCCTTTGGCTCTCTCCCACCTCTAGTTCCCCCCAACTATGTAACTGGGTAACTGTTTGCTGTTATCTGTGCTCTTATGCTCTCTCCCACTCCCTAGGCCCCCCTCTTGCTTTTAACTGTTTGCTGTGTTCTGTGCCCTTAGTCCCCCCCGTTGGGGGTGCCATCACTGGTTAGTCACCTGTCTGTGCCCCCCTGCTTGCTCCCTATTGTGTGACCCCCCACCCTCCACCCCTGTGCACCCTGCAGCTGCTCGCTTGAGCTCCCTCCTGCTCCTACCTTCCTCTTAGCACCCTCATTGGTGCTCTCCATCTCTTCTATCTTCCCTAACTGCTACTCTAGCTCCGACCCTATGCCTCTCACTATGTCCAGAAGGAAGAAGTTCGAGAGGGACATCCTGATCTCTAACCCAGGCCGACCCAGGCCGACCATATATATATATATGTGCGGTCAATTGTGAAAAGGTCAATTGTGACCCTTTAAATTCGGTCAATTGTGCATTCGAACAATTGCAAACGAACAATTCGGGTAATACCTTCTTGTCTCTACCACTCAACTTCTCCTGCTCAGAGATCTCAACATCCATCTGGATGCTTCCAATCCCTCCTCAGGGCTCTTCCGTAATCTCTGTGAAACTCCCTCTCTTTCTGTTCTACCCTCTGGTCAGACACACTCTGCCGGGCACACCTTGGATGCTCTCATCTCTTCTGGCATCAACCTCTCCAACCCTCTCACCACTCCTCTCTCTTTACCTTACCACTTTCTGCTCTCCTCCCACCTGAATCTCTCTGTCCCCCAGGTGAACACAACCCCAGCACTGTCACCAACCTTCTTGGTCATCCGACCCATGAAGCGGTTATCAGTGGAGACCTTTGCCGCTACTTTCTCTTCCCCTCCATCTCCTGTGGCTGACTCACACTCTGACACAGCCCTCCCTAGCCTGCATCTTTCTATCACTAACACTCTTGATGTCCTTGCCCTTGTCGCAAAAATCTGCCTGAAGCCTGCCTCCACGTGCAACTCTTAGTATGACTCCGACCTCACCACTCTAAAACACAAGTGTAGGTTGGCTGAGAGAGAGTGGAGGGCATCAGGCACATCCTCGGACAAACTGACCTGTCCCCTGCTCCAAAGGCAATACAGACTCTCTGTTCTGTCCAAGAAGAGAACCTACATCCAAGCAAGTGACTCTTCAAAATCTGCAAGGAGCTGGCAAATCCTGTTGCAGTCTCCACCTCTCCTGTTCCCTCCCAGGCCTCTGGCTTCTCAATTCACCACTTAAAATCATGACATCCTGTCCTCTTTCTCATCTCTTTCCTCTTACTCTCCCTCTACCTCTCCTGGCCCCCTTTTGGCTGCCTCTCCCTCTCCTCCTCCCTTCTCCTCTTTTTCTGTGATTACTCCTGATGACGTTTCTAGACAGGTCCGATCTATGAAAGTGTCATCCAAGCAGGTGCTCTCCTGTTCCTTCAGAACTATCAAGAGCCACATTGACACCCCACTCGCTCCAGCTTTGGCTGATTTCTGCAATCACTCTTTTGCCACTGGACTTTTTCCCTCCCCCCCCTGAAGCACAGCCTTGTGCGCCCCCTCCTGAATAAACCTTCTGTGATGCTTCCTGTCCGGAAAACTACCACCAGATCTCTATCACTCCTTTCCTGGGCAAACTCATTGAAAAGCTGCCCATCTCCCAGCTTACTCCCCACACTGAATCTGTTGGTTGTCTCCACAACCATCAGTCTGGCTTCAGAGCAGCCAGGGGCATGGAAATTGTTCTCCTGAATGCCTGTGAAGATCTGCTCACTAATCCCAACTCTAGCCTTTCTTCGGTCCTCATCCTCCTTGATCTTTCCTCTGCTTTCGACATGATCAATCATGCCATCTTGATCAATCGTCTCAGTGAGAACTGGGCACCAGGGATCAGGCCCTTGCATGGTTCACTGCCTGACTTCTGGACTATCCCTCTCAGGTCAAACTGCGGTCCTTTCTCTCTGCCACCTCTCTCTCCACATGTGATGATCCCCAGAGCTCCAACCTCTCACCCTGGCTTTTTAACGTCTACATGGCCCCTTTGGCCCAGCTCATCTCTACATTCTCCTCTAACTTTCAGTGTTAGGTAGATGATACTCAGCTCTCCTTCAGGCTCCCCTCTGCCTCTTCTCCTCTCTCTCTCATTCCTGACTGTCTATCCGCGATTCAGGAATGGTGCACGTCCAACGATCTCTGCCTCAATGCCAGTAAGACCGAGATCCTCCTCATTGTGACCCCTGCTCCCGCTTTCCCTCTTTCACTCTGGCTGCCTTCCTTGGGCCCTCTCCCTGCACCTTCCTGTGAGGGAAAAAACCTTGGGGTCATCTTTGACTCCACTCTCTCCTTCTCTCCTCACATCACTGACCTCTTTAAGAAGTCCCACTACCAGCTGCACCTCCTCAGACGTATTCTTCTGTTTCTCACTTTCCCCACAAAAGCTCAATGTCTCCAGAGCCCTGGTTCTCCCTAGGTGGACTACTGCCATAGCCTCTTTCTCAACCTGGCTTCCACTACTTTCTGCCCTCTTCAACTAATTCAGAACAGGACTGCAAGGCTTGGCTCCTGGTGGCTGCAAGGATCAAGTTCAAGGCCCTCTGCATTGTCCACAAGGCCTTCTGGGCCTGGGGCCTGCACTACATCCAACTCTCTCTTCCTAAACATCTTCCTTCCTGAGCCTTTCACTCAGCTACCTCCAACTCTCTTATGGTTAGACGATTCTCCAGGCAGAGAGTTGTAGGTAGATCTCTCTCCTCTGCAGGGGCTTCCCTCTAGAATGGCCTACCTGCCCCTGTCAAACTCGAGCAGGACCACCTCATGTTCCAGAGGCAGCTCAAGGCCTTCCTTTTCGCTTCTGCTTTCTCTCTTTCTCTCATTTGCTGACCCACCATTCTGCTGCAATGATTGGTCACCTGGCTACCCTGAAAACCCTACGGGTACCAGGCTCCCCATGACCTGTAAGCACATGCACTGCCTCCGGGCCTCTGGGTACTTAGGGGTGTATTCCACTGCCTACTTGCACTACCCAGGGCCGGCTTCCCTTACTGCACTTACTCAGAGCAATGCTGCCCTGATCGCACATCCCCCTTCCCTCCCCTCCCCTCTTGCACTTCTCCTCTCCCTCTCCCCCTGCACTTGCCCGATCTAAATGACACAAGGCCTAAGATAATTTGTTTCGTCCTCCTTATGTCTCCCTACCTTGTCTTGTCACGCCTAGAAACACTTGTGTACAGGCGTGTTATAAATTACTCATATCATATCATATATCACTCCTCTGTGATACGGTCTTTACTCAGACAAAAAAGGAGTGCAGATCTGTCACCCACAGAGAGTGGTGACGAGAAGAACACGCTTCAAAGCCTCCTACATGTAGTTTAGAAAGCAAAATGACAATAAAGGAACTGACACATGGTCCTGCCAATAAAAGTGGAAAAAAGGAACTGAAGAAAAATGGGCTGACTGCATATGGATATGACATCATTTCTGGCTCCGGATGACGCCAAATAGCTGTAATTAAGTCATCTTTGAGCTGCATGCTGCCACCTGGTGACAGAGAAAACGTTCCAAAGCAAACATCTCTCAAAGTGTATTTCATAAGATGGAGACTCTGTGGGAGGAATGTATTCATTAGAATCTCACTCTAAAGCACATGTTAGACATACAAACAGCCAGCAAACTTGTTGGGATCTCACAAAATGAGGCTTAAAAGCAGCAAAAAGAGGAAATATTCCCTAATATTTGCTCCACTGTCCAGTCGAATATATTTCCTGGACAGTTCATCTGCATTATTGTGTTTGGTTCAAAGCCTGGGTTTAACAGTAAAGTCAAACTTTTGAAGGCTTAAGGACCACCTGAGAAAGATTGGGATTTCTCCCTTCATGTTCATTAGCCACTCTGAGTGAATACGGTCTGTCTGAATTTTTTTAATCGATCTTATTATACTGTAACCAATCATACGCATTCCTTTGCCACAGTGGCTCACTTCAACTTCCTACCCTTGCGCTAAAATGACCAGGATGATCCCTACCCTTCCAATTAAATGAGACACGATACACCAATTCAAGAATACGATGACTGGGCGGCCTCAATTTAAGAAATGTTTTCGAACTAACAATATATTGAAATAGTCATATAGACTCAAGAGCATTTTCTACACAACGGGGAAGAGACAGTAATTTCAATCATTAAACGAAAACAACTTCATACCAAAATTGCAAGCATACCACAAACACTCGATCACTCTACATCATGCACATGTGCTCAACTCAAAACTCAAACCACATGATAAAAACATGTAATCAAGGACCAGAACATATTGTCATCAGTAATATAAGTTTTTTTAGGGGAGATAGAGGCATATTAATATTTTGCATAGCCATCTTCTACCCAATGTTCCAAGAGTGAATGACCCAACCAGCTTCAACATGTAAAAGAATGTATAACGTCTTCATCAGGGGACCAAATGCTACAAAACAAAAACAGACGGTTATGTGACTCTCACGTGTCCGCTACATAGGATGCTCTAGAGGGTGCAGGGTGACATGTACAGCGTGTACCTGTGCTGCCTACCTACTTGCCTGGATATCATCTGCTGCCTGTGTGTCATGATGCCCGCTCCCGGGGAGCCGGTTCAAGCCCTGCGTCCCCGAAAGCGGACATCCAGTCCCCAAGGAAGGACCCAGCAACCCCATATAGGGGCCCTTTGGACAGTGTCCTGGCGCCTATGGCGCCAGGCTCATAAAAGACATCAGTCCTGGCGCCATAGGCGCCAGGCTCATTATGGGAGTGCTTGGGTGCACTTACCTGATGCAGACCATGCTGCAGGATCCCGGCCTCCTTGAGGCCTGAAAGGAACTACTTTACCTGTGGGACTAATTTACCATCCGGGCGTGGTCGGGGAAGGATACATACCTGATTGGAGGAAGGATACATACCTGGAACTTCTTCCAAGGCTATTTAAACCCCACCCGAACAGCCACACGTGCTTCGCGTTGTTCTGCATCTAGCAGCTGGACGCTCACCGTGTCTGCTCCTGCATCCTGACTTCTGCCACGCCTGCCAGCATCCTGGATCACCTGCAAAGGAAGAGAAGAAGAGAACAGAAGAAGGAAAAGTCCTTACCTGCTAAATCCGCATCCCGGAGACATCTCGCCGACAATCCTGAAAAGGAAGACTTTTATTTAAAAGCTCATCGCGTCGATCGCTGCAGCGCCGCATTCCACTCACCTTTACAGGGTGCCTCCATGTTCAGCGGCGATCATTCGGATTCGCAGTAACGCCCCAGGGCCTAGGGAGAAAAAGACAAGAACAAAAGGTGAGAGAGAGAAGGGAATAAGGAAAGCTAAATCTCCATGTTAAGACTTACCTGTTGATTCATTCCCTCTTCATTTCGGGTCCGCGCCGCATCCTGGCATTTCCGGACCCCGGCCCCTAAGGGGAAAAAGAGACATCAGCGTTAATGAGCGAATGAAAAGACATTACCAAAAAACGCTCATTAAAGACTCACCTGATTTCTACAAGGATTTCACCTCTCATCTCGGGTCGGTGCCTGTTCCGCAGCATTCCGTACCCCGGCCCCTATGGGGAAAAAGACACTAGCATTAGTACATTAATGCATGGACACAAGGGGAACCTCTTATCAGAAAACTTACCTGGAAGCCAAGCAAGTTTGGTTCTCACCAATCCGAAAATCCAGTGAAGTAACTGGATACCAACGCGCCCCTGCATCAGAAGCAGGATGGAGAGCTCGTCCTTCCAGACCCTAAGGTGAGACGCTACGGGGAATCACTGAAGGGTTTTGAGGAGGGTGAGAGGGGAAAGTGGGAGGCCGATTGAATTACCCCGCAGACAGTTAATCCCCTATTTTCGCCTACAGAAGGATACTTCTGCGAGCCAGACAAACCAGATTTGGGGGCCCGGTCCAGTCCGTCTTCCGAACCCTGCGCATCACCTTAGAAGAGGTCACAGCAGCGCGAACCAGGCCAGCACCTCCGTGGGAGTCAGGTGAGCGTTACAGAACGCGAAGCCTTCCTACAAATTCCCACCCAGGCGCTATGGAAAGTTCTGAGACTGATCAGTTGGCCCAATTACTGGGGGAATTACGGGCCGAAGTACATGCCGCTCGTCAAGAGACTAATGCCCGCAGGAGGGAATTAATAATATCAAAGGAAAGAACTGATGACCTGGCCAGACAGCTTTTGCAAGGTCAAGCTGGGCAAACTCCTCTACCCGGTTCCGGAGGGAACCCCGCTCGTGTGGTTTCCAGTAACCCTGTGCAGATTAATCTACCTGGAAACATGCCGCTGGCCCCACCCGAACGCTTTGCTGGGTACCCCAAACGATTCGCCGTATTCATGAATCAGTGTCGTTTGCACTTCCTATGCAGACCTGGGGCCTTCCCTAATGATCAGACCAAGGTAGCCTTTGTATTGTCATATCTCAGCGGCTGCGCTGCCGATTGGTCAGTTCCATTGGTTACTCAAGATTACCCGATTCGCCGTGATTTTCAAGGGTTTCAAGCAAGCATGGAAAGGTTATTTGCTCGACACTCTCAGGGGCAGGCTCTGGATGACGAACTTCTATCCCTGCGACAGGGCAATCAGGACCTCCTATCCTATATTGCAACCTTTAATAGACTAATTGTGGAAACGGGATGGCCAGAGGATAAAAGAGTCACGTTGTTTTATCGAGGCCTACGTGGAGAACTTAAAGATGTCTTGGCCCAAGTTGTAAATCCGCCCCAAGAATGCACAGAGTATATAGACATAGTGGTCCAATTGGATCACAGACTTCAAAACAGAAAAGCAGATCGGTCCAGGTTTGAGACCCGGGTGTTGGTCAAGACCCATGCTAATCCCAAGGGAGTTGATGTCTCTGAGCCTATGCAAATTGGAGGGGTTAAAGGACCCTTAACTCAAAAGGAACGTGAAAGGAGGCGGCAGTTAAAATTATGTCTTTATTGTGGGAATTCTGGACACTTTCTACGAGATTGCCCGGCAAAACCGCCCGAAAGGCGGTAGGAGCCGCTGATAAAAACCAATGAAGACTCTGTTTCGGGAAACGACTCCGCCCGACAAGCGTAGGGGTCCGCTTGCCGAGCTTGAAAACTAACTCTCAGAGCTCACATTTCATTGTACCAATGGTTCTCGTAGATCCAGAACAGCCTAAGCGGTTGCATGCAATAAAGGCATACATCGATAGTGGGGCTATTGGAAACTATGTGGATCGTGAATTGGTCTCTAGGATTAACCTCCCTCTCCGTCCTATAACCAGCAAAGATGTCATCACCACAGTCGATGGAACTGAAATTGCCTCTGGACCGGTAACACATTCCACTACTGAGGTGACTCTTATTGGTCCCGACAGCCATCGGGAGGGTGTTGTGTTTGATGTAATCAAGGCCCCACAGTTTCAGGTTATTCTTGGAATCCCTTGGTTAGAGACACATAATCCTCGAATTGATTGGCGAGCTAAGAGAATAACCTTCCCGGATTGTACACAAACCTGCTACCCAGAAAACCTGAAGATTAATCTAGCATCTGTAACCTCTGCCTCCATGCAACTACCTCCGGAATACCAAGACTTTCAGGACGTCTTCCAAAAGGAACAGGCCAACACGTTACCTCCTCACAGATCGTACGATTGCCAAATCGATCTGGTGCCCAGTGCACAACCCCCTTGTAGCAGGATTTATGCCCTTACTGAACCTGAGAACCTGCATTTGAGACAATATTTGGATCAATACCTAGCTAATCATTTTATTCGCCCGTCAAAGTCCCCGGCATCCTCGGCTTTGTTCTTCGTGCCCAAAAAAGAAGGCGACCTTAGAACTTGTATCGATTACCGCGCATTGAACCAGATAATGGTTAAAAACCGTTATCCTCTGCCTCTGATCCCTGAACTCCTTGACCAGGTGAAGGAGGCTTGCATATACACCAAGTTAGATCTCCGGGGGGCTTATCATCTGGTACGAGTTAAAGAAGGCGAAGAATGGAAAACTGCCTTCCGTACTAAATACGGATTATTCGAGTACCAGGTGATGCCTTTCGGATTGTGTAACGCGCCGGCTGCCTTCCAATACTTCATGAATGATGTCCTTCGGGAACTCATCGATGTTTGTGTTGTCGTATATATCGATGACATTCTGGTGTACTCCTCTTCGGAATCTGATCACAGAAAACACGTCAGGGCAGTACTTGAAAAACTGCGCCAACACAAACTATTTGCTAAATTGGAGAAATGTGTTTTCCATACCACAGAAGTCGAGTTTCTAGGTTTCATCCTGACACCCAAAGGAGTCCGAATGGACTCAAGAAAAGTGGATGCCATCCTCAAATGGCCATCACCTAGCTCTGTAAAAGGGGTTCAAAGTATGCTCGGCTTTGCCAATTTCTATCGCAGGTTTATCCCGGAATTTTCACGCGTGGTACAACCCATTACTGCACTCTTGAGGAAAAATAAACGTTTTGAATGGTCTGAAGAAGCCGAGCAGGCCTTTCAGGATTTAAAAGCTAAGTTTACCTCCGCACCTATATTGAAACACCCGCGTCCAGATCTCCCTTATGTCGTCGAGACTGACGCATCCAGCCTAGCCATGGGAGCTGTCCTGTCCCAAAGAGATCCCGAAACCAACTGCATCCCGTAGCATTTTGGTCCAGAAAATTCTCGGCACCCGAGGTTAATTATGCAATCACTGACAAAGAACTGTTAGCCATAAAGTCCGCTTTTAAAGCCTGGTGGCATTATCTGCTTGGCGCTCGACATACCATCACAGTGATCACTGATCACCGGAATTTACAGTATTTGAAAACCGCCAAGGCTCAGTCATCACGGCAGCTCTGATGGGCTTTGTTTTTCACTGAATTTGATTTCGTGATTACCTATCGACCTGGCTGCAAGAATGGCAAAGCAGACGCCTTATCCCGAATTGGAATGGGAGAATCTGATACAAACCAGTACCAATAATTCCTGAACAGAGGATTCTAGGCATGACTTCGTTACAGACGCTTGAAGACATTCAAGCCAGAGTGAAACAACTCCTGGACCCTACAACCTTACAGGATTGGATACAAAAGGGATCAGACTTTACCATAGATAATGGTTTACCTTATTTCCAAGGACGCTTATTCCTGCCACATAAGGAATTACACGAACTAGTTATTTCCGGGTATCATGATACATTAATAGAGGGACACCCCGGTATTGCCAAGACAGAGGAAAAGGTGAAACGACAATTTTGGTGGCCCTCTTGGCGAAAAGATGTTAAATCTTTTGTGATGTCCTGTGGTGTTTGCGCCCAAAATAAAAGTCAAAAGAAAAGACCATCCGGTCTCCTTCAACCTCTAGACATACCGCCAGCACCCTGGCACACCCTATCAATGGATTTTATTACGGACCTGCCACCTTGTTCAGGGTACAATACTATTCTGGTAATTGTGGATTTGTTTTCCAAAATGGCCCACTTTATTCCTTTGAAAGGTTTACCTTCAGCTTCTATCCTAGCCAAAGAATTCCTCGAAAATATTGTTCGGCTACATGGATTCCCATCTATACTAATCTCTGACCGGGGAAGCAAATTCATTTCCCACTTCTGGCGCAAACGTTGTCAAATGGCGCAGATCGACGTAAGATTATCGACCAGTCACCACCCTCAGACCGATGGTCAGACAGAGAGGACAAATCAGACCCTTGAGCAGTACTTACGGTGTATGTTACAGCAATCTGAAAGCAACTGGAAAGACATTCTTTGGATAGCCGAATACGCATATAATAATTTGGTACACTCTGGAACTGGCCACAGTCCTTTTTATACTTTGTTTGGGCATCACCCTCGAACCTCAAACCTTGACTCACCTCAGAACCTCGGAATGCCTGCAGTAGAACATCTGCATTCTACAATTACCCAAGCCTTCAAAGATGCATTTACAACAAGCCAAGAGGAAACCTACGTTGGTATCCAGTTACTTCACTGGATTTTCGGATTGGTGATAACCAAACTTGCTTGGCTTCCAGGTAAGTTTTTTTGATAAGAGGTTCCCCTTGTGTCCATGCATTAATGTACTAATGCTAGTGTCTTTTTCCCCATAGGGGCCGGGGTACGGAATGCCGGGGAACAGGCACCGACCCGAGATGAGAGTTGAAATCCTTGTAGAAATCAGGTAAGTCTTTAATGAGCGTTTTTTGGTAATGTCTTTTTATTCGCTCATTAACGCTGATGTCTCTTTTTCCCCTTAGGGGCCGGGGTCCGGAAATGCCAGGATGCGGCGCGGACCCGAAATGAAGAGGGAATGAATCAACAGGTAAGTCTTAACATGGAGATTTAGCTTTCCTTATTCCCTTCTCTCTCTCACTTTTTGTTCTTGTCTTTTTCTCCCTAGGCGCTGGGGCGTGACTGCGAATCCGGATGATCGCTGCTGAACATGGAGGCACCCTGTAAAGGTGAGTGGAATGCGGCACTGCAGCGATCGACGCAATGAGCTTTTAAATAAAAGTCTTCCTTTTCAGGATTGTCGGCGATATGTCTCCGGGATGCGGATTTAGCAGGTAAGGACTTTTCCTTCTTCTGTTCTCTTCTTCTCTTCCTTTGCAGGTGATCCAGGATGCTGGCAGGCGTGGCAGAAGTCAGGATGCAGGAGCAGACACGGTGAGCGTCCAGCTGCTAGATGCAGAACAATGCGAAGCACGTGTGGCTGTTCGGGCGGGGTTTAAATAGCCTTGGAAGAAGTTCCAGGTATGTATCCTTCCTCCAATCAGATATGTATCCTTCCCTGACCATGCCCGGATGGTAAATTAGTCCCACAGGTAAAGTAGTTCCTTTCAAGCCTCAAGGAGGCCGGGATCCTGCAGCATGGTCTGCATCAGGTAAGTGCACCCAAGCACTCCCATAATGAGCCTGGTGCCTATGGCGCCAGGACTGATGTCTTTTATGAGGGTGTCCTTCTAAGGGCTTAGCTTATCCCTGTGTGCCCTGTTCGCACTTGGACCACCTTCCACCTCTGCTACTTTGTCCAATGCATTGATGCCGTTGGTATTGCCTTCATCATGTCTCCCATTATGCTATGTGTAATATTCTGCTGCTCTTTTCTGTTATCCTGTTTTACTATGGTTTATAACATCCCAGTGCATATGTCTTCCTGTTCTGCTGACTACTACCATCCTCGTTCCCGTTCCTCTCTAATCCTATTTTCCCCCATCTTGTCTCAGCCCCCTACACCAATTTACATTGGTATCTGGAGCACCAGATCCCTATGCAATAAGTCGCATGTAACTCTTGACGTGTTTCAACGACTCAATCTACATTTTCTCTGTCTTACTGAAACCTGGATCTTCCAATGCTAGCATGACGATTCCGGCTTCCCTTTTTTTTCTACTTCCAATTTCTTCCACCCCCACCTGTCTGGCCGTAGTAGAGGGGTATATATTCTTTCTCATTCTTCTTGGTTGCACCAGATCTTGCCTGGTTCTCCTCCTTCATACTCATCTTTTGAGTTCCATTTTACTTCGTTTCTCAAGCCTTCTCCTATTTATTTTTTAGTTATCACGGGCCTCTTCTCTCTTTTATTTCTGACCATGTTACTCTTTTCTCTAATTTTCTACCCTCTTCTTCCCCTCTTTTTCTACTCAGTGATTTCAATTTACATCTTGACTCTATTCATCCTTCCTCTGCTTTTCTTCTGCTTCTGGATTCCTATAATCTTTTTGCTCTTGACTGTCCTCCATTTCACTCTTCAGGATATTCTCTCGATCTCATCTTCTGCTCTATTCCCTGTAATGTTCTAGTTTCTTCTCTTCCTATCTATTTGTCTGACCACCTTCTTATGTCCTTTTCTTTTTTTTATTGCCCCCCTCCTTTGTCTCATTCCACTAAATCTTTTCTACGTTGTGATCTTTGTTCCTTTGATTCATCTATTTTTATGTCTTCTCTTACTTCCTCTATCCCTCCTCTCCATTCATTTTCAACATTATCTGCTGATTCTACATTTGCCTCCTTTCAGAATGCCCTAACAACTACTTTGGACTCTCTCTATCCTGCGCATCCCTTCACGCAAACATTTTCATCCCTGGCTTACTCAGTCTCTTCTTGCTCTCCCTTCCTCTCTTTGGAAACTTAAGCACTCGAGGAAAAAGTTGCAAACTCCTTTTGATCTTGAATTACAGTAAACTACTCACTCTTCTTATGACTCTCTTCTTCTTGCAAGAAAAAAGTAATACTTCTCTTCCTTGAGTCTATCTCTTTCCCACCATCACCAATCACTATCAGCTTCTCAATAACATCCTTTCTCCTTGTGCGCCCCCAACCCTTCTCCCTCTTCTTCACTTTCGGCTTCTGACCTTCCTGATTACTTCTCTACTAGAGTTTCTAATCTCTGTGCCTTTTTTCCATCTCCATCTCTTCTATCCTGCTCATTCTTGACTTCTCTCTTTTATCTTCTTTCTTTTCTGCCTTTTCTCATCTTACTGAGTATGACACAGCTCATTTCCTTGCTCCTGCACATTATACTGCTTCTCCTTCAGACCCAAGCCCATCAGCACTGATTCCTTTAGTCTATCATCAAATTCTTTCTTGTCTTTCTATTCTTAATAATCATTCCCTGTCCTCTTCTGTGTTTCCTGATTCTTTCAAACACGCAACTGTCATTCCCATCTTAAAAAACCTTTTCTGGATCCCTCTCTTCTTGCCAGTTTTCTGTCTATTTCTCTGCTCCTTTTTATTTCTAAACTTTTGGAGAGGGTTGTCTATTCTCAAATCTCGTTTTTTCTCCATCTTTATTCTTTTCTCCCCCGCTTCAATCCAGCTTTAGGCCTGCTCATTCTGCTGAAACTGCTCTCTTGAATGTTTCTGTCATTCTTCTCTCTGTTCGGCACATAAACGCTCTTCGATCTTGATTCTACCTGGTATTTCGGCAGCTTTTGATAGTGTTGATCACCCTACTCTACTATCTACCCTTTCCTCATTGAGCATCTCTGGTTCGCCTCTTTCGCGGTTCAAATCGTATCTTTCTGGTTGCTCCTATTTTGTATCTTTGGCTGACCAGCTCTCTCCCCCACACACTCTTCTATCTGGTGTTCCCCTTGGCCCTCCCTTGTTCTCATTATACACTATCCCTCTTTATTCTCCTATCTCCTCTTTCAATCTTTCCTGTCGTTTCTATGATGATGACTCTCAAATCTTCCTTTCCTTTTCTGAGTTTTCTGGGTCTCTACACTCTAATGTCTCTGTTTGACTTTCTTCCATTCAGTCATGGATGGCCTCTCACTTCCTTCATCACAACCCATCATAAACAGAAGTCCTCTTTTTTACTCACTCCTCCCCATGTCATTTCCCCTCCTCTTTCCTCTCTTTCGTTCCCCCTTCCTAGCTCTCTTTCTCTCCTTCCGCCCAGAATCTAGGGATTCTTTTTGATTCTTCTCTTTCTTATTATTCTCACATTTCTCTCACAGCTCATAACTGTTGCTTTCTCCTCTGTCATCTGTATCATGCTCATCCTTTTCTCTCTTTCCATGCTACCAAACTCCTTACTTTTGCTTCCATTTTAGGGACTGCTGTTCGATTTCTTGATTGGACTACCTGCTTGCTGACTTGCTCCTCTAAATTCGATCTAGAATTTGGTTATTTGTTTACTTTTTGGTCTATCTACCGATCTTCTATTTCTTCCTCACATTTAACAGCTGCTATCCTTCCTTTTGAATGCTGCCTTTTGTTTCATGTTCTTTCTATTGTATTGAAATGTCTGATCCCTGCGATTATTAGGCCACTTACCACCTGGTTGTCCCTAAACCCCGTTCTGCAACATCTTGTTTCCGTTCTTTTTCTCTCCTTGCTCCATTCCATTGGCATTATCTCCCTCTACTATCTGTTCTTCCACTGCTTAATGTCTTTTCTGTACACGTCTAAAGTCCTACTTATTGTCTTTGCTGTCTGCCTCATAATCTACAGATATTTTCTTGTCATACCTTTATAGATTGCGGTACCATTGTGTTTATTGTAATGGTTGCTTTGATGAAAGCGCAGTATAAATGAAATAAAATAAAAATAAAATACAATACAAGGTCAAGTACCCCCGAATTTGATACAAATAACTACAACAGTAGCGAAGCCTGCATGTGGGAGGACATGTTAACTACATGTGGCGATTACATCAAAGGCTGAAGCAAGACCCTCATCAGGTGACTCTATAGGAGACGAGGCCATAATCTTGAATGAGACCAATAAAGAAGTCAGTCTAATACCTGTAAGGGTTACAACACAGGGCAAGGATCCTTTGCCATATAAAAGAGCAACCCTTCCTAGGAAAAACACTAACAAAACGCTGACAGAAAAAGATGGTTAAAACAACAAGAGCACACAAGAGGAGACACTCTAAAAAATGTGTGAAAATCTGAAAATAAACAAGTCAGAGGTTATGATGCTACCAGGGGAGGTTGACCAAACTAGCCCGGATTGCTTAATTCCAGGATCTGCTAACAAAAAAAGAAAAATAAACATAGCAAAAAAGTGGGGGTTCAAACCGATAAATGTGGAATAGGTACCTCATCAAGCATTTTCCCATTTCTTGTGTCAATGCTCAAGGTCATAACTGTAACAACAAATAATGTGCAAGAGCCGCAAGAATCTGCCCCTGGGGAAAACAGGCTTGAAGATCAGGGAATGGATATAACAGTTGAATCAACAGTATCGAAACCTGATCGAAAATACCTCTCTCCAACACAGGGTAAAGATAAAGCTAAAATAGGCATACAATGGGGCAGCAATACTCTTAAAGGGCCTTTATCGAACAAACCTTACTGTGACATATGGACTAATTTACATAGGTCAAAGACCATAGGGAGGTTCCAAAATATATTATGATCGTCTTGAACCTGTGGATTATTAACAAATGGCTATGGACAGAAAGGACACAGGTCATAGCAAGTCCACCAACTGTCCAGATTTAAAGGCTCTTTTTAAGTAGTCCAGAAATGTGATCTCGAACAGAGCCTCAATTTTGGCACTCTTTTTTGCGGGGAAATCGTTCCTTTGAGGCTAATTCATTCTAAAGACATTGATTTAGTGGAATTTGTGGAACCAACAAGAGTTGAATTTGCGTTCTTGCACATACATTCCGAAATCATCCTCAATTTGATTTTAAAAGAGGTAGATCAATTTTTGAGTTTGGGTGTTGATACATTTCCCTATAAAAAAATTTCAGGAGATGACGGACTCTTATGTCATTAAATCCTCTCTATCTGTTGGTCAAAACCATTGTCACGCTATGAAACATATAATCACTAATGAAGGGAAAAGGTTTGTTGAGGTCGATAGTCAAGATTTAGACTGGGAGGAGGCTAAAAAGGACTGGAATTGGGTGGCAGGGGCCCTTTCCTGAACAAAACGGAAAGGCCTGATGTATCTTTTGAAACCTTCAATGCTAATTATTGTCTTGGAATATTAGAGAACACACCAATTTTATTTTCACCCGGGAAGATGCCCCTACTCTAAGCAATTATGAAATATTTGTCCTGCAGAAGTATGGTTAACGGAAACAAAGACTATGGATTGTTAATTTCTGTCTTTTTTTAAATTCAACTATATTAGCATTTTCCAGTGTTACAAAATACGATGCAGCCAAACCCCCCAAAAAAATCCAACAATGGCCCACCGTAACGTCACCCATTTGTGCCTTCCACACCCCTTTGCCCCCTCCCCGCAGCGCAGGCTCATTATACCACCTGACCCAGGGTAAGTCAGAAATATTAAGGTCTGTCCCATCTGTTCCACATGACCATCTAATTTTCTCTCATTCCCTTTAAGATCGACCGTCCAGTCTTCTGCACAGTATAACATACATTCCCATCACAACTTCTTCCCCCATTCCCCTTTCAGTGCCCTCATCTCTTAATTCACGACTCTGTGGGCATATACCTGGTCTGAAATTCCACCCGTTACCCCTCTTCCGTGTATGGCCGCCGTGATCCTCTCCATCACATATATGTTCTTCTGCACATTTATCCACTCCCTCTTACCCGGGAGCGACAATACTTTCCGGTGCATTGCCAAACAAGCCCTTCTTGCTAACCACAAAAAATGCAGCAAAGGAGGCAGACTACTGTATTCCCCCTTAGTACCTTCCAGATTGAATAAAACCAATAGCAGCATCTTTGTTCTGGGACCCCTTCCAACTCCTTAATCCACCCAAGCACCTCATCCCAATAAATTTGTACCTTCTCATATCCCCACCACATATGCTAATAATCGTCCCATTCCCCATATTTGTGCCAGCAAAGAGAGTTCGCCCCAGGAAATATCTTGGAGAGGTGCGCAGGGTCGTACTGCCAACTGTGGAGTAGCTTCATTGCATGACGTTTATACTGAAAAGCGATCGAGACCCTGTAAACCCTGCAACACATTTTATGCCATAATGCTTCATCCACTTCCAAACCCAAGTCCCCCTGCCACTTAACCCTGAGTTTTTCCGTACTCCCCCTGCCCGCTTCCAACAAGGACCCATATAGGGATTATATCAAAGCTTTCATTTCGCTCCTGGAGTCCAGGACCTTCTCCACAGGCGTGAGCTCTCTCTGTACCATATCCGTCCAGGGTTCCGCTGTGAATACACCTTTCAACTGGAGGTATGAGAAAACAGGCAATTTTCCTATTTCCATCTCCACCTCCAGATCCGCCAATGAAATAAACTGGCCTTGACTCCACAGTTGCACAACCCTCGTGAGGCCCACCCTGAACCAAGTCTGAAACCTATGCAGGTTCAGGATCCGATCCCTCACTCTGGGGCCCACACGTGACTCAGAGCAGAGGGCCAAGTCATAATGCCCCTCATCGCAGGGCTCCTACGTCATATATTCCAAATAGCCCCTTAATTGGGGTGTTGCCTAATCCTTCTCGGAATCTGATCTCTCAGCACCCATATCCATTCACCAACCATCACCGGTCTAAGATGAAAGTTATCTAACTCCACCCATTGACAGTCCCTTCGATACCTCAGATGTGGAACGGGTTGTGCCACCTTGTAATACAGGCAAATATCCAGAAAACCCACCCCTCCCCTTTTCTTTGGAAGCACCAAGACCTCATATGCCACCCTCGCTTTCTTTCCATGCCATAAGAACCTCAGGATGTGGCCCTTGACCTCTCGAAACATAGGGTCTGGGATTCGAATAAGGAGCATATAGAATAAGTAGAGGATTCTGAGACAGAAGCTAATCTTTTTAGTGTTCAACCGACACAACCATGAGATCGTCAATTTACCCCATTTCTCTAAATTGTCGAAAAACTGCACTAGAAGTGGAGGGAAATTTGTTTCGTAGAGACCACCTACCTCCCTCGTAACATTTACACCCAGGTACCACAACTGGTCCTCTGTGATCCTCATCCCCCAAAGCAGACAATCTCTGCCTATCGTTATCCTCCATCTGGTTCAATGGAAACAAAATTGATTTCTCCTTCTTGATTTTGAAGCTTGAAAGTGCTCCACATTGCTCCACTATCCCTACCACCACAAGGATCAACGTGGATGCCTCACCTCCTGTCAATTCTCCCTTGACTCTGTGTATGTTATCCTATGTGGCCAGTTTATATCTGTATCCGTCCAACTCACATGAAATAGAGAAGGGGAAGCCCCACCTATACTGCACTCCCTTCTCATTCAGCTGTTTAGTGACCGGCATATTTAAACGTCTCTTTGCCAACGTGAGTGAGGACAGATCCTGAAAAATCATGATTTTCTCATTGCCCAGCATCACCATACCTACCCCCTCGCTTTGTCCAGGATCTTCTGTTTGTCTGCATAATTACGAAAGAGAGCCAGGACGGACCTCGGGCCTCTGTCTGCCCCACCAGCTCTCTGCACCCTATCAATCTTAGGTACGTCGATGCTGTCATCCCCAAACAAAGCTTTCGCCACCTAATTGACGACCCTCCGCAGGTCTCATTCCGTTTTGCCCTCTTTATCTGGTACCCACCCTCCCCTTTTCTTTGGAAGCACCAAGACCTCATATGCCACCCTTGCTTTCTTTCCCTGCCACAAGAACCTCAGGAGGCGGCCCTTGGCCTCTAGAAACATAGAGTCTGGGATTGGAATAGGCCACATCTAGAATAAGTAGAGGATTCTTGGACAGAAGTTAATCTTTTTAGTGTTCAACAGTCACAACCATGAGATCGTCAATTTACCCCATTTCTCTAAATAGTTGAAAAACTACACTAGAAGTGTAGGGAAATTTGCTTCATATAGACCACCTACCTCCCTCGTAATGTTTACACCTAGGTACAACTGGTCCTCTGCGATCCTCATCCCCAAAGCAGACAGTCTCTGCCTATCATTATTCTCCATCTGGTGCAATGGAAACAAAATGGATTTCCCCTTGTTAATTTTGAAGCCCGAAAGTGCCCCATTTTGCTCCACTAGGATCGACGTGGATGCCTCACCTCCTGTCAATTCTCCCATGACCCTGTGTTTGTCGTCCTCTGTGACCAGTTTATATCTGTATCCGTCCAACTGAAATGAAATCAAGAAGGGGAAGCCCCACCTATACTGCACTCCCTTCTCATTCAGCCATTTTGTGAGGGGCATACATAACCGTCTCTTTGCCAACGTGAGCAAGGACAGATCCTGAAAAATCATGATTTTCTCATTGCCCAGCATCCCCACACCCACCCGCCTCGCTTTGTCCAGGATCTTCTGTTTGACCACATAATTATGAAAGCGAGCCAAGACGGACCTCGGGCCCCTGTCTGCCCCACAAGCTCGCTGCACCCTATCAATCTTAGGTACGTCAGTGCTGTCACCCCCAAACAAAGCTTATGCCAACTCATTTACGACCATCCACAGGTCTCTTTGCGTTTAGCATTCTTTCTCTGGCACCTCGAAATGTCTCAGGTTTTTCCTCCTCTCTCGATTCTCAAAATCATCCATCTTTAGGGCAATTTCCCCCGCTCTCCTCTCCAGTTCCGCCATCCTCATAACCATCTGAATCTCCACGGTGTCGAGGGAATCCTTGATTGTTTTCTACAGCTTGTAGTCTCTCGTCCATTTTGTCAATCCTAACATTGATTTTGTCCACTTTTCCTCCAATGTCTGCCCTGATGCCCCCAATCTCTTCCAGTAAAGAAGCAATGCCCATCTTTGTGGACACTGGATCAGCACCTCCCTCTTGCATTGTCCAGTCCGAGATAGCACTCCTCGACCCCTGAATCTGTGGATATTCAAATAACTCTCATTTTGATTTCCAGTCCAAGTGAAATGCAGGGACCTCTGTCTGGGCCGAGCCAGTTCACTGTTCAAGAGCGACCCCTGACCTCTCCTCAGCTGGAGACCCCCTCCGATCTAACCAGCACTTCCTCGGTACTCCTTCAGGGGCATACCCCTCCAGGGGGCCCAGAAGAGATCAACAACTGTGGATCACTGCACCAATTTGGTGATCACACGCAGAGTCCTGCCTTGCAGCTAGGCTATTTCCCAATCAGCAATCAATCCCAACTTGGGTTTCGGGACCCCTTTCACTGGGCTTCTGCCCAATGCATAGGGCAGGGCTGTCAGGTTTCTCCTCCTTGGGCTCCCCCGCGGCTCACTGTCTCCTCACTTCCAGCACTCTCACACGATACACTGCCTCAGGGAGTCAGTTAACCCCAAACTTCCTGCAGATTGCCACTTGAGGCCTGTATGCACAAACTGCCAACGGCAGGTTCCAGCTGCCAAACCCTGAGCACGCACAAGCACCTGTCCCGTAAGGTGGGCACATGCCCCTGGCCACAGCCTGGGGGTTCACACCTGACCGCTCAGCCGCAGGGCCAGGGTTCACACCCTGTAACGATCCTGCAGGAGGAACCTGCTATTCATCAAGTCTACAATGGGACAACACCTTGTTCTTAGTAGCCCCACCATTCAGGGAGCCAATCCTCTCTGTGGTCCTTGAGGTTTCCTGGG
The DNA here is from genome assembly GCF_040938575.1 of Ambystoma mexicanum. NCBI lineage: Eukaryota > Metazoa > Chordata > Amphibia > Caudata > Ambystomatidae > Ambystoma > Ambystoma mexicanum. The sequence continues at coordinate 1,477,574,964 of NC_090935.1, read as the reverse complement.
GTAATCGGAACCCGTCACCTCATGTGACCCTTTGCGACCCTGACCCGTCCCGGTATCAGTCAAGCTGGGGCCTGCTGCCTCCCTGTGCCTCTCACCAAACTGGTAGGCTTACCATATCTCTGGTCCCCTCTCAGATGGAGGGGAGACCACACACTGGGTGCATTTCCTGCGCTCCTCCGTCCCGAGCCCACAGCACTGTTGATGCCGCAGCTTCTAATGGCCTGGGCTACGTATCACAGGCCCAGCGTCACTCCGTGGGCAGCGTTGTATGAAACTGAGATGGAGCACCATGTTCGGGAAAACACTTGTTTTCCTGCTGGAGTCTTCATACGCCATATCTCTGTCGCACACTCCCTGATTTTTTCCCCTAATTTCGGGATAATGCTCCCGGGTTGGTCACTCACAGTGGGGTACAGGCGGTGTCCCCCTGGGGGGGGGAGGGTCCCAAGTGGGGGCTCTTGTCACTTTTCGACCCGGTAACACAGGAATATCGCACGCAAGCTGCCAAAATGAATGGACCCCGTGGTGGCCTCCGTTATTGTTCATTTCTAAACAAGCATTGGTGTTAGGTCTGCTTTTTGCCTATACATAGAATAATGGGATAATATGTCCCCAGACATCTTAGCAATAAAGTTGTCTTGACTGGAGAGCACATAGGCAGGACTGTTTTGATAATAAATATTTACTGGAATGTGCAATTCACTAATGAGGAAAGTGTGTTATGATATTGAATGAACTACTGAGCAACTGGTATAATGATTTGAATGCTAGTGATGTAATTTTAATGGGGGACGTGAACTGTATGATCCCTGAGTGGGATAACCTGTTACTGTCATCTGATGGACCAACCTGAAATATAAAAGCCAGGGAGGGGGGTGCGTTATGGGATGATTTTATGCACTTTTGGGTCCTCAGTAAACTGAATGGAAATGTAGAAGCGGAGAAGCCAAGTAGGCCGACCTGGTTCCAGGGCTTATGTAAAACTACAATAGACTATGTCTACGCTTCAGACAGCCCATTTTTTCTCCCACTGACAGCTTAGTGGTGCAGGATTGCTCAAGCAGCGATCATGCCTACCTACTGGTGACTCTGAATTTACCTGTGGAATGCCAGGTTAGGCAAACAGGTCCTTGTGAGTTGGAAGGGAACTTACAGAAGAGCAGGGTCTCTTGGACCAGAAATACAATCAGCAGGTACAATAGTATGATGAATCAAGAATGCTGTGCTATCTGCCATGGGGAACGCGCTATATAAGAAAACAGGCAGGGCACATTCCTTTGATTTTATTATACTACAAGACTGAAAGAAACAGCTCAGAAGCAATATTAAAAACATTTGGAAAGATCCCTGTATTGAAGATTTTGAAAAGTTCAAGATGATCAAATCTCTAAAGCAAAAATAACGGGGTAAAGTTTTATTGTTACAATATTGATAATAAGGAAAGTCAAGAGATGATGATCATTGCAAATAAATGTAGTCAAATATTTGAAAATATAAATAATAGAGATAGCAGTATAAGATGTCAAAAAACGGTACCTGACAATGTTATCTCAGAGGCAGTCTGGAACCATTTTCTACATGCAAACTTTGGCATTAAAGAAACATCATTGCCGAGCTTTGATGCTGACAAATCAGGCTGCTGGGATGGACATTTTAACAGACTAGACATTTTAAGTATGATTAAAGAATCTGAGCAATCCAGGGCAGCAGGCCCATATGCCGAATTTAGTGCTAAAACATGATACAACTATTTGGTCACAGATACTCTATGGCTTGCTCCTCTCAATCCCTATCACAGGCACAATACCTGCCTCTTGGAGAGCGTGTTATGTTGTTCCAATATTTAAAAAGGGAGATACAAATGACCCAAGCAATTATCGAACAATCGCTATTCTTGATTCAACATATAACATTTCTTGAGCAATTTAGCCGAGTGGGCGTGTTCAATAAATAGACCCATGAAATATTAAACTGGCTTTCAGAAAAATCCCAGGGCCAAATTATATGACCTGATTATCCAGCTCTCAATAGGACAGGCTGGTAGTAAAAAACCTACACCTCTATATTTTGTCAGTATGGATCTGGCTAGTGCCTTCGACACAGTCGAAAGGAGCAAGTTATGGAATAAGCTGCATTCATGGGGAATTGAAGGGGGTTTATAAAAATTATTAGTGGAGCTACATTTCAGGATCTCGCTTCCGATTAGACTAGACAATAAAGGTAATCTGGGGGCTCCAGTCCCATCACGTATGGGACTTAGACAGGGATGTATCCTTGCACCATACCTATTTAGTCACTTCCTATCAGATCTACTTGAAAATGTAACACCTTGTCGTGCCTTTCCACCAAAGATAGGCCCAACTAGTATCCCCATACTACTATATGCAGATGACATATCTATCTGCACCAGAACAACATGTAAATAAAACAGCTATTATGGTGAGTTCTGCATGTAAAATCGATAATAGGCAAAGTTGGAACATTACAGGGCATAGGATTAGGATCACACAGTATTTATTATATTTAGGGGTTCCTTTACAAAACAAAGCTAGGAAACGAGTTACAATGAACAGAATAAAATCGAAAATGGCTCGACAATATGCACAAATGCAGAAGATTATTTTTAGATTCTGTAAATTCACATTAATGCCTGTAATAGGATTCTACGTGGCGAAAGTAGCACCAACAATTGTATATGGTCTAGAAATGTTGGGGCTGGATTGGAGTTCTTAAACAGAATTGAAGGCCAATTTCGGAAAAAACATGTAGGCCTACCAAAACCTGTCCCATATGCTGGTATTAAGCCCAAATTTGATTTAATTTCTTGGGAAGCATCAGTTAATCTCACAGCATTAGGACGTTATTCTTCGGCTGCGCATTAACCAATTACGTCTAATGACAATACAGGGTCCCCGTATGGGGATCCCTGTAGAACAAAGGTATTGTCATGTGTGTTGATTACAAAATAAGCAAGAGACTGCACGGCATATTTTTAGAGTGTACAAAATTGGGTCCCTTATACATATCCATATTGGGTCAATTTGTGAGTCGTTACGAGTTTATCAGGTAGGTGCACTTTTGGAAATACTGTTTGAACATGGAAACTGAATCTGTACACATTGCTTTGTTGAGACCGTGGAATCATATTAATTTGTATTTAAAGGAGTAGTGTGCTTGGGGATATGACAAAGTGTATGTATGAAAACATACAGGACTTTTAGGCAACAGTGTATTTTAGGATTATATTCAGGGGTATTTTAGGTATTTATCAAATGTAATTTGATTGTCACTGTTGGATTAAGTATTTGTAAATGGTGGAATTAAGTGTTCTTACTAATGTATGTTATGAAATGATTCATATTTGTTAAAGTTCCTAGTGAACTGTGACATTACACGGCCCACGGTAGTGGCTGTGTAGTTATGGTTAAGTTGCTAAACCCATAGGAAAGCACTTTTTAGGCGGCTTATAACTTCGCTCCCCTTGGACAAATCTTCACCAAAAAAAGTATAGGGCCCACTCCGAATTTTTTTGCAAAGTTTGGTGAGGTTTGGTCCAGGGGGGGCAAAGTTATAGGGGGGGTCCCAAAATGTCTTTTTTCCCGTAGACTGAATGGAGAAAACATGTCTGTCGCGCCTACAGCCCAAACCGCTGGATGGATTTTCACCAAATTTGCGGCAGGAGTGTCAGATTGGTACCAAAAGCCTGCTTTTGTAAATTTGGTGAAAATCCGCCCAGTAGTTTATTTTAAAACGACCAAAAAGTAGGTCTAAAAAAATTAGTGATATCTATGTCCGCTACGCGGACACACTTCCCTGTTCGCTCCGCGGACAGGACACCGATTGGATAACCGGCTTACATCATGTCCGCGGACACGGGACGTGTTCTCTGATTGGCTGGGTTGAGGGGTGAGGTGCGTGCATTGTTTTGATGCGCCCACCATATTGGATCCGCAGACAGCGCGGCGTAGAAGTGAGCATAAATCCAATTTTGGGGAGTGTGTTCGTGTGCATGAATGCTTGGAGAGGTTGGGGGTGTAAGAGATGGGTCAAATGCTGTATTTGTTTAGGTGGGAGAAGGTAGTGATGTGTTTGCGGTGTCCACGGACATAATAAACAAAGGGCGCACTACTGGCTACTTTAGTTTAGTATAATGTTGATTTTGGGTCATTAGAAGAGCATTGAGTGAAGAGTGTATGTATTGAAGAGTTTCTACTTTGGTTGTAATTATTTTTTGGAATGTTAATTGAAGTGGGTAGGTTTTGAGGTAAATGTATTATGTTTTTGGGTTGTGGTTATTTGGTAGGTGTTTGTTTCTATGGGTGTGTTTTGCTGCGGTGGTTGTGGCCAGGGCCTAGAGTCTTGGGTGCATGGCCGAACTGCCCTTCGGCCATGCACCCAAGACTCCAGGCCCTGGCCACAACCACCGCAGCATAACAGACATGTTACCAAAGATTTTGACTGTAGTATGTGGTTGCTTAGGGGATTTGTTTTAAAAAATGTGTGTACTGATTGCTAGCAGTGTAATAGTGTTTATAGGACAGTGACATGATGTGTCTTAGTTTGTTTGTTGGATTGTGTTCAGAATGATAGTACTGAAAACTAGGCATTTTGGGTTGTATTTATTGGTGAGGTGTTCGTTTGCATGGCTGTGTTATGTTGCGGTGGCAGTGAGTTTAATTATTATATACTTAGTGTTTCTTTTGGTGAGGCTGTATGAAGAGTTTTGGCCAGGCCATGCAGTCAAGATTGTAGTGTTTGGCAACAAGCGCTGCAGCATAAGATACCCATGGAAGCAAATATTTTGGATTGTGGTGTATAGTGAGGTGTTTGCTTGAATGGATGTGTTATGCTGTGGTGTTTGTGAGTCCAATCATTATATACTTACTGTTTGACTTTTTGGGTTGTATGCATGTTTTCCATGCAAATTACCAAGAGGGGTACTGGGAGTACCTCTGCTATACATTAGTCCTGGTTACGAGAGACTTACAGAGAGTCTTCATCTCACTATCTTCCACAGAGAAGAAATATCCCAAACATATCAGTCTTTGTCCTGCCCTGGGGCAGTCCAGCACCGAAATGCTAGGCAATTCTCCTCTGAAGAAGAGTACCAATAGCAATCACAGGACTCCCCCTGTTTTTTGCATATTTAAGTAACTTTGGGTCTCACCCTAAGTTACTAGGGTAATCCAGACGTGGACCCCTTGGTCACTGTTTTTAGAGAAGCACAGCTCCACCCTACTGATGCGGTCCAACCAGACCGAAACACGTGTCTGGAGTTGCTGTTGGTACTCTTGTTCAGAGTAAAATTGCCTAGCTTTTCTGTGCTGGACTGCCCCTGGGCAGGATAAAGACTGATATGATTGTGATATTTCTCCTCTGTGAAAGATAGTGAGCTAAAGAATCTGGGTAAGGCTCTCGTACCCAGGACTAATGTCTGGCAGAGAGACTCCCAGGAACCCCTTATTTTTTCCATTTTTTAGATGTCATGGGTAGTTGGAGCAGACATTTCTTTTCAATCACTGTGATAAAAGAAAAAAAAACATGTCAGTTTAGGTAGTTTATAATGAGTATTGCATTGCATAGTAGATATTTCTGTATTTTGTAGACCCTCATAGTTAGCACTTTAGAAGTACTATAGTTCAAACCAGTGTATTGTGCAATTAGCTCAGTTACTTTGTTTGTTGATTAAATCATTGGGTGTGTGGGAAAAAAATCCATGCTGGATTAAAAAAAAACTTTCTGCGTTGTGGTACAATACATTTCTTTCATTGCATTCAGTAGGAGGAATTGAATATGTGTATGGTTTTTGATTTGGAAGTGGTGGTTGTATTGTTGCAATTAGATAGCAGTTGGTGTATTTTATTTGTTTATTTCTTTTCCCATTTTAGTGGTACTCATCTGTTGGTTTGTTGCAGATTTGTGGGGCAGTTAGATACCTGTTGGCGTATTGTAACTGTTTTTTTATTGTTTCTTTTAAATGGTATTCATTTATTTGTTTGCATGTGGCAGAATCTTGGGGCAGTTAAGTACCTGTTGGCGTTTTCTAACTGGTCATAGTTTTGAAGGTCAAGTTCTGTTTAAGTTCATACACAGATTAGTTAGTAAATTTTGGTTTTAAGAATATTAGGTAAGCGTTTACAAGATTTGCTGGTAATCTCTGTTTTACAGTAATGTTAGTATCATTACATTTGACCCATCCACAATTGTTTTTTATATATGCAGTGTAGTGACCTGCATTGGCTGTGGCTCCTGCATGGTAGATTATACCTATTGTTGTGAAGGTTTCCTTACCAAGTGTTACTTTACTATGTGCGAATCCACTTAGCTTGCAGTTATTTTTGGTACCATCTGCATTATAACGTAAACGCATTACTATTACGCATTTAGTATGTGTCTGTATTTGTAAGGTGCAAGACCCCCACACTGTTCACCTCGCTAGTGACCCGAAGTGGGATAGTACAAAGACACGTGTGCAAATTATAGGCCTCTAACATATAACTGCGGTCATGGGGTCAGGGGACCGCGGCCTGGACGGAGGGGGTTGCAGCAGGGCTTGGTCGGACATTCTCGTACAAGCACATTTTGTCACGGCTCGAGATTTGCTCCTTGCGAAAAATGTTTGTGATTTGCCGTGTGAAGAGGAGATGGGCTGAGCTGACAAGTGGTGTGGCCCGGCTGTGGGAGTCGCTGGGAGAGTTCGAAGTTCTCCAGAGGAACAAAGTAAATCCGTAGAAATGTTGCCCGCATTGGTGAATGGTAGCAAACAATTCATATCTGTTCAAAAATATTTCTAATGTCACTATGGTCTGAAGGCTATTGGCTCCCATTCTGAGTAAAGGTCAGCGCTGTTGAAATTTTGCTTCCGAGCTCAGTAAACCCACGCATTGTACACAGTGTAAGGTTCAATTGTTTTTTGACCTTGAAACAAAGGGAGGATTCGAAAAGGAATGCTTGAAGGGAGGGATGTAACACTGTCAAGTATGATAAGGTTCACCATTCCAAAACTGGACAAAGGAACATGTAATTTCATTTTATGAAAATTCGTTGACCTGAACGGAGTGTCTGCGTTACGCCGAGAGAATGGAAATGCCAAATATTATGTATGTTTTACTTTCGATGATTTTATAGACCAACGAGTCAACTTATCATTCGCCGACCGTTATTGCTGGCTTACATTGTAGTCGGTTGTTGTTTGTGTCATATTGCAACGACACGCAAATACAACCTGTGTGTGTACTTGCCTTTGTCCCAGGCTCATGGCCAGGACAAACGCGTAATTCAACACTGACATTTCATTAAAATTCAGTGTATGTGTTCTTCTTGCCCTTACCTTGCTCCCTGATTGTAGCGTCAGCATCCCATTTCGAGCCGAACATACTGCATAGCGGTAACCTTTGAAGTAAATTGAAGTCTACTTTCCACGTTGTTTTCACTGTGCTCCCATTGTTTCACGTCCGTGTTCATCATTAGTTTTAACACGGGCCGAATTAATGGGTAAAATGATAAACTGTACTAAAGATCGGCTACTGAGACACATTTCTGTTATCGTTTTTAAACAGCTATATCCTGCATTTCTGTGATTGTCATCGATTCCAGATACCAACTGATGGGTTTTTCAACCGGCAGCTACAGATACACGTGAATGGCTCGATAACAATTGGCCTCATTACGAGTTCGGCGGTAACCGCAGCGGTAAAACCGCCTGGTTACCGCCAGACTCGTATTACCATTCCGCCTCCGTGACTCCCGGAATTACCAGGGCATTACAGCCCTGGTGTCCCGGGAATTCCGGAGGCGGAATTCGGTAAATACCCATTCCCACTGAGTCCCATTGGACTCAATGGGAATGGGGAAGTGGAAACACCGGCACCATCTCGTGATGGTGCTGGTGTTTCCACGTCCGCCTGCAGGCGGGAGGTGTTCAACCTGCTAGGTCAGACCTGGCGGGAAGATCACCTCCCGCCTGCAGGACTCGGGATCGGGCGGTCCGGAATTAACAGTGGCGGCGGGTTTACCACCACTGTTAATTCCGGACCGCGCGACCTGTAATGAGGCCCAATGATTCTTTTTTGGGACAATCGCCACGTGCCAATATGCCCTTACACGGTACCAGTGTTAAGGAGTAACCTGACATTGTTTACGGTGGCCTGGCGCCAAGCTGATCCCACAGCCTTGCGATTCACAGTGCGTCCACTGAGCTTTTCATACCCAAAAGGAACACTGCGTGACTCACGATAATCATTTGTGGATCGAGAATGAAGAAAAAAATTACCCATTTGCTTGATTATGGCAATCGCCGGAGCATTTATTGTGAAATAAAAGTACTTTAAAAAATGTACAGTTTTGCTATTTCCTTTAAAAGTATGGTTTTAAATTCAAAATTGGGACGCGCTGTGTTGTGAGATGATGTGTGTTGATATTCCGGGTTCTGTGTCAACTAACGTTATCACGCAGGTGATGACTGGGTGCGTTTGGCTACGCTGCCCAGTAACGTCCAGGAGATAGGCGGAGAATATCACTCGTTTTGGTGATGTCAGCCTCAGGGGTGGGGCATAGGAATTAGTGCCGCCAGGGCAGTCCACTTTGGGCGATGCGGCAACGGATAAGATTATCACAAGATGGCCGCGGCCTGCTGCCTGATTTCGCATGTGTAAAAAAGAGGAAAACTACAGTAAGGTGCATAGGAAATGTTTGTACGATCGATCAACGTATGCTTAGAAACACATGCCTGAACCCTCAGGACAATAATATTTCTGAGCGCACTATTCCTTCAATAGATCAATTTTTGTTCCATTCGCTGCAGATGATTTTCTAAGGTCTCTGTTTTAGTATTATTTTTGATGTCTGTATGGTGTGTTTAAAAAAATAATTTGGTAAGTACACATAAAGTAATGGGTAATAATTGGTTTATATAGAGAAGTGTAGTGTCTACCATTAGTATTACTGTTTTCACTCATTTCATCACAAGGAACATTTTCTTACAGGCATTCCAAAGTACTAGACATTTCTGTGTAATAAAAAAGATATATATTATTTATACTGTACATAATACAGAAAGTTTATAAATATATAAAATAAATGTAGTGTATTCACTAGTTTCCAGCTAAATTTTTGTTTTGGTATATTGCATTATGTTGCATATGTTACATAATTGGACAGTTGGTGTCTTACATATACAGTTTCCACTTCTTATTTAATATTGAATGTAATGTTTTTATGTGCTGTGTTTTTGAACATGTTCAGTGTTTCTATTGCATGATACAACAATGTAAGATACCCCCTGAGATTTTGGATAGTGCTGATGTTGACCAAGTCTGTCCGCGAACATACACATGGTACACAAACATCAGACCCACTAGCGCAGGTAGGGGGTTCAGTATGTTCTATGTTATATGTATATAACGTAAGGGAATCCTAGGAAACATTTATCCAATTTATATTGTCTGTATCTATATTCAGTAAAAAAACTTTGTTAAAGGGACGTTATTGTTAAATTGCACTACTAAAAAGCTATGAAATTTAGTGAAAAAAACTTTGTTAAAGGGACGTTATAGTTCCAAGTAAAACCGAAAAACCCCTGAAATTCGCAAGTTATGGTAAGCTAAGCAACCATAACTTGCACCACCACCGTGCACTGCTAAGACACCCAGGACATCAAAGATGACATCACAAATGTCATTGATGACATCACTGATGACATCACATGTGCATTTACTTTTCATGAAAAGTTTGTACAAGGGATTCTTATTGTAACATTGAGGTACATAGTGCATTAAGCAAAGCATTGATACAAATAGCATTCTATTATGAAGTTCTTTCCAGTATACTAAGCTACTCATGCAGAAACATAGGCATTGTGTGCAGCATGCATGCAGGATGGAGGTGCAATATTAATAATCTTGCCATGTTGAATAGTAAAGTGATAAATGCTTTCTTATTACAGTTTTGCGTACTGTGAAACATTTAATAAGTAGCTAATAAAACTCACTTACAACATAATTGCATTATTGCAAACAAAACACAAACAGACAACAACACATACAAAATATAAGCATGTAAAGGGAAAATGAAATAAACAAGAAAACAGCAGTATTACCAGACAATCTTCATAATCTAACTGATTATCTTCATGCACAGAAATGATTGCTCTGCTTCAAAGCTACTACTTCCCTATGTAAAACTATCACATAATGTGACTGTACCCTAAGGAAGGTAGTGTGAGTACAATGTATACAAATATGAGCATATCCAGGAAATGTACAGTCATAAAAAAAACAACAGAACTATAAGAAAGTGTTGATATCCTTACTGATCATCTTCATACATAGAAAGCATTGTTGTCTTCCAAGTCTGTGTTTTCCCCTCTGTATATGTTTCCTATGCTGTGAGCGAACCCGAAGTGAATTACATATTTGAAGTATAAGTCTACAAATATACTACTTTTTGAATTTTTTGTTCCTGACTGTTACTGGCCTAGATATGTCAGTAAAGGAGAAAAGAGGGAGCCAGACATGTGATGTCATCAGTGATATCATCAATGACATTTGTGATGTCATCTTTGATGTCCTGGGTGTCAGTCCTAGCAGTGCACGGTGGTGGCGCGAGTTATGGTTGCTTAGCTTACCATAACTGGCGAATTTCAGGGGGTTTCCGGTTTTACTTGGAACCATAACGTCCCTTTAACAAAGTTTGTTTCACTGAATTTCATAGGTTTTTAGTAGTGCAACTTAACCATAACGTCCCTTTAACAAAGCTTTTTTACTGAATATAAATAAACAATAAAAAAGAAATGGCAGGAGGATGTGGTAACGAGATAGAGGAGGCAGTTATAGCAGGAGGCGCCAGAGAGTGATTGGAGGACAGTGTCATATCAGGAGGAGCTGTTTAGCACTTGGGGCTGGCAGGACTATCAGGAGAAGGTGGAGAGAGTCTGCAGGAGTTAGCTACATCTGCAGGAGGCAGTACAGTTGTAGAGCTGGTGGATGTATCAGGACTAGGCAGCAAGGGTCAAAAGAAGACACTGGTGAAAACAGCAATAGTAAGAAGGAAGAAGGAAGCTGAGTTGGCCCAATGCAGGTAGCAGAGGTAGGAGGAGGTACGAGATGCAGGCAGTGAGTTCAGAGTAGTAAAGAATTTGGAGCGACGAGAGACAACTGGGGGTGGCTGCTTGAAGGTTAAAATGGGACCAGGGGAGCAAGGAGTGCTAGAGGAGACTCCTTGCTTCAACCCAAAACCCTTTAGAGGCTTGATTTGCAACTACACCTGGAAGAGACAGAGATGTATCCTAATTTCACGGTGCAACCATAACTTTAAAGTAATGAACACGCACTTGCTAGAAGGAGAAACTACTTAACAGTAATGCTCTTTCTATGGATGTTTTACCCACAGATTCCTCATCATGATAGATGTGCATCCAGCGTCAGCTGCTTTAGAAGGTTTTTTGACAGGGGGCTTAGTGTGGGCTGACACTGTCTCTTGACTCCCTTGTGTTCATTCACGCAACTCCTAGACTCCGGGTTTGATGCTGTTCACCATACTAAAGAGATGCACTAGGCTGCCCTACCTCAGTTCCCCATCTTTCTTCCCCCTGAGTGCAGCCTCCGAGAGGAACTGTGCACTAAACATAGAAGGCAAATTTAACAAACCAGTAAAAACTGCAATACCAAAACAACTTGTTATTTGTTTTCCTTTTTTTGTGAGAATAAGTTTGATAACCAATTTAATTTTTTTATTTTTTATTTGTTCCCCCTTGTCACCTAAATGTAGAAGAGTGAGAATAGACTGCAGGTAAGACTCATGAACTTCCAAGTGGGGTAGGCTGGGAGGGTGATGAGGAATCTGGGAGAAGAATCCATAGAAAGAACATTACTGGTAACTACATTACTCTTCAATGTATTGCATTCTCCCACAGATTCTGCATCTTGATAGACTCCCAAAGCAGTGCCCATGCCGGTGGAGGGATGGAAGTTACACACAGAAACTTAATTGCAAACAGGTCCACTGTCGGGTTGCCGCACAAGGTGATGATCTCTGCGATGACCTTTGGTCATACCTCCCACTAGGGGGAGACCAAGATCTGCCTACTCAGAGCATCTGCCAGCCCATTCTTCAGAGGCCGAGATGTTGTTCTACAGTATCCAAAATCATAGTATGAATGGCCTCCCTACACAGGGGCAGTGATCTCACACCTCCCTGCTTGTTGAAGTGGTGCATGGTCACTGTGTTGAATGTCAGCACTAGGGTATGCTTCCCCTGAAAGGAAAGCACAAACGTCATTGCTAGTCTGACTGCCCGCAACTCTTAATGTGACAGGCTGTCTCCTTCTAGAATCAGTGGCTGCTGACTTGGAGGGGGCTGCAATGTCCCCCCAGCCTTTCACTGAGACGTTGGTGACTACCTGCACCTCGGCCACAGTACCCAGAATGGGTCTCCCACCAACTTGTTCATCCAGTCGCTCCACCAAGCCAGGTCGTTGACAATAGGCTTTGACACATGGAGCATGTCTGACATCTAGCCCGAGTACAGTGAGCATTGGCTCCTGAGAAGTCACTGCAGGGATCTCATCTGGAACCTCACCTGAGGCACTAGGAAGATACAGCCATGACCCCCAACAGACGCAGGAAAGCAGATGCCAATAAACTGCTGGAAAACTGGAAAAGACCAACCATCTTCGCAATGTTGGTGACTCTCTTCTCTGGAGGAAAAGCCGTCCCTTCCTGGGTGTCAAAGTCCGGGAGGTGAAGCTAAAAGGGAGCACCTTGAACTGGTATTGGGCATCCCCAATGATGAACCTCAGGGATTGCGCGTGTTTCCTGTGAATAGGCACGTGGAAATAGGTGTCCTGAAGTTCCAGTGACACCAGCCAGTCTTGGAGCTGTAGAGCCTGGACAATCTCCCTCAACGTCACCAACCTAAACTTGTCCTCAGGATCTTGATCAAGGCTGAGGTCCAAGATGGGACGTAGTCCTCCCCCTTTCTCGGAAACCAGAAGTATTGAGAATACCAGCTTGAGCCCTTCTTCGCGTGTGGCACCTCCACCACTGCTCCCTTCATTAGAAGGGCTTGCAGTTCCTCCTGAAGTTCCCATTCCAGCTGTCGGGACGGCAGTGGGGTCTGTCAGGGGTTAACTTTATGAATGCAGTAGCCTAACTCAACCAATTGTAGGACCCACCAGGTATCGGAAGAGACTCTCCTTCCATCCAGAGACACACAGGGGGAGACATCAAAGTGGTTTTTGAGACACAGTTGCCATTGAAGCAAACACAGCAGTAAACTGTTTTGAAGCTCCTCTGCCTCTCCCCAGCCATGGCACCCTACACTGTCTGTAACTAGCCTGGGTAACTTGTGCCCTTCTAGGGAAGGAGGAGTAGCCTGGTCGCCTTGATCTGAAAGCAAAATTCTGCTTCTTGGGCTAGTACAGCCCCAGTGACTTTGCCGTCAACTTCAAATCCTTCAACTTTTTTAGTGACTCATTGGTCCTCATTACACGTTGTGCGTTAAGGGATTAACGTTACCGGTAATGGAATACCGGCATCGTTAAATCCCAACCCCAATTACGACCCGGGTTACCGCTATTAGCGGCACCACTAAGTACCGTGCCACTAATAGCGGCTAGTTCGTGGGCGCGCGACCCTTCATCCCGTAAATAGCGGCATGTTGCTAATAGCACACCATCACAAGCCATGCGGGCATGCAAATAGCGGCATGGTAAAGCCCCAAAAACCCCTTACCTGCATGGCGCTAATACCGGCATCGCGAACCACCCGTTACGAGAACTGAGCAGTGTTCCCACCTGCCACAGGTGGACACAATCAGCACAGGTGGAGGCAATGGAGACTGTGCCAGCACAAAAGGAGCACACCACACCCCTTCACACACCCCTTCCCACACCACGATGGTTCCAATACTAGCAGCATTACATGGGCTGGAGGACATGATTGCAGTGCAGCAGCAACAACAACAGGCAGCACAGAGGAGACGCAGGAGGAGGAGGAGGAGGGCAAGACAGGTGCAGCAAGCACCACCAGGGTACCTAGTAATACCACAGAGGCAGCCACCAATCCCCAGGATCCGAGCCAGTCCATTTAACCTAACCCCTGAGCAGATACACACCCTGTACCGTCTGGACCGGGATACCATCACCAGCATCGTGCACATGATACATGATGACATTGTGAGCTTCATAGACATCAGAACTGCCATCCCCCCTCTACTGAAGGTGGTGACCGTGCTCCACTTCCTGGCCACAGGCACCTACCAGCATACAGTGAGGCAGATGCATGGCATCTCACAACCAGTATTCTCACGCACGCTGAACCAGGTACTCGATTCCCTCCTGAAGCATGCACGTGAACACATATTCCTGCCACGGACTGCCCAAGAGATTGCAAACACCAAAGTGGGCTTCTATTCACTGGCAGGCATCCCAAGTTGCAACTGGGCCATCGACTGTACACATGTGGAATTGGTGGTCCCACATCACAATGAAGTAGTCTACCGAAACAGAAAGCAATTCCACTCTATCAATGTCCAAATGGTATGCAACGCCAACAAGATAATCACACATTGTTGTGCCCGATTTCCCGGATCAACCCATGATTCAATGGTCCTGCGGAACTCAACCATACCACGCTACATGGAGCGACAAGCCGGACAACGTTCGTGGCTACTTGGTGAGTAGCAGGGCAAGCACATGGCCCTGTGATTTGGGGGGGGAGAGATACATACTCCAACTGTGTGTGATTGGAGGGGGAGAAATTCATACTCCAACTGGGTGTGATTGCGGCGGAGATACATACTCCAACTGGGTGTGATTGGGGGGGGAGATACATACTCCAACTGGGTGTAGACAGCCGTCCGTAGGACAAATGCACGTACAGATGTACGCCAATGTCCATCAGGGAAGGCCACAATGTACTTGAGAAAGACCCACATGCAATTTGAAGCTGCACAACATTGAGAACAATCCAGGTTTCCAAATATCACACATCCACCCACATCCACACATTGCACATCATGCCACACCACATAATACACAAATCTGCAACATGGCGTCAGGATAGTTATACAGAATGAGCGCAGCACAACATCAATAAAGCAATGTGCCCTTGAATGCATGCAAAGGGATCACCCCTAGCCATAGCATTGAACCACGCACCTAAAGCACCACTGAAGTGATGCTTCACAGCATGGCAACATCGATGTCGGAATGGCAGTACACTAGCAGTGTGGTACCAATTTTGCCTGGGCCCAGGGACACCTAAGACCTGACCTCACCCAGGACATGTCAATTACTGTCGGAGGCATGAATCGGGCATGTCCACTTGCAGGGTCGAGCTCACCTTTGCACATTGCAGACACACAGATCGTCTGCATGCATGCTGGTAATCAATCACAATGCAAAGTCGATTTGTGTGATATGTACAGGCCGCTCTTGAGGTGAACAGTAACAGGTCCCCATTCTTCCCCCCGTACAGGTGATGCCGGCTATCCCCTGAAGAGGTGGCTCCTTACCCCTGTACGGAACCCACAGAACAGGCAGGAAGAGGACTACAATCGTGCACATACCCCTACCCGCGTCGTGATTGAGCAGACTTTTGGTTTTTTGAAGACACGGTTTAGGTGCATTAGCAGGTCTGGTGGCGCTCTCCTGTACGGCCATGAGAAGGTGGACAAGATCACCATGGCATGTGTCAAGCTGCACAATATGTGTATCAGACGGAATGTGCCACTGCCCCGACGTTGAAATACAAGCACCTGATGAGGATGATGATGGTGATGAGGACGGAGGTGACGGGGATGCAGGTCATGCAAGAGGCGATGGCCAGGAGGGACGTGATGTGAGACAGCATCTGATCAACCAAATATTCTGAGTAACATGGTTTCACTCTATAGGATGGATATGGGTAGTAATGCACTGGTGTCTGTGTTGAAGCGCACAATGGACCCTGTCACCAATAAAGTACACATACACAATGAAGAAGTCCAAGCCTGTGTTTTGAGTAATCCCCAGTGTATTAAGGAATATTAAGATGTAAAAGTGCATGTCCCCAACTATCCCACCACCCTTTGTCAGCCTGAGAGGTCCTGTATCCGCGGAAGCTGCTGAACCCCCGACAATCCCCCTGAGATGTATTTCCCAGAACTAGTTTTCAATACAGCTCTGTAAACTACACCCCAAAGGGAAAGGGGGAATGGGACAACAAAACAACACCAGGCAGACTGCGTCAAGGCTAATCAGTGCTGAACCTGGTTCTTCTCTTGAAATTTCTTAGAGAAGCGGATAAGAAGCTGAAAATCTCTCTTACTTGCGATACTTGAAATTCCCAGCAACTTCTTACATTAGGCAAAACTGGAAGTCTTAGTTCTTTGTTTGTCTTTTTTCCAACATGCACTGGTAGTTCAATTAGATTGTCTTTAAAATGTTCTTTCTTGTCTTTTCAAAACTTTTCAAACTATTTATAATTATCTTGAGTCTTTGAATCCTTGAAGAAAGAGGAAACACGTGCTAACTGCACACGCAGGTTATTTCCATTAAAATTATCGATGAACTTCACATAGAAATCTTCCTGGTTGAAGAACACGCGCAAACGGATGAAAACGCGCGATCAAAAGAATCCACACGCGCAAAAAATCCACACGCGCAATAATTCACACGCGCAATAGTTCACATGCGCAATAGTCCACACGCGCAATAATGTTCTCCTGCGAGACACGCGAAATAAGAACACCCGCGCTATTGAGTTCAAACACAACGAAGTGATTCTCACGCGCAAAATCACTCGCGATGGAAAAAACACACGCGCACTCACATGGCACGCGACGAACAGATTCTCGCGCTTTATACCCCCGCGCTAAAAATCACACGCGCTTTGTATTTCACACGCGCTTTGTACACCCGCGCTAAAAATCACACGCGCTTTGTATTTCACACGCGCTTTGTATTTCACACGCGCTTTGTACACTCGCGCTAAAAATCACACGCGCTTTGTATTTCACACGCGCCTTGTATTTCACACGCGCTTTGTATTTCACACGCGCTTTGTAGTTCTCACGCAGCGTATAGCTTTTCGCGCAAAGGATCACCCGCGCAATAAAACACACACGCGTTTAAAATGGCACGAGACCAACCTCTACTCGCGCTCGGAATACACACGCTAGAAAGCACGCGCTCACTTGAATACGCACGCGACAGTCAAAATCTCGCGCTAAGGAACACCGCACTGGAAACACAAGCGCACTCCGATAGTTCAATAGTTATAGTAGAAACACTACTTTTAACGAATTTTCAAGGAGACTGTTATTAAGATGAACAGATTTACAGTAGAAATAAAGTCACTTATCTCCTGAGCGAATTCACAAAGATTTCCTGCTTTTCCTATCTTCAAAACGAATTCCTGCCAACTGAAGACTTCTCCTGAACCCCCAAGAAAGTAGCCGCTCAACTGCTGAGATCTGAAGGATAAAATCCACCAGGCCTAATACTAAAGCAGGAGCAGCCACTGAACACGTCCTCTCAGATGGGGTTTTGATGATGAAAGGCACAGAGTGACAGTTTAGAATGTTCATTGTTGTTCAGCATTGTCTTCTAGCCAATCAGAGCTGTCACTGTGAGGCTCCATCTTGCCTTGGGTCAGAACCAGGATTCTGAATCAACAAGTTAAGGCCTAACCAACTATAATGGAAAACTTCCCACCCACACAAAGCTAATCTGAAAAAGATAATAATAAAAAGGAAACTTGAATAAGAGAAGGAAACCTGACAGTACCCCCCTCCTAATGCCCAGTCTCTGGGCCTATCTTGTGTGGGTTTTTAGCATGAAACTTAGCCACTAAACGGGGGGCATGTACATCAACTGAATCTTCCCAAGATCGTTCCTCCGGTCCATATCCCTCCCAATCAATCAAATACTGCAACCTTCCCCTCACTTTCCTAGAATCCAAAATTTGTTTAACCACAAATTCCTCAGATGAATCCTCCAAAATCACAGGGGAAGGTGGTGTTCTGAATCTAGTTCCTGAACAAACTGGTTTTAAAAGACTAACATGAAAAGTAGGATGTACCTTCAACTGCTTGGGTAATTTCAATCATACTGCCACAGGGTTGATGATTTTCTCTACCTCAAAAGGGCCCACAAATCTTGGACTGAACTTATTCTTCCCCTTAATTTTCAGGTATCGGGTAGAAAGCCAAACTAAGTCTCCCACCTTATATTCGGGTCCATTTTTTCTTCTCAAATCGGCATATCTCTTATATTTCAACTTATTTTCTCCCAGAACCTTTTTTGCTCTATCCAAGTTATTTTTCATTATCAACAAACGATCTTCCACTCTAGGATTCCCTGAATCTTCCTCCAACACCTCAAAACTCAGAAAACAAGGATGAAACCCACGACCCAACAAGAAAGGGGACATAGAAGTAGCATCTTTTCCACAATTGTTGTAAGATAATTCTGCCAACCACACCAAATCCACCCATTCCTCTCTAGCTTGTAAATAACACCTTAAAAACTTCTCCAATTCTTGATTTACTCTCTCCACTTGTCCATTACTTTCCGGATGATACCCAGAAGTCAAACTAACTTCCACTCCAAGTTTCTTACAGAAGGCCCTCCAGAATTTTGAAATAAATTGAGATCCCCTGTCAGAGATAACTTGACTTGGGAGTCCATGTAGTCTAACTACACCTTGCAAAAAACTATGAGCCAGTTTTTCCGCGGTAACCTCTCCCTCTATTGGTAAAAAATGTGCTTCTTTAGTAAGAAGATCGACCACAACAAGAATGGTAGTACAACCCTTATCTTGAGGGAGATCAACTATGAAATCCATAGAAATTGTGTGCCAAGGACGAGGAGGAACAGGTAATGGCTCCAATAAACCATGCGGCTTCCCAACTTGACTTTTCTCTTGTGCACAGACTACACAAGTTTTAACAAAATTCAAGGTGTCTTGGCGAATTTTTTCCCACCAAAAATTCCTTCGAACCAGTTCCAGAGTTTTTCTGAACCCAGGATGTCCTGCTAAAATGGATTCATGACAATTTCTCAAAACCTTTTCTCTCAACTCATCAGTAGGTACATAAAGCTTGTTATCAAAAAAAGGAAGATTGTCTTTCAACTTTCTAGCTGGATCCAGTCTCACCCACTCCTCCATCTTCTGCAAGGACATATTTTGACGAACTTCATTCAAAAAATCAATTTCTTTAATGGCTCCAGCTAACAAAAAACGTTCTGGAGCAATTATAGGTTCTGGTTCTATAATCTCTTTGTCTTCACTTCCAGGAAATTGGCGAGATAACGCATCAGCTTTTTTGTTTTGACTTCCGGGTTTAAAAGTCACAATGAAATCATAATCTGCAAAGAACAAAGACCAACGAAGTTGGCGTGGAGACAAAGTTCTGGCAGATTTTAAAAACAATAAATTTCGATGATCAGTAAGGACCGTTACTGTATGTCTTGCTCCTTTAAGAAAATGTCTCCATTCTTCAAAAGCGGACTTTATTGCTAACAGTTCCCGATCAGCAATTGTGTAGTTCACTTCAGCAGCAGAAAACTTTCTAGAAAAGAATGCAACTGGATGTATTTGACCAGTAGTTTCATTCCTTTGAGAAAGCACCGCCCCCAACACTAAATTTGAAGCGTCCGCCTCCAAAAAAAAAGGTTTAGAAAGATCTGGATGAATTAGAATTGGACTAGAAGTAAATCTTTGTTTTAACTCTTGAAAAGCCTTTTCTGCTTCAAGGTCCCAGTCAAATTTCACTCCTTTTTTCAAAAGCCTCGTTATAGGAGCAACCAGCCGAGAAAAACCTTCTATAAATCTCCTATAAAAATTGGCAAATCCTAAGAAACTTTGTATTTCCTTAACCTTAGTAGGAGGGGGCCATTCAAGAACGGCTTGCACTTTTTTAGGATTCATTTCTAAACCCTTAGGTGAAATTATAAAACCTAAAAACTCCACAGAATCGGTATGGAATTGACTTTTTTCCAATTTGGCAAACAAATGATTTTCTCGCAACTTTTGTAACACCAAGCGCACATGTTTCTGATGTTGATCTAGGTCAGAAAAGAAAATCAAAATATCATCGATATAAACGACAACAAAAATATCCAAGTATTCTCTAAAAACCTCATCAATGAAAAATTGGAAAGCCGCTGGAGCATTACATAGACCGAATGGCATAACTTGATATTCAAACAGCCCAAATCTGGTCTTAAACGCTGTCTTCCATTCGTCCCCTTCCTGCACACGTACAAGATGGTAAGCTCCTCTCAGATCTAATTTTGAGAAAATATTTGCTCCTTGTATTTGATTAAGCATTTCTGAGATGAGAGGAAGAGGATACCGGTTCTTAATAGTGACTTTGTTAACTGCTCGATAATCTATGCAAGTTCTAAGCGAGCCATCCGGTTTTGGTACAAAAAATAAAGGAGAGGCCGCAGGTGACTTAGAATGACGAATAAATCCTTTGGCCAAATTTTCTGGCAAATATTCTTTTAAATAATCATTCTCTTTCTCAGTAAGAGCATATACCCTACTACTAGGCAAAATTGTTCCTGGCTCTAGTTCAATTTTACAATCAAAGGATCTATGGGGTGGTAATTCTCCTGCCACTTTCTCATCAAATACGTCCCAGAAATCTTTGTAACACTGGGGAAGTTGACCCACTACAGCTCCCACATCATGACCTCCAATTCCAGTCTCAGCCAGAAAACTAGACACGGAATTACTTTGTTTTACCTCTTCCTCTAAGAGACTTCCTGAAAAGCAATTCTCTTTACAAAAATCGGATTGCATGTCAATTGTCCTAGCACTCCAATCAATTAGGGGATTATGGAGAGTAAGCCAAGGCATGCCCAAGATAATCTTCAACAAAGGGGCATCAATTAACTCAAACGAAATTATCTCTTTGTGACCTCCTGATAACTCCAAAGTTAAAGAACCAGTTCTATGAGTAATAGGACCAGAAGATAAACATGTACCATCAACAGCCCTAGCCTGCTCTACAACCTCCTTCAGAATAATTGGAATTCCCAACGATTTGGCCAGACCCCAATCCATGAAATTCCCAGTCGCATCCGAGTCAATCATTACAGGACCATTTCCCTTACACTCCAAATCAAAAAATAAGGATACATTTATGGTTATATGAGGAACCGCTGTCTGCACCGTATTAGCGATCTGTTGTACCTTGACTGCTGAGGAAGAAGTCTTCTTGGGAGTGTAAGGACAGTTTCCTAAAAAGTGCCCACCTCTTCCACAGTATAAACACAGATTATTATCTCTCCTCCTAGTCTTTTCCTCCACTGTTAACGGGCCTCTGATTCTTGGAGATGAATTATTCCCTTTGGGTTTACTCTCTATTTTAGGTCTATTTACTCTAAGTATAGACTTTACATCACTCTGACCATGACGTCTCTCTGCCTTCCTTTCACTCAAACGGAAGTCCAATTGAATAACCAAATCAATCAGACCTTCACAAGTAGGAGGGCGTTCTACTACTCCAGACAAAGCATCCTTTAACTCATCTCTAAGGCCCCGATAAAACAACGAAGCCTGTTTAACCTCGGGCCACTTGCTTTCTAACACAAGGGACTTAAATTGTGTTATATAAGCAATCAAGTCTCTATTACCTTGTTTTAATTCTAAAAGTTCACCATCTACTTCCAGAGATAACTGTCTTCTATCAAACATTTTTCGGAATATCTCTAAAAAACTGGTATAATTTTCTAAAACCGCACTCTTTTGACTCACCAACAACCCAGCCCAAGCAGATGCCTCCCCAGAAAGATATGACAACATAAATGTTATCTTCGAAGCATCCAATGGAAATAATTCTGGTCTACTCATAAAATGTAATTCACATTGTGTTAAGAACACCCTAAATCTCTTGGAATCCCCATGATAACGTTCTGGGGGCGCCAAAGGAACTGGCATAATTATACTCCTTACCCCTTCTGCCACTGAAGGCGCCCGTTGTATGTGTGGTAACTGATCTTCTCTTTCTAACTCAGGTGGAGAACCTGCGCCCCCTGAAACCTCATCCTCTCTCCTTTCTCCCCTCTGTTGAATTTGTGTAACTTTAACACTTAAGTCATCTACCTTTTGACTAAGTAAGGCATTTTCTTCCCGAGAAATTTTCAACTCCTCCCGTAACTCCCTAATCTAAGATCCTAACATCTCCATGGATTCGTCGGGGTTCATGACAGCTCGGGCGGACTAAATTATTGGCCTTTCATTCTGTCAGGCTGAGAGGTCCTGTATCCGCGGAAGCTGCTGAACCCCCGACAATCCCCCTGAGATGTATTTCCCAGAACTAGCTTTCAATACAGCTCTGTAAACTACACCCCAAAGGAAAAGGGGGAATGGGACAACAAAACAACACCAGGCAGACTGCGTCAAGGCTAATCAGTGCTGAACCTGGTTCTTCTCTTGAAATTTCTTAGAGAAGCTGATAAGAAGCTGAAAATCTCTCTTACTTGCGATACTTGAAATTCCCAGCAACTTCTTACATTAGGCAAAACTGGAAGTCTTAGTTCTTTGTCTTTTTTCCAACATGCACTGGTAGTTCAATTAGATTGTCTTTAAAATGTTCTTTCTTGTCTTTTCAAAACTTTTCAAACTATTTATAATTATCTTGAGTCTTTGAATCCTTGAAGAAAGAGGAAACACGTGCTAACTGCACACGCAGGTTATTTCCATTAAAATTATCGATGAACTTCACATAGAAATCTTCCTGGTTGAAGAACACGCGCAAACGGATGAAGACGCGCAATCAAAATAATCCACACGCGCAAAAAATCCACACGCGCAATAATTCACACGCGCAATAGTTCACACGCGCAATAGTCCACACGCGCAATAATGTTCTCCTGCGAGACACCCGAAATAAGAACACCCGCGCTATTGAGTTCAAACACAACGAAGTGATTCTCACGCGCAAAATCACTCGCGATGGAAAAAACACACGCGCACTCACATGGCACGCGACGAACAGATTCTCGCGCTTTATACCCCCGCGCTAAAAATCACACGCGCTTTGTATTTCACACGCGCTTTGTACACCCGCGCTAAAAATCACACGCGCTTTGTATTTCACACGCGCTTTGTATTTCACACGCGCTTTGTACACTCGCGCTAAAAATCACACGCGCTTTGTATTTCACACGCGCCTTGTATTTCACACGCGCTTTGTATTTCACACGCGCTTTGTAGTTCTCACGCAGCGTATAGCTTTTCGCGCAAAGGATCACCCGCGCAATAAAACACACACGCGTTTAAAATGGCACGAGACCAACCTCTACTCGCGCTCGGAATACACACGCTAGAAAGCACGCGCTCACTTGAATACGCACGCGACAGTCAAAATCTCGCGCTAAGGAACACCGCACTGGAAACACAAGCGCACTCCGATAGTTCAATAGTTATAGTAGAAACACTACTTTTAACGAATTTTCAAGGAGACTGTTATTAAGATGAACAGATTTACAGTAGAAATAAAGTCACTTATCTCCTGAGCGAATTCACAAAGATTTCCTGCTTTTCCTATCTTCAAAACGAATTCCTGCCAACTGAAGACTTCTCCTGAACCCCCAAGAAAGTAGCCGCTCAACTGCTGAGATCTGAAGGATAAAATCCACCAGGCCTAATACTAAAGCAGGAGCAGCCACTGAACACGTCCTCTCAGATGGGGTTTTGATGATGAAAGGCACAGAGTGACAGTTTAGAATGTTCATTGTTGTTCAGCATTGTCTTCTAGCCAATCAGAGCTGTCACTGTGAGGCTCCATCTTGCCTTGGGTCAGAACCAGGATTCTGAATCAACAAGTTAAGGCCTAACCAACTATAATGGAAAACTTCCCACCCACACAAAGCTAATCTGAAAAAGATAATAATAAAAAGGAAACTTGAATAAGAGAAGGAAACCTGACACCCTTCTCCCCTTCCCCCACAACAGTCCCGAAACACCCTTCCCCCCTCCCCCA
Organism: Ambystoma mexicanum; assembly: GCF_040938575.1. Taxonomy (NCBI): domain Eukaryota; kingdom Metazoa; phylum Chordata; class Amphibia; order Caudata; family Ambystomatidae; genus Ambystoma; species Ambystoma mexicanum. The sequence continues at coordinate 1,477,550,985 of NC_090935.1, read as the reverse complement.
CAACAGTCCCGAAACACCCTTCCCCCCTCCCCCCACAACAGTCCCGAAACACCCTTCCCCCCTCCCCCACAACAGTCCCGAAACACCCTTTACCCCCACCCCCCGACAACAACCCCTTATGTGTCTGGCACAATGTTGTTGTCCTGCTGCACACGTGGAAGGTTGACCCTGCAGTCCCTATTCCCCATTGCCACCACCAGCATTAGGTGGCTGGGTTGATGTGCGCCTCGTGGTGCGTGTGGAGCGGCGGAGGGGGCTTGTCTGCTTCAAACTAGCAGATGATGATGTGGCTGTCTGTCCCTGTGGTGGTGGTGGGAACTGGCAGCCCATCGCGTCCGCTATACGCATGAGAACCTGCCTGAGTTGGCCAATCTCCACGCACAGCCTGTTGGTACAGGCTTCAATCGCCTCCCTCGAGTGCCTGGCAGACTTTGTTATCTCCCCCCTGAGACGGGCAGCCTCTTCCACATGCTGCCCAACCAGCACAGTAATGTCCTCCTGGCGCTGCCTGATGCTGGCCAGGTCAAGGGCACGCTGCACCCTCCCGTGTTGTCCTCGCCAGACTGGCCATGGACACTGGACCCTGGTGTTTGCTGTAGAGTTGCCTCTGGGGTTCCTGGGGGGGTTGGGGTGTGCATTTCCATGGAGAACTCTATCGGGTCCTCCACATCTGAGAGCGGCGCTGTGGCTGCCGCCTCACCTGTGGAACTTGTGGCAGCAGAGGGTAGGCCCTCTGTGGCTGGAATCTGTGGTGGGAGGGTTCACATCTGAAGGTGCGGCAGTTGTTGCTGGTGTGGACTGCGGTATGGTAGCAGTGGCGCTCTGACGATGTTTGGCACTCTGCATGGGAACACTTCTCCCTTTGCCCCTTGATGTAGTGGGGGTGTCCCCTGTGTCCTGTGGCCTGGGTTTTTTCTTGGCAGGGGGTGCCTGAGTCGCAGTGCCAGGTTCTTCACTGTCTGTATGTGAGCCTGTGGGGGACAAAGAGGAGGAGGGCATTGGTGATGGTTCAATGTACTTCATGCAGAATACGTTAATCATGCTGTTGTGTGCATTGGGACTTCATTGGTAGGGATGCAGGTGATGGGTCTGTTGAGTGGGTCATCCATGCATGGATCTGTGTGGCACTTGTCTGTGGTGATGCGTGCATGTGTGTGTGTTTGGGTTTGACACTGACATGGCCAGGGTTGTATGCATGTATGGATGTTGGCGCATCCATGAGGTGAATCTGGGCTCACATTTGGGGGGGACCTCAACATTCACAGTGCATAGTTTCATGTGCACACTCACCTCCATCTAATGTAGTGGCTACACCATGCTCCATGCTCCCGACTCCCTCGATTGATTCAACACCAATCGTGTTGACGCAGGTCTCCTCCCACTCCTTCAATTTTATTGGCGAATCAGCACCACCTCTTGTGGCCATGGCCATGTTGCAGTTCGCAGACAGGATGCTGCGGACCCGGAGGCGGAGATCGTCCCACCGCTTTCTGCACTCCCGGACAGTGCGGGTGGTAGTGCCCACCACACTCACTTTCAGGGTAACCTCTGCCCAGATAGCCTTCTTCCGGATCAGGTTCTCCCGCCGCATGTCGTTGGAAAATACCACGTCAGCATTCGCTGCAAGGGTCTCAGTGAGCATTGTTAGCACCTCGTTGGTGAACTTGCGCTGGCGGACGGTTGTTTTTTTTACAGCCTTTGGCATGGCGAGGGAATCCTTGTGGCTTTGGAATGGCACAGTTCTCGAAACAGGTCCAGGGGGCAGAGGATGTCAATGGATTGTGTTTTTAAAGGTGGCCGCCGTGCTCTTTCCCGTTCCTGTGCGATGACGCTATTTCCGGTTCCGCTATTTAACGGTGATCGCTAATTGCGGTGACCGCTAATTGCGATGGCCGCTATTAGCGGTGACCGCTGTTTGCATGTTGCAGGAGATCGGAAGTGCTATCAGCGCTTTCATCAGTGCTGTTAAGGGTCTTTTTGGGGTCTTTAGCATCATGGTGGTAGGGTCATTACCGGCATGGCGCTATGCTCGTGTCCGCATACTCGTAACGGTACGCTATTAGCGGCCTCTTGCCAAGGCGGACACGTTAATAGCGCCATGCCGGCTAAATTGTGAAAGGGACTGGGTTGCCTTCCTCATGGAAGATCAACCACATTGAGTCAAATAACTCTTTTCTCGATTCTGATACATAACTATCCATTGGTTGAGTGTCTTCGCGACCCGAGGAGATAATCTACTGTGTCAGTGTTGAAGCAGGTTTCTAAATCGAGGACGAGCACAAGGGCGTCTGACCTCCCCATGCCGTATTCTAGTCAGACGAACCGGGCACGGTCAGTGTGGAGTCTGTCTGCGGCATTAAGGCCAAAGATGTACCAGCTGTGGCCTTCTCAACAACCTAAATTATATGTTTCTTTAATTATTACCACTTCTCTGTCGATGCACCCTTCACAGGGTAGACATACCCTTTTGTCTGACGAGTCGGAATCCCATCTGCATCAGCGCTTCTTTTTGTGCGTGAGGAGGACGAGGAAGAGTGGTGGGACGTACTATGTGAGATTGACAGTTTTTTGGACTTCATATGACGCCTTGCTTCCTGACGTTTCTCGGGAGTAAGCCCCTTGGTATCATGCTCTAAGTACTTCAAGACCGACTTCGCCAGAGATTTTGATGGCATTCGAGAGACAATTTTGAGCCCCACTACGCCCCCTTAAAAAATGTTCTAAAGCAGCTGACGCTGGATGGACATCTATCAAGATGAGAAATCTGTGTCAGAATGCAATACATTGAAAATGTTTGGCTGGGAGCCATTCTGCATTAGAGAGGTCATCATACTATTAATAGGCAGAGGCCATACTTTACTACAGCTCCTATACATACTTAAATAATCTCATTTGTTAGCATCTAAGCAATATATGGGGTGTTGTAGCACGCTAGCATGATTGTAAAAGATTAAGGCACATAAAGAAACAACGGTCCTTGGCTGTTTATTCACTCACAAAGCATCTGCTTTGTTCCATCCTAGAACCCACATCCCATCAGTGAGGCCCACTAACAACAAATCTTTGTACAACAAACTACCTTTGCTGTTGTGGGTCACTCACCGCTACCTGACATTTTGCTAAAGCATGAAGATGTAGTGGTTTATCCCAAAAATATGTGCAATGTTACCTTACTCGTGCTATTCTTTTGGTAACACATACCATGGTGGCAGATGGTGTATGTCTTAAGAATTTTACCATAACAAAAATGTAATTGGAAGTCTTACCCGATCAGAGAAGAATGACTTCATGTAAAAGGGGGCACAGTGTTAGGGAGAATTCTCAAGAATGTGCTAATTTCCCTTACCTTTTGAGACCCCCAACAACTTTGCTGGATTTCTAGGATTTAAATTTTTACCTGGAAAGAGCGTGAGCCTTTTTTCCCACTTGTTCATGTATTTTGATGTGTGTTTTACTTTTGTGTTCTTTGGATGTGGAGTTTTAAAACAACCCCAAAGGCATCATCTTTTTCTTGTGAGTGACACAGCACCTTTAAAGCAGGGACACGGGATGCCTTTCAGACTCCCCAAGGTTTAAATACCTTCTCTGGGACCGACTACTGTCTCCCAGAGCATGTAAAGTTAAATTGACTTTACTAGTCTTTTTAAATTTACAGACCCAGCACACACTATCTTCCTATAGAGTGCTGGAGGGGTTGCCTAGCATCCACTGTGTCTAAACACTCATGTAACAGTCAAATGTTACCCTTTCCCACTTGAAATGGCTGGTGGCAGTGGTTTTTAACAAACTACCATGGTTTTTACCGACCGCGAACACCGGCAGCTAAAAATCAGGTCAGCCATGTTTTTCAAAATGGCGCTCATGACCCCTCTGTAAAAACATACTCTGGTCATCTTTTTTCGCCGTTTCTTTTAGGAAAAGTCCTTCTTGTGTGTAACTTTGCGCACCAAACCAGGTTTGGTCCCTTTGTTCGTGCCCTTTGGCGGGCTTCTGTGCTGAAGCCCTCCTCTGGTGCCAGAGTGTCTGGGGTGGACAGGATGTGAGGGAGGTGCCCGGAACTCCCTGTGCTTAGTCTCCTAGGAGACCTGAATGCACTCTGTTGTGATTGGCCGGCTGGCTGTCCGGCACGGACAGCCAGCCACCTTGCTGTGTGAGTGACAGCCAGGCTGGGATGAATGGGGGAAAACTGTTTAAAGTAGGTCTCTGGGACTTGGAAAGCAGAGTCGACCACTGGTACGAAAGAACCGAAGATAAGCTGAAGGAAGAGGATTGCTGCAACTCCTGGACGACTGGTGAAGGCCTGCTGCAGGTCCAAATTGCCTGAATCTCCATTGGCAGAGAAGCCCTTCAAGGTTAACTTCTTCCCTTGAGTTTGGTGGGAACAACCAACTCACAAGCCACCTGGACACCGTCCTATTCTGGTCGAATTTTCGTCAGAGTGCTGTTGAAAACTGGATAGCCAGAGATAAGGAAACCAGGGGGACTTTAAGGCACTCACACCTTAAACCGATGTCTTGCTTCACCTTTTGGCCTCTTCCCTGGGCAATGCAGGAACCTCCCGACGTCCTCCTTCTTGTCCCCACGACTGAAGCTCAGGAACAGCAAGATCTGCTCGAACTGCCAGGAACAACTGCCTCAGCTACAGCTTTCTTCATTTAAAAGAAAGCTGTAGCAAACGCGGTCCAGAAATATTTTCGGCCGATCTAGAAAGTGCGTGAAACTTTCCTCAACTACGAAGGCTTGTCCTTCCCTAAACATTCGTCAAACTTTTCGCCAAGCCAAATCCTTTCAAAATCTGTGGCAAAGACTTAACCGTTACATACCAGAACTTTGCCATCCTATACAAGAGACTCTGAACCATTGACTTTGGCCCAGGCCTATTGAGAAGAATTTCTGGTTGTATTTAACTGAAACCCTTTGCCCTGCCTATACATGTATTTAGGCTGTCTATTCTTATAACCTTGTCTTTTCCTCCCTTTTCTAAGTATCTGAAGTGCCATTTTGCTCCTACTTCATTTTTGAGGTAAACTTACCGGTTGGATTTTTGTGGTGTATTAGTGTGTGATATTGAGCTGCTTGTGCTAGTGTAATGTTTTACAAATTATTGAGTAAATAAATGTATATTCTTTTACGAAGAAACCTTGAGTAAGTGTTTGCTTGAATCACTGTACTGGTTGGTCCTTTGTGTATCTTGTTCTACTGCTCACTTAAACTCTTGAGATAAGTCTGGCTGCTCAGCCATCGCTACCACTTTACTGTGTAGTACAGGCTTGTACCAAAGGGGAAATTCTGCTTACACTTGTAGCCCTAATTACCTGTAGTGTTCCCAAAGGGCACTGCAGGTGATTCTGCCTAGCACTTCTCTGCAGGACCAGTCTTCTGTATACAGTTAAAAAGAGAGGTTTACGGGCATCATATTGGTTAAAGGCCTGTCTGTTCCCCGGAGGCATGGTACTATGTCCATCGGTGCAGGGTGAACTGATGGAGCTCCACGGCGGAGCCGTTAACGTTCACGTGAGTACACTTTTGTGGGGTAAAGCAAGAGGGGAATAGGGCAAAAGAGGGTTGTTTTTTGATTTACGTTTATGTGTGGAGTTAGCCAAGGTTACAGGGATTGAAAGAGTGAGTGCTTTGAAGGCATGAGTGAACTGTTTTATGTTGTAAGTCCCTTGTATGTATTTTATCTACTTTGTTATTTCAGAGGTGTGAGGTGGTATGCCACCCAGCACGCCCATTGTGAGATTTGTCCTGATACCCTTCAGTTTGTTTGTCTAGTTGGCTGGAGCCCTCACCTAAGGGTGAGGTGGCATCTTATGTTAAGTCCACCTGTAGATAACTTCCTGAAGTATAACCTTGGCACCCTTCATTTTGTATTGACTGTGCGGGCGGAGCCTTCACCTGCTTTTCTTGGTTAGTTGAAGTAGTGAAAGGTATCTTCCTGTAGTCAGGAAAAGACTGGTGTTGCAGTAGAGAACACCGTACTACTGATGAAAAGAAGAAGAGCAGCAGTGTTGTAGTGGAAAACATTGCGCTCATTCTATGCTCGATTGAAGGAGATATCTCAGAGATATTGGCCAACGTGTGTTTTTTGGATAATGATGCTGTCTTTTGTGTAAGAGTGAGAAGTATAATTAAGGTGAATACCTAAGTGATGTGATTTCAGTAAAAGCCAGTAAGGCGAGTAATTGTGGGGGAAGACTAAGAAACCGGGAATGGATAAAAAGGGGGGTTCTTTTGGTGGAAATGTTGTGCCGCAGGTTCGGCTTTGGTGTTATTGTTTATGACATTGTTTTAGGTAAATTTGGTTGGAGTATGCAGACCCCACTGAATCAGTTGTGTCAGGTACTTCCTGACTATAAGGTGAAGATTTAAAAAAATCATTCGGAATGGCAGCGGGACACTAAGGGTAAAATGCTCAATTCGTGGCCTACTAAGGGGGCCTGTTATAAGGGGATATTGGAAAAACTGCATATTTTTTTTAACTTTAAGGCACAAGGGCTCAAAGTTAGAGAAGCGGTTAAACATCTTAGAGCTGCAGAGGATATATGAAAAAGGCAGGAAGGGCCACAATGTTAAAGTCTCAAAGTAAGGGCTGAAAAAGAAGGGTGTAGGAATTTCTTACTCACCGCCCCATATAGGTGCTAAACTTTCTCACGCGCAGAAGGGTATACAGACCCTGAGTTTGAACCTCCATTTTATCCAGTGGCCACCCCAGTGGTTGCAAGATGAACACAGGTTACACCTCCATCAGCTACTATTCCTAGAAAATGGGATATTGAGGAAAGTGGAAGGATAACTCCTTCAGTGGTTAGGGGTGAGGACTTGGTTGAGAATGGAGAGCGGGAAGGGAATAACTCCCTCGACTGCTAAGTTAGCAGAGAAATTAAGGGTAGAGGAACAAGAGAGAGTGAGGCTGGCAGCTAGAAGAAGAGAAGAAGGGTTTAGAATGAGGGAGAAAGAGGAGATTATGCCATTTACCGCTAGTATAGAGGGTAGGTTGCCAATGGCAATAGAGGCTCAGGAGTGGAAAGAATTGGAAGATGCGCTGAGGCTAGCGGAGAAGAGGTAGTGCTGTTATGGCGGCAGAGAAATGAAGAGTGGGAAGAAGTGAATAGATAGGCAAAGTACATAGAGGAAGGAAGGTGGAGGCATGGAAAAGGTCTTGTTAGGTTGGATAAATCGATTATCAAAGAGGTCAATTTGGACTTGGGGAACAGAAGTATTGCTATGGGTACAGGATTTAAGCAGGGAGAATAGGAGCCAGCACCCTACGGTAGTGCTGATTATGCTTCAGTGCCTATAGACATGTCAGGGGAAATGATAACTGGATTAGGAGACAAAGAGGAAGGGGTTTTAGGTGTTGAGCAGGGTGAAGCAGTCCCACGTCTCACTCCAGTAGCAGCGACAGAGCGTCTACCATGGAATCGTAGGGCACACTGTGGTACCTGCATGGCCGTAGAAAATTGCAGGGGAGAGATGGGAGAATCCCCAGTAACTCTGTTTCCATTGCTCCAGAAGGGTCTGGGAAAGATGTTTTAGGTCCTGTGGTCACACATGGACTGGAATCATTTGATGATGACACTCCCCTCACTCACTGTAGGTGCCGGGAAGTGGATTTATACATTAGTGAAACACACCATTGGTATCATGTTGACAATAAGGGATATGAAAAGCTTATTCACGGCTCTAATGGGGGAAGGGTCGGAAGAGCTTTGGAGGAGAGGGGGCTATCCAGGAGCTCAGTTGAATACAAATGCTCACAATGGAATGGCTTTTAATAATTTTATTTTTTTATTTATTGAACATGTATATGGTGCCTTTACAGAAGAAAGTGCTTACAGGCAACACAACACAAAATAGGAGGGGGCCACAAGGGAGAAAACAACAATAACAGTACTACTTGGCCTTGTGACATGTGGATCACGCAAGTGCAGTAACAAAAAGTTCAAATGAGGAGTCACAAGGGTGTATAGAGCGGAGGGATGGGATAGGGAGATGAGGGGGAAATGCCGGTGGTGGGCGCCCCATGGACAGAACAAGTGTCAGGTGGAACCCAGGAGGGTATGTGCCTGGGAACCAGGGGCAGGGGTAAGCTAAGTGCGAGGACGGGGGTGGATCAGAATCAGTGGCTGTTCAGGAAAGGGTGCCCAGAGGCAAGTGCTGGTAAAGGGTGAGGGAGAGGATGGGTTAAGGGAGGGCCAGGTCACAGAAAGACCTGTAGGGTACACAGACAACCAGTTGCAATGCAGGTGGGGATCAGCAAGGAATGGGGAAAGGGAAGGAAGAGGAAAAGTGTAAGATCTTGAGAAGCTTCTGAAACGTAAGGGATCTGGCTCAAGTGGGCGAGGAGCAGGGAGGCTGTTCCAGAGGAAGGCTCCTGCCATGGAAAGAGATCTACCTCCAACTCTCTGCTTAGAAACATGTCTGATCTGCAGAGAGTTTAAGCTAGAGGACAGAAGGACTATAGCAGGGAGGTATTTAGGTTGAGAAAGTTGGATGTAGCATGGTTCCAGGCCTCAGAAAGCCTGTGGACGATGCAGAGGGTCATGAATGTCTTCTTTGCAGCCACTGGGAGCCAATGGAGAGATTTCTGGGTTGTAGAGATGCAGTCCCTGGGCTTGAGGCCAAGGATAAGTCCTGTCGTCCTGTTCTGGATTAATTGAAGAGGGCGGAGGGAGGAAAGAGGCAGATTATGAAAGAGTCTGTTACAGTAATCCAACCTGGAGAGAACCAGAGCTCTGGAAACATTGAGTTTCTGGGGGAAGGTGATGCAAGGGAGAATGCTTCTGAGGAGGTGAAGCTGAAAGTGGTCCTTTTTGGCAAGGTGAGCGATGTGGGGAGAGAAGTAGAAAGAGGAGTCACCAACATTTTTAGCCTCACACAAGGGTGAGTGGAGGGGGCCCAAGGAGGGTGGCCAGAGAGTAGGAGGGAAGGATGGGGCATGTCCAATGAGAAGGATCTCAGTCTTACTGGCATTACGGCAGAGAGCGTTAGCAGCACACCATGCCTCCATAGCAGTCAGGATTGAGGGAGGAAGAGCAAGAGGTAGACCAGGGGAGCTTAAAGGAGAGCTGTGTGTCATCAGCATAACACTGGAAATGAGGGGGGAAAGTGAAGATCAAGTGGGCCAGAGGTGCAAGGTAAATGTTGAAAAGCCACAGTGAGAGGATAGAGCCATGAGGGATGCCACAAGTAGAGAATGAGATGGAGGACAGAAAAGGGCCCAGTTGCACTGGGCAGAGCTTATTCAAAAGGTATGAGGTCAACCAATCCAGTGCCAGATTTGTAATGCCCAGAGTATCACAGAGCCTCTTTATGAGGGTGGAATGATTGACTGTATCAAAGGCAGAAGACAGATCGAGGAGGATGAGAACTGATGAGTGACAAGATTTGAGAGCAAGCCATCATGGGTGTTCAGGAGAGCAGTTTACGTGCCTCTGACTGCTCTAAAGCCAGACTGGTGGTTGTGGAGACAGCCAGTATATTCAGCGTGAAGGATCAGTTGGGAGATGAACAACTTCTCTAAGAGTTTGCCCAAGAAGGGGGTAGTGGATCTAGGGTGATAGTTAGCCAGGCAGGAAGGGTCAGCAGACATCTTTTTTAGAAGGGGGTGCATAAAGGGGTGCTTGAGGGGTGAATGGAAGGAGCCAGTGGAATAAGAGTGGTTACAGAACTCAGCCAAGGAGGGACCAAGAGAGGCAATGTTGTCCTTGATAGTTCTAGAGGAGCAGGGTACATCTGCTTGGAGGAGACTTTCATAGAGCAAACTATATTGGTGACCACATCTGGTGCTATGGGTGAGAAGGAGGAGAGAAGGCGTGAAGGAGAGAGGGAAGATGAGGGAGGCCTGTGTGCAGGCAGAGGAAGGAAGGGAGTACAGGCAACAGAGTGCAGGATGTCCTGAGTTTTGGTTGTGAAATGGGAGGCCTGAGCTGTGCAGAGGGCCTGGGAAGGAAGAGGAGAGGTGGAGAATGCAGTAAGATTGGCAAGTTCCTTGCAGAGTTCAGCCATGTTGCTTGTGGCTCCAGAGATACAGGCTTGGATGTGGGCCAGTTTATTGGAGCAGATGGAGAGTCTGTATTGCCTTTGAGCAGGTGGCAGGCCAGTTTGATAGAGGTTGTGCTAGAAGCCAACCACTTACGTTCTGCGACTTTGCACTTGCGTTTCAGTGAGGCTAGGTTAGAATCATAGCAATGATTGCACTTGGAAGCAGGCTTCATGCCTATCCTCATGGCAGGGGTAAGGATGTGGAGCATGTTGGAGATGGACAGATGAAGGTCAGCAAGGGCTAAGTCGCTGTGAGAGTCATTAGCAGGAGACGGAGGAATGAAGGATGTGGCGAAAACAGCTACTGACACGCGCTTCATCGATCGAATGACTGAAAAGGAGACTGGCTGTGCGGGAACAGGCTTAGTCAGGGAGCCTGGGAGCACTAGATGGGAGAAAAGGAGAGCACGGTTAGACCAGGAGAGAGGAGTATTGAGAGGATCAGAGGGTAAGATGTCAGCTGAGAAGAAAGGTATGTTTGCATTGGTAGGACCAGAGGGAAGAATGGTGAGGGAAAGAGAGTGACATAGGTTGCAGAAGTGTAAAGTGGCCAAATCAGGAAGGTCAAGATGAATATTGAAGTCTCGAAGGAAGAGAAATTTAGAAGTAGAGGTCAGAAGTGAAGAGGTGAGGTCGGCCCGGGGGTCCTGTAGATGGTGGCGAGAGTGAGTGAGAGGGTAGGAGAGAATCACAACTTGCAGACAAGACATTCAAGGGAAGAGGAGGTTTCAGTGGGAATGGTAGAGGCAGGGGCCTATTCAGGGGAGACAAGGGCCCCTCCATATCCAGACTGATTAGGCCTGGGATTGTAAAGGATCTTATAGCCCTCAGGAAGGACAGTGTCAAAAGCAGTGACAGAGCCGACATTGAACCATGTCTCAGTGAGGGACAGGACATCAAGGTCAAAGTCTTCAAGGAGGTGACAGATGTCAGAGGAGTGCTTGACAACAGAGCAAGAACTGAAGCTGTTACCACCATTAATAGGCATGAAAGTAAAATGGGGAGAGGGCAGAGACCATATTGGGAGTCCATAGATCAGGAGCGGCGACAGTAAAGAGGATGTCAGTGATAGTTTGTCTGGAGGTAGCATTAACATAGGTGTCAGCTATGGGCAGGTCTGGATTGGAGGCCAGAAGTGCTTTCTTGATTGTTGTCCTTCCAGACTTCGAGGGAGAGGTAGGAAAGGTCATAGAGTAGCAGTTAGAGTAGATAGGGGAGATGGAGAGCACCATAATTGGAGAGGGGAAGGGTGGGGAGTAAATAGAGGGATTGCACAGGCATAAGCAACCACTAGGCAGCCTAGCAGGACAAGTGACAAAGAGGCGCAGGTAAAGGGGCGGCCCTGCAGATTATGTATCCCAATACGCCAAAAATAAATGATATGCAATCTAAAACGATGAAGTTGGATGATGATCCTGCTGCTCACATCAAGGTAATTCAGGAGATGTGCAGGCAAGAAACAGGAGAAGCGTGGGATAAGAATGCAATGATCTTTTTACCACATGCTGAAGAAGGAATCTCCAAGGAAGTCCAGCATGATCTAGATAACGTAGTAGGGATGGAGGCTAAGGGTTGGCTGGACATTCAAGCACATATTGCGCATTTTTGTAACAGGAGGCAAGAAGAAGGAAAAGGAGAGTATAGAACAAGCCCAAAAGGCAGAGGCCAAACTTGTTCAGAAAAGGTTAGAAAAAATCTGTTTGGAAGGGGTAGTGATTACCAGCTCCATTTAAGGACAGCAGGGACAATTGGGACAACAGGGACATGGTGAATCAGGTATGCCACAAGGTTGGATGGACGGGTATGCTCCTGGTCTAAGGCAAATGGGAGGGTTTACCAGTAGCGAATGGGAAATAACAATGGTTGGTTGTATGTGATACAGTGTTAGTTGTGTGGAAGGATGGGGCACGTGTCACAAGTTTGCCAGAGCAGATCACAGTATTTTTGAGGTGGAGCTCAGCAAATGCAATCTACGACCATGCCATATGCCCCAGGCTCTGTGCAATTGAAACAGGCACAGGTTGAACTGAACCCTGCTACTGGGGATGCACAGGCCTATGTGATTCAACCGACCATGGCAGCAGAGGCACTGGTACAAACATGGCAGAAAAATCCTTAAACCAAGGAATGGTCACTCATTTCACTGGAGCAAGTGTTTTTGGGGGGAATCCTTTTTTGCTCCCTGGTGCTAATATGTACCAAGAGTAGGGCAGCCCACAGGGATCCTGTCCGTTACCACTGATCCAAACGAGGAACCTCAGATAGGTTTGCAGGTAGGTGACCGAAAATGTTAATTCATGGTCGATACAGGGGCTACAAATTCTTGCATCAAGGAAGGTGAATTCCCCTTGTCAGGTAAAACGATGGACACACAGTGATTCTCTGGGGCTATCCTGTCAGTTCCTTAATCTGAAGATCTACATATTAAGGTAGGTACACAATGTATCTGCTCCTGTTGTATTTTACAGATACCCCGGGGAATCTCTTGGGCAGAGCTCTCCTATGCAAACTCTGTATGTGGATTGCTTTCACGGAGGAAGGTATAGTATGCGCAAGTCTAGGTTTGTATCCAGTAAGAGAGGCAGGGCCTCATTCCGAGCTGGGCAGTAAGGGGTTATTGGTGCCGGTAATGGTGCCGGCGCCGTTAACCCCTTACCGCCATATTACGAGTCTGCTCGCGGGACCCGCAAAGGGCGCCTGGTAAAACCAGGTGCCCTTAGTGGGTCCCGCTAGCAGACCAGGGAGCTAGCTCCCTCCCCATTCCCATTGAGCCCTATGGGGGCTCGAACTGGAATGGGGATGGGTTCCCTGAATGGGGAAATACTGGGTCCTCCAAGGTTGGAATGGCTCGGTAATTCCCCATTCAGGGAATCCGGACCCGGTATGCGGTAAGGGGGTAGCCATGGTGCTAATAGCACCATGGCTGCCTCCAACCTCGGAATGAGGCCCGCGGTGTATTTGCATGCATACTGTATTGACAGCATGAGAAGGGGGTACATTAAATGTGTTTCTTTATGGGGTAATGGTTTTGTTGAGTTGGTTCCTGGGAATTAAAGATCAGATATGGCAGCTTCTGACTGAGTTCTTGTTTCAGCCTGTAGTGCTGCAGGAGGTAACACCAGGCACTATTGTCACAATAATCCTGAGGAAGTAGTTATCAAGAAGAACAGGGTGGTTCTCTCAGGCATCGATGAGGAAGGCTGAGAGGGGTGCATAGATTTGTACAACGATCAGCCCGTATCGCTAAGGGACTTGTCCAACAAGCAGTTGTTCAAAGACAGCGAAGACACAGGAAAGAGGGTTTTTGAGATTGGGGTAACTTGACAGATAGCGATAGAGCAAAGGGAAGTACCACAGACCATGCTCATCATTAGGAATACATCGCCACATTGGACAGAGGATTTGGAAAAAGATAACAGACCATTTATGGACCAGCAATCCTCATGATGTGGAACTGCTAAAGAGTGTTGGAGCAGTGTGGATAAAACCTGGTACGATATTACCATGGGTTAACAGTACTCCATGTTTAGAGAGGTGGACGAGGGACTTTATGAGACCATTATGGCATTGTTAAAGCAAGGCATAAAACAACCTTTTATGTCCCCATGTAACACAGCCATCTACCCTGTAAAGAAAGCAAAGGGGTCCCAGTTGGACGATGGTCTAGGATTTGCACCCCCTCAATAATATTGTTGAGGCGGAATTTCCATTGGTACCAAATCCTGCTACCATTCTCTGTAATTTCCTTACTGGGTTGACCCACGGTGGTTGATTTAAAGAATGCATTTTTCTCAGTACCATTACACCCTTATTCTGAATACCTCACAGCATTTACGTATCGTGGTCAGAGATTTGAGCACACAATTTTGCCCCAGGGGTACTGTGAACCACTGAGTGTTTTCAACAGAGTGGTTCAAATGGATTTGGGGAATTTACATGTGTCCACTACAGTAATATAGTACATGGATGACTTACTATTCTGTAGCACTTCAGAAGAGCACTGTTGGGGGGATTCAATAATGCTCCTCACCCTGCTTGCGTAGAAAGAGTACAAAGTGGCCAAAGAAAAATTACAGTACTGCCAGACAGAGGTGGTATATTTGGGACAAGTGATATTGCCCAGTGGAAGGAAGGTAATGCCAGAGAGCTCCACTGCAGTTCAGAATAGTCATGGTGAAACAAATGCAGCAGTTTCTGGGACTCTGTAACTATTGTAGATCTTGGATCTTCTCTAGTTATGCGAGGTCCCTACTGTACAGACTTAAGAAAGCGCAAAAGGTAAAGGGTCCAACAAAATGGTCTGAAGAAATGGTAAATCGGCAATGATCAGCAAAGATCCGGTCTTGGTGACCCCGAATGACAAGAAACCATATTTTTGTTTTCTTACTCGAATGGGCAGGTGCTGACAGCGGTCCTCACCAACAAACATTGCTAGGCCATAAAGCTTTAGCATGCTATAGTGGACTCCTAGACCCAGTGATGCAGGGACAGATCCCTTTGTGAGCAATATTTAGTGGCAGCGGCTTTGCAATTCAAAAGTCTTCCACCATTACTATGGTTTGCCGGTGACATTATATGGGGAGTATGAGGTCTTTGCGATCTTGGGAAAATCCAAGTGACTTTGACGACCCAAAGAATTTCAGGGTATCAGATTATTTTATTGAATGCATCGATACATCCAGTACAGTGTCACCTAGTCAATCCTGTGACATTTGCAGCCAGGCCAGTGAAACCTGATGACATAGTCCACGATTGTGCAACATAAGAGGGAGAAGAGGAAGAGAGGACAAGTGCTAAGGAGGATGCTTTGGAGGGAAGTGAGGTACCTTTTGTTGATGGGTCCTCAATAATCAATCAGGACACTGGTGAGAGGCATACGGTGCAGCCTTGTAGATTGGGAATGCCAGGTCAGCTTGAAAAAGCGCTTGCCTTCACATTACTCTGCGTAGCGGGGGAACTAGTGGCACTTATGCAGGTGCTAGACATAAGTAAGGGGAAGATGCATATAATACCGCAGAGGTCTTGGGTGAGGAGTTTAGGGAGTACCTTAGGGCTTTAACCAAAGGTGTCCGAAGGATATCTTAACCGGTTGTGTCTTCTCACCAACAGCCTACAGGAGTAAGCAGCAAGGAAACCAATGATCAGCACAAGCCATCATTGTTCCCCGGGGACTGGTTTTATTAATTCTTTATTTGCATTGCGCCAAAGCCTGCAGGCATCAGGGCGCAGAGACATAGGGCCTCATTACACGGATGGCGCTAGGGATTTACCGTTACCGGTAATGGAATACCGGTAACGTTAAATCCCCATGCGGATCACGACCCGGCACACCGCTATTAGCGGCATCGCAAATTACGGTGCCACTAATAGCGAGCAGGCCGTGTGCGCGCGACCCTCCATCCCGTAAATTACGCCATGCCGCTATTAGCACAGCATCACAAGGCCAGTGGACATGCTAATAGCGGCATGGTAAATCCACCCAAACCCCTTACCGCCATGGTGCTAATACCGGCATCGCGGACCACCCGTTAAGAGGAATGAGCAGTGTTCCCACCTGCCACAGATGGACACAATCAGCACAGGTGGAGGCAATGGAGACTGTGGCAGCTCAAAAGGAGCACACCACACCCCTTCCCACACCCCTTCCCACACAAAGATGGTTCCAATACTGGCAGCAGTACATGGCCTGGGGGACCTCATTGCAACGCAGCTGCTACTACAACAGGCAGCACAAAGGAGACGCAGGAGGAGGAGGAGGAGGAGGAGGAGGGCAAGACAGGCACAGCAAGCACCACAACGGCACCCATTCATACCACAGAGGCACCCACCAATCCCCAGGATCAGAGCCAGTCCATTCAACCTAACCCCTGAGCAGATACACACCCTGTACCGTCTGGACAGGGTTACCATCACCAGCATCGTGGACATGATCCACGACGACATTGTGAGCCTCATAGACATCAGAACTGCCATCCCCCCGCTACTGAAGGTGGTGAGTGTGCTCCACTTTCTGGCCACAGGCACCTACCAGCATACAGTGGGACACATGCATGGCATCTCACAACCAGTATTCTCACGCACGCTGAACCAGGTACTCGATGCACTCCTGAAGCATGCACCTGAACACATATCCAAGCCACGGACTGCCCAGGAGATTGCAAACACAAAAGTTGGCTTCTATTCACTGGCAGGCATCCCAAGTTGCATTGGGGCCATCGACTGTACACATGTGGAATTGGTGGTCCCACATCACAATGAAGTAGTGTACCGAAACAGGAAGCAATTCCACTCTATCAATGTCCAAATGGTATGTGACGCCAACAAGATAATCACACATTGCTGTGCCAGATTTCCAGGATCAACACATGATTCCATGGTCCTGCGGAACTCAACTATCCCACGCTACATGGAGCGACACCCCGGACAACGTTTGTGGCTACTCGGTGAGTAGCAGGGCAAGCACATGGCAACGTGATGGGGGGGGGGAGAGATACATACTGCAACTGGGAGTGATTGGGGGGGGGGAGATACATACTGCAACTGGGAGTGATTGGGGGGGGAGAGATACATACTGCAACTGGGAGTGATTGGGGGGGGAGAGATACATACTGCAACTGGGAGTGATTGGGGGGGGGGAGATACATACTGCAACTGGGTGTTGACTGTCGTCCGTAGGAGAAATGGACATACAGATGTACACCAATGTGCATCCGGGAAGGCCACGATGTACTTGAGAAGAACCCACATGCAATTTGAAGCTGCACAACATCGACAACAATGCAGGTTGCAAAATATCACACATCCATCCACATTGAACATCCTACCACGCCACATTTCACACGAATCTGCAACATGGCGTCAAGATAGTAATACACAATCAGCGCAGCACAACATCAATCCAGCAATGCGCACTTGAATGCATGCAAAGGGATCACCCCTAGACATAGCACTGAACCACACACCTATAGCACCACTGAAGTGATGCCTCACAGCATGGCCACATTGGTGTCAGAATGTCAGTACACTCGCAGTGTGGTACCAAATTTGCCTGGGACAGGGACACCTAAGACCTGGCCTCACCCAGGACATGTCAAATACTGTTGGAGGCATTAATGTTGCATTACTACTTGCAGGGTCAACCTCCCCCTTGCACGTTGCTGCCACACAGACCATCTGCATGTATGCTGTCAATTCAGTACTTGAATCAATCACAATGCAATGTCAATTAGTGTGATGTGAACAGGCCGCTCTTGAGGTGAACAGTAACAGGACCCTGTTCATTCCCCCATACAGGTGATGCGGGCTATCCCCTGAAGACCTGGCTCCTCACACCTGTACGGAACCCACAGAACAGGCACGAGGAGGAATACAATCGTGCACATACCCGTACCCGCATCGTGATCGAGCAGACTTTTGGACTTTTGAAGTCACGTTTTAGGTGCATTAGCAGGTCTGGTGGTGCTCTCCTGTATGGACATGAGAAGGTGGCCAAGATCACCATGGCATGTGTCATGCTGCACAATATGTGTATCAGACGGAATGTGCCACTGCCCCCTGACGTTGAAATAGAAGCACCTGATGAGGATGATGATGGTGATGAGGATGGAGGTGAAGGGGATGCAGGTCTTGCAAGAGGGGATGGGCAGGAGGGACGTGCTGTGAGACAGCATCTGATCAACCAAATATTCTGAGGAACATGTTTTCGTACTGTCACATGGTAATGGGGAGTAATGCACTGGTGTATGTTTTCGAGCACACAATGGACCCTGTCCCCAATAAAGTACACACACAATGAAGTTGTCCAAGCCAGTGTTCAGATCAGAAACCAGTGTATTGAGTAACATTAAGGTGTGAAAGTGCAAGTCCCAAAACATCCCACCACCCTTCCCCCCACCCCCACAACAGACCCATAACACCCTTCCCCCCACCCCCACAACAGACCCATAACACCCTTCCCCCCACCCCCACAACAGACCCATAACACCCTTCCCCCTACCCCCACAACAGACCCATAACACCCTTCCCCCCACCCCCACAACAGACCCATAACACCCTTCCCACCCACCCCCACAACAGTCCCTCATGTGTTTGCCAAGTTTGCCCTGGCCTATGCACACATAGGGATCTCTATCGACCCCCTATTTTCAATAGTCCTCGGGGGGATTCAGAGGGCTGGCAGATGTGCGCCTGGTGGTGCGCGTTGAGCGACGGAGGGGGCTTGTTTGTCTCGACCCAGAAGATGAGGATGGGGCAGACTGGCCTTGTTGGGAAATGTGGCGGTCCATAGTGTCAGCCATGCGTACCAGGACCTCCCTGAGCCTCCCTATCTCATCGCACAGCCTGTTGGTGTTGGCGTCCATCCGCTCTGTGGAGTGCCTCAACGCCTCCACGATGTTCTCACTGCGATTGGCAGCCTCATCAACATGCTGGCCAACCAGCACAGACAGCTCTTGTTGGCGCTGCAGGATGGTGGTCAATTGGAGGGCAGTGCTGGGTGACTGTGCACTTGAGGCTGTGCCCTCGGATGCATCCACTACAGCAGGTGATGCCAACATGGGGGACATGATTGCAGGGTTGGTGTCCTCAACTGTGGATTCAGACGCAGGGGTCTGGAATGGCACTGGCTCTGGTGATCCAGGGGGGCTCGGGGTGTGCATCTCCATGGCCTGGTCTAGGGTGTCCTCCAGATCGGATAGGGGGGCAGTGGCAGCTGCCTCACCAGTGGAGCTTGCCGCAGCTGATGGTGGGCCCTCGGTGGCTGGCATCGGTGCGGGTGGGTTCACCACCGGTGGTGGGGCCGCAGTTGGTGGTGCAGCTAGTACTGCCGTGGCAGTGGCACTCCGACGAAGTTTGGCACTTGTCTGGTGCGGCCTGCCCTCCTTGCCCCTTGATGTTGTTGGGGTATCCGCCGGCTCCTGTGCCCTTGGCCTCTTGCATGTAGCTGTTGCCTGTGTTGCATCAGCGGCATCCTCCCCATCTGTATGTGAGCCTGTCAGGGACGAGACGGGGGATGGCATTGGTTGCGTTTCAATATACTTGATGCAGATTACATAAATGATGCAGTTGTGGCAATTGGGACTTAGTGGTTGTGGATGCAGGTGATGTGCCAGTTCAGTGCCTCATCCATGCATGGTTGTGTTTGGGACTTGTCTGTGGTGTTGTGTGCATGTGTGTGTGTGTGGGTCTGACACAGGCATGGTGAGGGATGGATGCATGTGTGGATGTGTGTCCATGCATGAGAGGAGTCTGTGCTCACATATGGGGGGTACAGTACATTCACATCGCATCCTGTCATGTGTACACTCACCTCCATCAGAAGTGGTACCCACGCCGAGCTCCATGCTGCCTACTCCCTCTATTGACTCGACGGCAATCATGTTAGCGCACGTCTCCTCCCATTCCTTCATCCGGATTGGGGATCCATCTCCACCAGCACTGGCAATGTGGTGGTTCTCAGCCAGGATGCCCCTCACCCGCAGCCTGAGGTCGTCCCACCTCTTCCTGCATTCGCGCACAGTGCGCGTGCTGGTGCCCACTGCACTGACTTTGGCAGCGACCTCCTCCCAGTTGGCTTTCTTCCTCAACAGGGTTGGCCGGCGCATGTCATTCGCGAAGACCACCTCAGCATTCTCCGCAAGGGTCTGGGTCAACATCACCAATTCCTCATTGGTGTATTTTTCTTTGCGCTGCCAGTCAGTTGATTTCTTGAGTGCCTTAGGCATGATGCAGGTGTCCACAATTGTTTGGCACGGCTCACGAATCAATACAGGTCCAGGGGGCAGAGGATGGCAATGGATTGTGTTTTTAAAGATGGCCGCCGGGCTCTTTCCCGTTCCGGCGCGATGACGCTATTTCCGGTTCCGCAATTTTACGGTCAGCGCTAATAGCGGTGACCGCTAATAGCGGTGACCGCTAATGGCGGTCACCGCAATTTCATTGTAGCGTGAGGGCGGAGGTGCTATCTGCACTTTCGTCAAAGCCGGTAAGGGACTTTTTTGGGACTTTTGCGGCATGGCGGTAGGGTCATTACCGGCATGGCGCTATGCTCGTGTCCGCGTACTCGTAATGGTACGTAATTAGCGCCCTCTTACGAGGGCGGACACGTTAATAGTGCCATGCCGCTAATATGCGATTTTTAGCGCACCACGTGTAATGAGGCCCATAGACAATGGACAGAAACAGTTAACATAGCGTGAACAGTCAGAAACTAAGAGAGCAAAAAGAGAGTGGGAAAGTAATTCAAATAACCATGTCTTCAGCTGTTTCTTGAATGTTTGGTGACATTTCTCCAGGCATAGTTTCCGGGGAAGTGTATTACATGAGAGGGCCGTAATGACGTCAAAAGATTGTCCATTTCCTTTGGCTTTTTGGAGCGTGGAGCAGTCAGTTGTCCTGATGTATAAGTTTCTTAAGGTAAGTAGGTGCCAATCTGTTTATGCAGCATTGGGCAACCGATAGGGCCTTGAATCTAAGTCTAGCTGAAATTGACAGCCAGTGCAGTTTTTTCTGGCCCCGGAGATTTAATCTCTCCTAAAAATGTCGAAAATGATCCGGACCGTTGCGTTTTGAATCATCTGCAGTTTGGTTAAGCATTGTTTGTTGGCTCCTATGAGAAGAGCATTACAGTAGTCCAGACGGGACATGATAATGGCTTGCACCAAGACTTCACAGTTGTTTTGGGACAAGAATGGTTTAGCGTGTCTCAGCACCCTCAGGTGATATTGTGAGTTTCCAACCACGCCATCAACGTGCTCCTTGTAGCTGAGCGAGGCTTCTATCTAGACTCCCAGTGTTTTGACCTTCTCTAGGGTGCCAATGCTATTTCCATCCACGTACAAGGTTTTGCATTTCGGACTCGGCTTTGCTCTTGCCATCTTGGGGACGAAAATCATGAGTTCGATT
This sequence comes from Ambystoma mexicanum, assembly GCF_040938575.1. Classification (NCBI taxonomy): domain Eukaryota; kingdom Metazoa; phylum Chordata; class Amphibia; order Caudata; family Ambystomatidae; genus Ambystoma; species Ambystoma mexicanum. Next base: position 1,477,530,036 of record NC_090935.1, on the reverse strand, counting down.
TTAGAGGGATTTAAGCACATCCAGTTACTGGACATCCACTCTTTTATTGAATCATAAAAGGAGTTTAGTCTAGATCTGTTGTTCTCATAGTCTCCACTCAGCTTGATCACGGGCTGGGTGTCATCAGCGTAATTGACAAAGTAGACCCCCAGACTGGTTATTAGGTCACATAAAGGCTTCATGTATACATTGAACAGAGAAAGAAATAGGCAGGCCTCCTGAGGGACTCTGCAGAGTATTTCCTCCCCATCTGATGAGGCATCGCCCCAGCATATTCGCAAAATTCTGTTGCTCAGACATTAGTGAATCCAGTTGAGCTGGTGCGCAGAATGTTACGTAGGTGCCCGTGGTCTAATCAATCAAAAGCGGCTGACAAGTCTAAAAATACCACCAAGCAACCCTTTTCCTTATTTCCGAACCTTCATACGATGCTGGAATGAGTGTTGTTTCCATGAGCTGCTCCATGTGATTTATGTAACTCTGACTGCTGTGAAGGTAGAGGGTAACAAAAGCTGGGTTTACATCAGCAACCTATGAAGGGATACCAGTACCTCTCCACCAGCACAGGAGCAGGCACAAAGTTAAGTATGCCCTAAGGCTTTGCAGCTCATTTGAGAGTGGAAAAAGGGGGGTGGGGGGGTGGGGATAAAAAAAAACAGGAATTTACTTTTTTTAAGAAGAAGTTGAACACCTTTTGAATTTATAATGTATACTAGGATGATTGTTTATATGTTTTTTTTGTTTTTTTTGTCATCATGTTTAACAATAGCAACGAGTATGGATGTGAATGGTTTAAATTAATCCAGTTTTATAGAATCTGAGGACATATTATTAATATCAAAAAGAAATGCTGATGCTAATTTCCTGAACACTGGGGACAATGAAAACGTAGACCCAATAGTAGATGCACATAGTTTTGCACATAGTTTTGCAAGAGATAATGTATGGTATAGCCACATGAGGAGCTGCTGGGAGAGAGAGATCTCTAGGATTTTGTTACATCTGCTCTGCTCTCTTATCTCTCATGCTTCTGGTGGCCCTAGGGTATTTATCCCATATGAGATAGAGTTAGGAGACTGTGTCTACTGCATGTGCATGGTCTGAGGGCAGTTCCGAGGGCAATCAGTCACAGTCTCCATTTTACCTGTTGATGAAGAATGTTCAGCTACAGCTCGTAAAGAGCAAAATAAGGTTTACTGTACGCTGAGTCCAGTTGAGTTTAAAAGGGGCTATTATCATCAATAACCGATCGGAGCAAGGAGTGAAAAGTTGCAGAGGTGGAGGGTAAAGGGGATTCTCAGAAGAAGGGATGGAAAGTATAAACCAAGAATGTGGAAATGTGTGGCAGAACTATTGACAATAATTTACATGGCTCAAGGAGCCAGAAAAACCTGTTAAGATACAGACACTTACCCATTTTTCTCAGTGTTTTAAGGGTGATGGTACAGTGCCTGTTGGCACAAATTGGATCTGCAGCTACACGCACTGCATCGCCGACCTGGCTGGAGGTACAGCTGCATGTTTGTAATTTTGTTTTACTTGCATAACGTATGCCTACAGCCTGGCGAGGGGTGTGCCGTTTCACAACGTTACACGTGTCTGTCTTGGTCAATCCCGAGGAACACTTGATCCTTGCCCACCCAATGCTGAAAGCCACATCTGTGCCCCCTTTGTCCCCTGTGCCCCTTGCGTCCCCTTTATCATCACACATGGACATATTAATGGCTCTGTCTGATCATGGAAAGGAGGGACTATTGCGACAAAGCGGTCCAATTACCTCTCGGCTACATCATCAAAAGCTTTAATGAACATCCCTGAACAGTATCAGCTGTTTAGTCGCACTGAGACCCTTTTCTCGTCCCTTCCAGCACCTGGCTGTCAAGCCGTGGAAAATGCCAAGTAGCTCCAGGTGAACTAGTATAAATTTCTGCTATTCGTCAATTCGCTTAAATCAGCTTTCAGTGCCATCAAGGAAGAACTGCAGAACCCGTGGCTTATAACCTTTCAAAAAAGGTATATCCTCAACCTCTTAAAAGATATGGAGGGAGGGGTCTGCCAAAGATAGGGAGTATGTGCTACATATTTGTGACTGGCGGTGTGGCCACATTGGGGCAATGTTGCAATTGTATATGTATCTAGCGTAGTTAATGAGAATGGGCTATGTGTTACTGTAAGTGTTACTTTGTGTATAAATTGATACATTTAATATTTGCGTGCACAGCAAGATAGATGTCAAAAAATCGCCAATAAATTATAAACACAATCTAGATACGGGGTGCTATGAAAGACTTAGAAGCTGGGCGACAAGCAGTTATCATAATGCGCATGCAAGGAAGGGACATGTCATGAACCATCACACTGTAAAGAAAAGATGATATTTATTAAACATACAAACAAACTGCAAGATATACACAGGGAATATAAAAATCTACATTTAATGTGCTCTTTTTATAAAGGTATTCAACTTTACAGCCTGGAGTTCATGAGGTGAATTCTGAGTATCTGGGAAGAACTAGGTTTGCAGGATTAGAGTGCAAAGGAGAATGAATGACTGAGCAGATGGTGAGCCAACAAGCCGTCCCATGATTTTTATGGGTTAGCATTATCGGGAAAGCAGATGTAATCTCTTTCAAGTGCATGGGAGCTTACAGAGGGATCCGAACATTTGTTTTTCACCAAAAATAAACATGGGGTGAGTGACGCCCGAGGCCAGAGTGAACAATACCCCCTGTGTTTCGATTGTTTTGTCAGGATGTGGCAAGATGCCATGAGTGTTGAATTAGTATTCACATAAATTAGAACGTTCCAATGACACCAGTAAGCCTGGGTGGGTGAGATGGTTATTGAAAGTTCAAAGGTAACCTGTGTATTCTGGTCTTTCTCATGTTGTTTGAAGTACTCATGCAAGCCATGTGCAAATACATTTAGAGTTAAGAGGTCTCAGACCAGCTGCGACTTGTAATGAATTATGGTTTTATATGAATGTGTAACCATGTGATGATGTCATTAATTACCACGGATGAATTCTAAAAAGGGGCTGGGCTGTTAATAGGATCTGAAGGTGGTAGTTAAAACAACTGGAACCAATGGGAATGGGAGAATTGGAAACAGATTGGATATCTTTTGTATTGGTCTTTTGCAATCACACATGGTGGTAGATCGTAATAAAATATATGGGAGTGTTTTAACTGTTGCAAAAATGCATATAACGTGTCATGACCGGAGCACATGCTTTTCAACCTCTCATTTTCAGGCCCACAAATGTCCTTGTTTATGAGGATTGTGGCCTGGACAGACTATTTCAGGACAGACCATTCATTGTACATTGTACATGAGTTTGTTGTGGCTGACGAATAGCTGCACCAAGAGACTTAGCAGCTGCCTTGGATGTTTGAAGCGTTTCTAGGATTTCATCAGCTTTGGTGCCAAAAAGCCGAGATCCATCAAAAGGCATGTTTAGTAACTTAGACTGCACATACGTAGCAACGCCTGATTTACACAGCCACGCACATCTTCTAGTTACTGTGCTGCTGCCATAGACTATCCAACAAAATCAGCTGTGTCCTACCCCCATTATAAAGATTGACACACCGCATCTTTACCATCACCAATAAGGTTGAGAAAGCCTTTTCTAATTTCCCTTTCCAGGACATGTTCCACTGCTAATGCCCCAACCTCCCATTTAGTATGAGTATGTTTTGCTAAGGCACAAGAAGCATTTAAGGCTTTCAGAGCCATGCTAGTGGCAGAAAATAACCTTTTGCCTAAGATATCAAACCTCTTGTCATCTCTGTCAGGTGGAATCGTAGGGTAGGCCGCTGCTTTTGATGTAGAGGCAGCAGCCTGCAATACCAAACTCTAAGGCATAGGGTGCATGGAGAGAAATTCTGGGTCAATTGAAGAAGGTCTATCATTTCTGGCCAGATCCTTGCACACAGAGGGCATGGTATCTGATTTTTGAAAGTTTTTAGGGCTGAGTTAAAAGGTAAAACAGGCTCATTCGGGGGACCCTCGTCCAGGATGCCAGATCGTCCTGCACTGCATGATATGATATGATATATGATATATGATATGATATGGCGTGTATAACACACCTATACACAAGTGTCCTATGTCCCTGGCAAGACAACCCCACCAGTGATGAATCAGGTGTGATTCCCCAGGAAATACCAGCCTGGGAACCCTCTCATGTGGCCAGAGAAAGTCAGACGCTTCCTGATCCTGATCCTGGGGGTGGTTTTCTATGGGAGGATCAAATGGGGTGGGGTACGTAGGTCAGGAAGAATGAGAAAATCCCTTTTGTAACTGTCCACGAGACCCTACTCTTCTGATCACATATTGTAAAATAAAAGCTGTTAGAAAAACAGATTTTTACGTTGTGGTCTCCAAGTTCCACAATTCCCAAAGTACTGGTCGAAGTAGAGGGCTGCAGAGGTTGAAGACTGCCAAGTGTAGCCTATTAGTGCTAATGACCCACACCTGAGGAAGACTGGGAGGCATAAAAGGCCCCCTCAGATGCAGGCCATTGAGAAGAGTAGTAGTAGAACGTGGAGTAGTTATAGCAGAACTGAGTTGTAACTTTCTTACAAGACAGGATTTCCTTATCTTTTTGGAACTGTTGAACAGAATTGTGCTTGAATCGGGGAGAGACGAATATCTGATTGTTAATCTAACTCTCATATGTTTATTCACCATGGGTTACCTTGTTGAGTTGTTGTATGTACATGAGTGAGAGACAGAATCCTTTTGTTAGAGTGTTTCTTTTCTCCCTCTTCGTTCAATTGAGAAGTTCGACTGCCATTCTCCTTAGGTGAACATCTGCTTTTTGGAAACTCTCTAATGTTCAGGTCACTCTTCGGAATCACTAATGCGGGAACATGAATGATTACTAGGATGTCCCTCCCCAATTCTTGGGTAACTTCATATATGCTCTGGATCCACAGGCCCAGTATTGATCCATCAGAACGCTATTCCTGCTCCCATTTTGGAGACATCAATTGTAGTCCTGCAACCTTCATTAGTTCCCGCACAGATTCTCCTTTCTCTTCGGAAGAATAATGTCACATTTGTCAATGGGATCACCATTATTGGACCTAATTCATCTTCTACACATGCCAGTAATTTAGCATGTTCCGCCCATGATATGATATGATATGGCGTTTATAACGCGCCTATACACAAATGTTTCAAGGCGCGACGTGGCAAGGGGGGAGAACAGAGGGAGAACAGACAGCGATCCTACTAGGCCAGGTCTCATTCAGATCGCGCAAGTGCATGGTAAGGGGGGAGGAGAAGTGCACGGGGGGAAGGGAGAGGGGGAAGGTCCAGTACATGGGAAAGCGGAATAAATAAGATAAATAAGACAATAAAACAGCCAACTAGTGGCAAGTGCAAGGAAGTGCAGAAATAAGTGCTGGTAGGGGGACTTAAGGGATACAGAAAACAGTCCCCAAGTGCAGGGGTTGCCAGGGAAACAGTGCAGTTGGGCAATTGATGGGGCCTGGGTGAGAGATCAGAAAGGGTGGCCAGGGAACCATGCAGTTTCAGTCAGGAATTCAGCAGGGGAGGGGTGGGGAGAAAGCAGAAGCAAAGAGAAAAGTTTTGAGGTGTTCCGGAACTGGAGATGGTTCTCCTCAAGTTTCAGGGAGGCAGGAAGGCTGTTCCAGAGAGAGGCACCTGCCGAAGAGAGTGATCTGCCACCAACTCGTTTCTTGGAGAAGCGACTGACCCTGGGGGAGTTGGAGGCAGATGAGCGAAGAGCTTGAGAAGGAAGATATTTAGTGAGAGAGAGTTGAAGGTACTGCAGCCTCAGACCCCAGAAGGCCTTGTGTACAATGCAGAGGGTTTTGAACTTAATCCTTGCAGCCATTGGGAGCCAGTGCATAGATTTCAGTCCTGGAGAGATACGATCCCTGGGCTTGAGACCAAGGACAAGTCTCGCAGTCCTGTTCTGGATAAGTTGTAGAGGGCGGAGAGTGGAGACAGGCAGATTTAGATAGAGGCTGTTACAGTAGTCCAGCTTAGATAGGACCAGGTAGTGTGACTTTTGAGAGATGTCAGAGATGTGAGGGGAGAAGGAGAGTGCAGAGTCGTAGACGACCCCAATGTTTTTAGCCTTGCAGGTGGGAGTGGGAGGAGGACCAAGAGAGGCCGGCCAGAGAGCTGTGGGGAAGGAGGGAGTGGGTGTGCCGATGAGTAGAATCTCAGTCATGCTGGCATTAAGGCAGAGGTCGCTGGCGGCACACCATTCCTGGATGGCAGACAGACAGTCCGAGATAAGAGAAGGAGAGGAAGAGGAGGCTGAGGCTAGCCTGAAAATGAGCTGGGTATCATCCGCGTAGCACTGAAAGTTTGGACAGAGAGCGGCGATGCGGTGGGCAAGGAGTGCCAGGTATTGGTTGAACAGCCAGGGAGAGAGGTTAGATACCTGGGGGACACCACAGGTAGAGAAAAAGATGTCGGAGAGGAAGGACCCAAGTTGGACCTGGGAGGGTCGGTCGGAGAGGAAAGAAGTCAGCCACGCCAGAGCCTGGCCAGTGATACCCAGGTTATCACGGAGACGGTTGAGCAGGATGGCATGGTTGACAGTGTCAAAGGCAGAAGAGAGATCAAGCAAAATAAGAACGCAAGGGGTGTTAGAATTGAGGTTGGAGAGAAGGTCTTCACGGATGTTCAGGAGAGCAGTTTCCGTGCTTCTGGCAGCTCTGAAGCCAGACTGATGGTCATGAAGACAACCAACAGATTCAGTGTGGAGATCAAGCTGCAAGATGTCCAGTTTCTCCAGGAGCTTGGCCAGGAAGGGAGTGATGGAGATTGGGCGATAGTTAGCCAGGCAGGAGGGGCGGCAGAGGGTTTCTTAAGAAGAGGGTGCACAAGAGAGTGCTTCAAGGGGGAAGGGAAAACACAAGTGGAGTGGTTGCAGAACTCCGCCAGGGCAGGAGCCAGGGAGCCTATGTGATCCTTCATGGTTTTGGAGGAACAGGGGTGAACCTGTTTCTACGAGACTTTCATAGATCGGACTTGTCTAGAAACCTCGTCTGGAGAGAAAATGGTGAAAGGCAGAGAAGGAGGGGGGAGGGGTGGTTGCAGAGGGGACAGAGGAAGAGCAGGGAATAGCAGGAGGGGGATAAGAGGAGGAGAGTGAGGACAGGATGTCCTGAGTTTTAGAGATGAAGTGAGAAGCCAGTGGCCGTTAAGAGGGCCTGGGAAGGGATAGGAGAGGTAGAGACTGTGGCAGGATTGGCCAGTTCCTTGCAGATTTTAAAGGGTTCAGCCGAGTTGTTAGATGCCGCAGAGACACGGACTTGGATATGGGCTCTCTTCTTGGTGAGGACGGAGAGCCGGTATTGCCTTTGTAAGCAGGCGGCAGGCCAGTTTGTCAGAGGATGAACTTGAGGTATGCCATTTTCTCTCGGCAACCCTACACTTGCGTTTTAGGGTGACGAGATCGTAGTCATAACAGGAGTTACACTTGGCTTTGGGGGCGGATTCTCGTGACAGGGGCAAGGATATCCAGAGTATCAGAAATAGAAGAGTGGAGTGTGGAGAGGGCTGTGTCAGGGTGAGAGTCAGCAAGGGGGGGATGAGGGGGGGGAGAAGGTGGCAGCAAAAGCATCAACTGACAAGCGCTTCATGGGTCGGATGACCGAGAAGGTGGGTGGCAGTGACGGAGGTGGCTTGGCCTGCGAGGTAGGGAGGGTGAGGTGGGAGGATAGGAGAGAGAAGTGGAGAGAGGGACAGAGCGGGGAAGGTCTGAAGAGATCAGAACATTGAGAGTGTGCCCTGGAGAATGAATCGGGCAAGAGGGGAGAATGGTGAGTGAGAGAGAGTTGCAGAGGTCGCGAAAGAGTTCAGAGGGGGGACAGGAGTTATCCAGGTGGATGTTGAAGTCTCCGAGGAGGAGGAGTTGTGTGGTTGAGACCAGGAGTGAGAAGGAGAGATCCGCCCACTCAGAGAGGAAGGAAGAGACCTGACCAGGTGGCTGATAGATAGTAGCCACGGTAAGGGAATGGCTAGGCGAGAGAGAGAACCTGCAGACGAGACATTCAAAAGAGGAGTAGGCCTGCGTAGGAATGACAGAGGCAGGAATCCACTCCGGGTAGATAAGGGCTACGCCCCCACCAGAGCGGTTGGGTCTGGAAGCGGAGAGGATCTTGTAGCCATCGGGTAGGAGCGTGTCAAAGCTGGTGACAGAGCTGGCCGTAAAGCATGTCTCAGTGAGACCGAGGACATCAAGGTCAAGTTCTTCAAGAAGATGGCAGATATCAGAGGAGTGTTTGACAGTGGAGCTTGAGTTAAGAGTGGCAATGTGGAGAAGGTTGCCCTCCTTGAAGGACTTCCGGGGAGGGGTACAGATCAGAGGTACACCCTGCGGAAGTGTAGAAAGCGCCCGAGAGGGGGCAGAGAGTGAGGGGGGAGGCAAGGTAGCCAAGGAAAGGGGGGAGGGGACAGCAGGAGAAGAAAGGAAGTTGATGAGGCGCGGAAAGCGTCTATCAAAGAGATGAAGGTTGGCCTGAGGGCCTTGAACCAAGACAGTCCCATTAGAATAGACATTAATGATGACTTTAGAGTATAGGAAGGAGGCCAGGAGGGCGTCCCAACGAGTATCACCATTAATGGGAGAAGAGGAGAAAGGAAAGAGAACAGAGACCATATGAGGGGTCCATAGATCCGGTGAAGGCACGAAAAAGAGGATGTCTGTGAGAGTTTCCTTGGAGGAGGCACTGATGTAGGTGTCGGCGATAGGGAGGCCTGGGTTGGAGACCAGGATGTCCTTTTTAAACTTTTTCCTACCAAACTTAGTGAGGAGAGCAGGATAGACAATAGAAAAACAGTTAGAAAAGATAGGGGAGACAGAGAGCACCATAGAGTAGGTGGGAGAGGAGGGGGTAACAGGGGTGGACAGACAGGCAAGACAGCGAGAGGCAAGTGCGCAGGAGAGTGGGACAAGACGACGGCACTCAGGAGGAGAGTGCAAGAAAGGCGCAGGACATATTAAGATAGGAAAGAGGACATACCTAAGTTTGAGAATCCTAAAGAGGGAGAAAAAGGCCTAGGTTTCACAATGCAATTTTAGAGGTGGTACAGATACACGCAATTTAAAGCCACCTAATTTTGAGATTCCTAAAGAGGGAGAAAAGGGCCTAGGTTTCGCAATGGTACAGTAGTGGAACAGCAGAGGTTAACAGCTAGTGAGCGGACAGGGGGGGTTGGGCAGGAGGTTGAAAGGAGAGGGCTGGTGGCTGGCGTCCCCAGCGGACACCAACAAGGGAGCCACCAGTAGGAGCCACCCTTTGCCTGGGGCCCTTGGGCAGAGGCTGCCCTGGGAAGGATAGTGATAAGGGGAGGGGAAGCCAATCAGGGGTGGTGGGCGGGTTGACTTCAAGCACTCATCGTTCACCTTGTGCACTTCTCGTATTCTGACTTCAATAAAAGAGAAGCACAGAACATCAGCCCTTCTTCCCATCCGTTCTTGGTTTTCACTTGTCCATAGACTAACGTCTGAGACCGCTCCCAGCATATAGGCGCCCAAGGTTTTTCTTCCTTATCAGGGTAGTCCATCTTCCTCATTTCCTTCATAACCACTTCATCCTGTCCTGCCCTTGGATACGTCAGCATCTTGCTCTTCCATGCAGGATCCCTTTCCATTTGCGTGGTCTTGATATAATCATCTTGAAAGGGGAACAACCCTTTTGATCTCCATCGCAAGGTGGCCCATCTTCCTTGAAATTGGCCTCTTGTCATGCAGGCTACAAGGTGAACAAGACATCTGGCATAGTACTCTGGAATGTATCTGATAATGAAAGTTCAGGCAACATTCATAGCATAGGTTATGAGAGCACAAACATAGCATCTCTCTTTGGATGGCCTCACTCCCACCTTTTTCATGTTCTCATACCACATGTTGAGACCAAAATGTGCTGTACTGTCTAAATATGTGTTTATTACTTCATTATCATCCTCTGCACTGCTCTTGTGTCTCCCAAGTATAATGGTTGCAGCCCATGGAAATAATTCTAAAGCAGTTCTACTGTGTGGGGATAACACAAAAGGTCTTGGCATTTCAGTAACAGGCAACTCTTCATGAGTTAATGGCGTGGGGAGAATCAAAGGAACTTTTGCTTTGCTTGGAGCAATAAAGTAAAGAGTGTGGACCATAAGAACCAAGAGAACAAGAATATATGCTCAGCATGCATATATCATACACCAGGACGTTAACCCACACCATTTATGACTTTCTGGACGTCGTCGAGTTTGCTCCTTTTCCAAAACTGTACTTTTTTTTAGAATTCTTCATTTTGCCTGTATACTGCTTTAAGGAAGGAAAAAACCTTTTTAAACAGGCAGATCTGTGAAATGATCAGGTAGCAATAGGATCTGTTCGACTATCACCATAAGTAGCCTCTTGATTACAGGGCCATTTATAGGATCATGCACAAAAGTGCGTATATCAGTACTGCGCCCAACAAGAGCAGGATAAGCTTGTAGAATGAAAACAAAAACAGCAAGAAGTAGCCTATGGGCATCGGCATCGGTCAGGACCATTGGTTTATCTAAACAGAAACTCAGTGAGGAACGAGTCTGGAAACTGCTCACGTTTCCAGTCGTCAAATTCAAACTCTAGGTTTGGCATGTTTATAGTACGTCAACACTTTCTAAAGTCCAATTCAAAAGAATCCTGTGACTCAAGAACAGAGATTGCACTCCTGTTACAATAGCTATAAAGAGTGTCTGGGGTGAATCACAGTCCAAATGCACACTTGCATTTATTTAATCAGCAACCTTAGCGTCCTCCTTCCTCATTATCGATTGAGTCTGCACGTGCTGAACAACTTCTCCTTGTCTTGCTTCTGAATTGACAGTGCAGAGTGCGCCAGCCTCACCAGCGTATGGATTTACGTCACTCAAATGGAACCAAGTGCGTCTCCCTTGGACTTTTACTGCTGATGGAGTAACATTCTCCACGAGATAAGGTCCAGAAAATCATGGCTCATGCCACTTCCTCGTGAAGTTCCGAATTAAAATTGCATCAACAGAATAAAGTCTAGGTACAGGTCATAATGTTGAAAGTCCGGTTGCTGAATGGTCTTCATCTGCGTCCTGAGACTGACCCCCCTGGGGCTTGAGTTGATCTGAAATGACAGAGATACTAGCGGTCATACATGTCAAATAAGCAAGTAACTAATTTCCTAACATTTCTGCAGTCTTCTGGGCATCACTTCTGCTCCTCAATGGAGGAGACAAAGACGTTCTTATTCGTCTCACTGTCACTAGCTCGTGGGGTATGAGCAGGTGGTCCGAACCCAAACTGATTCCTTAATGCATATAATGCAAGGGGCAAGCAATAAAACCATCCCTTCTTTAGTGTTAATCTGAGTTTATCAATTCTCTCTTTAAGGAGACCGTTGAGTCTCTCACATAGCCTGTTCGCTTGTGGGTGAAAAGCAGAAGAAAACGTGTGCTTAATGTTCAATAATAGGCTAATCTGTTCAAATAATTCATTAACAAAATGGCACCATTTATCGGATCTTGGCACCTTATACACTCCCCATCTTAGAAAGACTTCTCAATCTAAAAACTTTGCTGCGCAAGTGGCATCAGAGTGTGTACAAGAACCTGCTTCGATCCACCTGGAAAAGGTGCACACTATCACTATCATATAACTATATCCACTACATACTTGCAGCATGGCAACATAATCAATATGTATATGCTGAAACGGACCATTCAGTCGAGGAATCACTCCACTGATTGTTTGCAGTGTATGTCCAGCAGTAAAACTTTGACATACGATGGATGCAATTTACTACTTAAATGCAACGTGTTCTACCAGGTTCGGTACAAACCAGTCTTGCACAATAACTGCTGGAAGGCTTTCCCCAGTTACATGCGCAGGGTAGTGCAGCTGTTCAAGCGCTACTTTTAACAAGACTACTGGCATCACTAGCTTTCCAGTGCTGTCCTGTTGCCACAGCTCTTCAGAGGAGGACAAAGAACACCCCCTTTGTTTCCACAATTCCTCCTCTTCTTGCGGTGCACTGCCCTGAACTTCCATCAACTATGTTCTTGATGAATGATTAAACCCTTAATTTACTATCTTTTTTGTAACAACCTTTTCCTTTACATCTGGGGTATCAAAACTTGAAATTTCTGGTGAATATGCAACCCTTTTGGCTTCCAAGTATGCGGCATCATTCCCTCGTGAGATAAAGTCATATTGCTTAGTATGTGCTGCGCAATTAACTATTGCTATGGCTGCTGGGAGTTGTAGTGCCTTAATAAGTCTGTCCAATAATGCTGGGTGTTGCACTGGAGTGTCATCCGCTCAGAGGTAGCCCCTCTTTTTCCAACATGCTAGCTCTGCATGTACAGTTGACATCACATAGGTGGAGTCATGTACACTGTCACTTCCTGGTCTGCATGAATCTCGAGTGTGACAATAAATGCTACCAATCTGATGCTTGTGCTGAAAAGTGAAATGGTTGTCTGGCACTTGCTAGAACCTCAAATTCGCTGTTTGCTTTATGTCTCACCACAGCTGCACCAGAATGCCTTTCCCCACTAGTTTGCTCAATTTTTGAAGAACCATTAATAAAGAGAATCTCTCCCCCACCGCCAACGCATTTCCTTTATGCACGGTATCTCACCGTAAAACTCCTCGTAGTTTGTACAATCATGTACATGCTCACCTTCTGCCTCAGTTACAAATGTGGCAGGGTTCACTATTTATACCTGACTATTTTAATTGCTAGATTTGATATTACCACCTCATTTGCAGAAGCTCTTTGAGATGTCAATGTTCCCTTAGGTTTCTCCAAAATGGCAAACAAAGCATGCTCCACAAACAGCGTCATAGAACACTCCATCACAATACTGGTTGACTTCTCAATTGCGAACGTGGCAGCTGCCAGCGACTGTTTTGCAAGGAAAGTGCCCTGTCATGAGGATCCGTTTGAAGCCCAAAGTCAATTGCAATTCTTGGTATGACTCCGACCTAGCTATTCTTAAACGTAAGTGTAGGGCGGCCGAGAGGAAATGGAGGGCTTCGTGCTCATCCTCTGACAAACTGGCCTGCCGCCTGCTCCAAAGGCAATATGGACTCTCTGTATGCACTAAGAAGCGAGTTGTCATGATGCTCGCTCCCGGGGAGCCGGTTCAAGCCTTGCGTCCCCGAAAGCGGACATCCAGTCCCCAAGGAAGGACCCAGCAACCCCACATAGGGGCCCTTTGGACAGTGTCCTGGCGCCTATGGCGCCAGGCTCATAAAAGACATCAGTCCTGGCGCCATAGGCGCCAGGCTCATTATGGGAGTGCTTGGGTGCACTTACCTGATGCAGACCATGCTGCAGGATCCCGGCCTCCTTGAGGCATGAAAGGAACTACTTTACCTGTGGGACAAATTTACCATCCGGGCGTGGTCGGGGAAGGATACATACCTGATTGGAGGAAGGATACATACCTGGAACTTCTTCAAAGGCTATTTAAACCCCACCCGAACAGCCACACGTGCTTCACGTTGTTCTGCATCTAGCAGCTGGACGCTCACTGTGTCTGCATCCTGACTTTTGCCACGCCTGCCAGCATCCTGGATCACCTGCAAAGAAAGAGAAGAAGAGAACAGAAGAAGGAAAAGTCCTTACCTGCTAAATCCGCATCCCGGAGACATCTCGCCGACAATCCTGAAAAGGAAGACTTTTATTTAAAAGCTCATCGCGTCGATAGCTACAGCGCCGCATTCCACTCACCTTTACAGGGCGCCTCCATGTTCAGCAGCGATCATCCGGATTCGCAGTCACGCCCCAGCGCCTAGGGAAAAAAAGACAAGAACAAAAGGTGAGAGAGAGAGAAGGGAATAAGGAAAGCTAAATCTCCATGTTAAGACTTACCTGTTGATTCATTCCCTCTTCATTTTGGGTCCGCGCCGCATCCTGGCATTTCCGGACCCCAGCCCCTAAGGGGAAAAAAAGACATCAGTGTTAATGAGCGAATGAAAAGACATTACCAAAAAACACTCATTAAAGGCTTACCTGATTTCTACAAGGATTTCACCTCTCATCTCGGGTCGGTGCCTGTTCCCCGGCATTCCGTACCCCGGCCCCTATGGGGAAAAAGACACTAGCATTAGTACATTAATGCATGGACACAAGGGGAACCTCTTATCAAAAAACTTACCTGGAAGCCAAGCAAGTTTGGTTCTCACCAATCCGAAAATCCAGTGAAGTAACTGGATACCAACGCGCCCCTGCATCAGAACCAGGATAGAGAGCTCGTCCCTCCAGACCCTAAGGTGAGACGCTACAGGGAATCACAGAAGGGTTTCGAGGAGGGTGAGAGGGGAAAGTGGGAGGCCGATTGCATTACCCCACAGACAGTTAATCCCCTATTTTCGCCTACAGAAGGATACTTCTGCGAGCCAGACAAGCCAGATTTGGGGGCCCGGTCCAGTCCGTCTTCCGAACCCTGCGCATCACCTTAGAAGAGGTCACAGCAGCGCGAACCAGGCCAGCGCCTCCGTGGGAGTCAGGTGAGCGTTACAGAACGCAAAGCCTTCCTACAAATTCCCACCCAGGTCGCTATGGAAAGTTCTGAGACTGATCAGTTGGCCCAATTATTGGGGGAATTACGGGCCAAAGTACATGCCGCTCGTCAAGAGACTAATTCCCTCAGGAGGGAATTAATAATATCAAAGGAAAGAACTGATGACCTGGCCAGACAGCTTTTGCAAGGTCAAGCTGGGCAAACTCCTCTACCCGGTTCCGGAGGGAACCCTGCTCCTGTGGTTTCCAGTAACCCTGTGCAGATTAATCTACCTGGAAACATGCCGCTGGCCCCACCCGAACGCTTTGCTGGGGACCCCAAACGATTCGCCGTATTCATGAATCAGTGTAGTTTGCACTTCCTATGCAGACCTGGGGCCTTCCCTAATGATCAGACCAAGGTAGCCTTTGTATTGTCATATCTCAGCGGCTGCGCTGCCGATTGGTCAGTTCCATTGGTTACTCAAGATGACCCGATTCTCCGTGATTTTCAAGGGTTTCAAGCAAGCATGGAAAGGTTATTTGCTCGACACTCTCAGGGGCAGGCTCTAGATGACAAACTTCTATCCCTGCGCCAGGGCAATCAGGACCTCCTATCCTATATTGCAACCTTTAATAGACTAATTGTGGAAACGGGATGGCCAGAGGATAAAAGAGTCACGTTGTTTTATCGAGGCCTACGCGGAGAACTTAAAGATGTCTTTGCCCAAGTTGTAAATCCGCCCCAAGAATGCACAGAGTATATAGACTTAGTGGTCCAATTGGATCACAGACTTCAAAACAGAAAAGCAGATCGGTCCAGGTTTGAGACCCGGGTGTTAGTCAAGACCCATGCTAACCCCAAGGGAGTTGATGTCTCTGAGCCTATGCAAATTGGAGGGGTTAAAGGACCCTTAACTTAAAAGGAACGTGAAAGGAGGCGGCAGTTAAAATGATGTCTTTATTGTGGGAATTCTGGACACTTTCTACGAGACTGCCCGGCAAAACCGGCCCGAAAGGCGGTAGGAGCCGCTGATAAAAACCATGAAGACTCTGTTTCGGAAACGACTCCGCCCGACAAGCGTAGGGGTCCGCTTGCCGAGCTTGAAAACTAACTCTCAGACCTCGCATTTCATTGTGCCAATGGTTCTCGTAGATCCAGAACAGCCTAAGCGGTTGCCTGCAATAAAGGCATACATCGATAGTGGGGCTATTGGAAACTATGTGGATCGTGAATTGGTCTCTAGGATTATCCTCCCTCTCCGTCCTAAAACCAGCAAAGATGTCATCACCACAGTTGATGGAACTGAAATTGCCTCTGGACCGGTAACACATTCCACTACTGAGGTGACTCTTATTGGTCCCGACGGCCATCGGGAGGGTGTTGTGTTTGATGTAATCAAGGCTCCACAGTTTCAGGGTATTCTTGGAATCCCTTGGTTAGAGACACATAATCCTCGAATTGATTGGCGAGCTAAGAGAATAACCTTCCCGGATTGTACACAAACCTGCTACCCAGAAAACCTGAAGATTAATCCAGCATCTGTAACCTCTGCCTCCATGCAACTACCTCCGGAATACCAAGACTTTCAGGACGTCTTCCAAAAGGAACAGGCCAACACGTTACCTCCTCACAGATCGTACGATTGCCAAATCGATCTGGTGCCCGGTGCACAACCCCCTTGTAGCAGGATTTATGCCCTTACCGAACCTGAGAACCTGCATTTGAGACAACATTTGGATCAATGCCTAGCTAATGGTTTTATTCGCCCGTCAAAGTCCCCGGCATCCTCGGCTTTGTTCTTCGTGCCCAAAAAAGAAGGCGACCTTAGAACTTGTATCGATTACCGCGCATTGAACCAGATAACGGTTAAAAACCGTTATCCTCTGCCTCTGAACCCTGAACACCTTGACCAGGTGAAGGACGCTTGCATATACACCAAGTTAGATCTCCGGGGGGCTTATCATCTGGTACGAGTTAAAGAAGGCGACGAATGGAAAACTGCCTTCCGTACTAAATACGGATTATTCGAGTACCAGGTGATGCCTTTCGGATTGTGTAACGCGCCGGCTGCCTTCCAATACTTCATGAATGATGTCCTTCGGGAACTCATCGATGTTTGTGTAGTTGTATATATCGATGACATTCTGGTGTACTCCTCTTCGGAATCTGATCACAGAAAACACGTCAGGGCAGTACTTGAAAAACTGAGCCAACACAAACTATTTGCTAAATTGGAGAAATGTGTTTTCCATAACACAGAAGTCGAGTTTCTAGGTTTCATCCAGACACCCAAAGGAGCCCGAATGGACTCAAGAAAAGTGGATGCCATCCTCAAATGGCCATCACCTAGCTCTGTAAAAGGGGTTCAAAGCATGCTCGGCTTTGCCAATTTCTATCGCAGGTTTATCCCGGAATTTTCACGCGTGGTACAACCCATTACTGCACTCTTGAGAAAAAATGAACGTTTTGAATGGTCTGAAGAAGCCGAGCAGGCCTTTCAGGATTTAAAAGCTAAGTTTACCTCTGCACCTATATTGAAACACCCGCGTCCAGATCTCCCTTATGTCGTCGAGACTGACGCATCCAGCCTAGCCATGGGAGCTGTCCTGTCCCATAGAGATCCCGAAACCAACCAACTGCATCCCGTAGCATTTTGGTCCAGAAAATTCTCGGCACCCGAGGTTAATTATGCAATCACTGACAAAGAACTGTTAGCCATTAAGTCTGCTTTTAAAGCCTGGCGGCATTATCTGCTTGGCGCTCGACATACCATCACAGTGATCACTGATCAGCGGAATTTACAGTATTTGAAAATCGCCAAGGCTCAGTCATCACGGCAGCTCCGATGGGCTTTGTTTTTCACTGAATTTGATTTCATGATTACCTATCGACCTGGCTGCAAGAATGGCAAAGCAGACGCCTTATCCCGAATTGGAATGGGAGAATCTGATACAAACTCAGAACCAGTACCAATAATTCCCGAACAGAGGATTCTAGGCATGACTTTGTTACAGACGCTTGAAGACATTCAAGCCAGAGTGAAACAACTCCTGGACCCTACAACCTTACAGGATTAGATACAAAAGGGATCAGACTTTACCATAGGTAATGGTTTACCTTATTTCCAAGGACGCTTATTCCTGCCACATAAGGAATTACACAAACTGGTTATTTCCGTTTATCATGATACATTAATAGAGGGACACCCCGGTATTGCCAAGACAGAGGAAAAGGTGAAACGACAATTTTGGTGGCCCTCTTGGCGAAAAGATGTTAAATCTTTTGTGTTGTCTTGTGGTGTTTGCGCCCAAAATAAAAGTCAAAAGAAAAGACCAGCCGGTCTCCTTCAACCTCTAGACATACCGCCAGCACCCTGGCACACCCTATCAATGGATTTTATTACGGACCTGCCTCCTTGTTCGGGGTACAATACTATTCTGGTTAATGTGGATTTGTTTTCCAAAATGGCCCACTTTATTCCTTTGAAAGGTTTACCTTCAGCTTCTGTCCTAGCCAAAGAATTCCTCGAAAATATTGTTCGGCTACATGGATTCCCATCTATACTAATCTCTGACCGGGGAAGTCAATTCATTTCCCACTTCTGGCGCAAATGTTGTCAAATGGTGCAGATCGACGTAAGATTATCGACCAGTCACCACCCTCAGACCGATGGTCAGACCGAGAGGACAAATCAGACCCTTGAACAGTACTTACGGGGTATGTTACAGCAATCTGAAAGCAACTGGAAAGACATTCTTTGTATAGCCGAATACGCATATAATAATTCGGTACACTCTGGAACTGGCCACAGTCCTTTTTATTCTTTGTTTGGGCATCACCATCGAACCTCAAACCTTGACTCAATTCAGAACCTCGGAATGCCTGCAGTAGAACATCTGCATTCTACAATTACCCAAGCCTTCAAAGAGGCAACTACGCATTTACAACAAGCCAAGAGAAAATACAAGGAGAATGCTGATCTACATCGGAGTGAAGCACCTCCGTATCAGATTGGGGATCAAGTGTGATTAGCTACCAGATATTTACCACTCAAAGGGCCTCGAACTTTTAACCCAAAATATCTGGGACCTTATTCTATTACGGCAATAATTAACTCAGTGGCTGTTAAACTTGATTTACCAGCTAGTATGCAAATTCACCCTGTTTTTCATGTGTCACTTCTGAAACCAGTGGTACCCGGAACCCGACTATTCAAACCTCCAGAACCTATTCTAATCGATGGGTAGCCCGAATTCGAAGTGAAGAACATTTTAGACTCAAAAATGTTTAGGTCAAAACTGTTCTACCTAATTGATTGGAAGGGCTACGGACCTAAGGAGAGGTCGTGGGACCCCAGCGACCATGTGCATGCACCTCGATTAGTCAGGAAATTCCACCAACTCTTCCCAGACAAACCAAAACCCCCGGAGGGAACAACCTTGGGAGGGGCCTTGGGGGGGAGTGCTGTCATGATGCCCGCTCCCGGGGAGCCGGTTCAAGCCCTGCGTCCCCGAAAGCGGACATCCAGTCCCCAAGGAAGGACCCAGCAACCCCATATAGGGGCCCTTTGGACAGTGTCCTGGCGCCTATAGCGCCAGGCTCATAAAAGACATCAGTCCTGGCGCCATAGGCGCCAGGCTCATTATGTGAGTACTTGGGTGCACTTACCTGATGCAGACCATGCTGCAGGATCCCGGCCTCCTTGAGGCCTGAAAGGAACTAATTTACCTGTGGGACTAATTTACCATCTGGCGCGGTCGGGGAAGGATACATACCTGATTGGAGGAAGGATACATACCTGGAACTTCTTCCAAGGCTATTTAAACCCCACCCGAACAGCCACACGTGCTTCGCGTTGTTCTGCATCTAGCATCTGGACGCTCACCGTGTCTGCTCCTGCATCCTGACTTCTGCCACGCCTGCCAGCATCCTGGATCACCTGCAAAGGAAGAGAGGAAGAGAACAGAAGAAGGAAAAGTCCTTACCTGCTAAATTCCGCATCCTGGAGACATCTCTCCGACAATCCAGAAAAGGAAGACTTTTATTTAAAAGCTCATCACGTCGATCGCTACAGCGCCGCATTCCACTCACCTTTACAGGGCGCCTCCATGTTCAGCAGCGATCATCCGGATTCGCAGTCACGCCCCAGGGCCTAGGTAGAAAAAGACAAGAACAAAAGGTGAGAGAGAGAAGGGAATAAGGAAAGCTAAATCTCCATGTTAAGACTTACCTGTTGATTCATTCCCTCTTCATTTTGGGTCTGCGCCGCATCCTGGCATTTCCAGACCCCGGCCCCTAAGGGGAAAAAAAGACATCAGTCTTAATGAGCGAATGAAAAGACATTACCAAAAACGCTCATTAAAGACTTACCTGATTTCTACAAGGATTTCACCTCTCATCTCGGGTCGGTGCCTGTTCCCCGGCATTCCGTACCCCGGCCCCTATGGGGAAAAAGACACTAGCATTAGTACATTAATGCATGAACACAAGGGGAACCTCTTATCAAAAAACTTACCTGGAAGCCAAGCAAGTTTGTTTCTCACCAATCCGAAAATCCAGTGAAGTAACTGGATACCAACACGCCCCTGCATCAGAAGCAGGATGGAGAGCTCGTCCTTCCAGACCCTAAGGTGAGACGCTACGGGGAATCACAGAAGGGTTTCGAGGAGGGTGAGAGGGGAAAGTGGGAGGCCGATTGCATTACCCCACAGACAGTTAATCCCCTATTTTCGCCTACAGAAGGATACTTCTGCGAGCCAGACAAGCCAGATTTGGGGGCCCCGTCCAGTCCGTCTTCCGAACCCTGCGCATCACCTTAGAAGAGGTCACAGCAGTGCGAACCAGGCCAGCGCCTCCGTGGGAGTCAGGTGAGCGTTACACGAGTCCACATTCAAGCCCGTGTCTCTGCGGCATCTAACAACTCGGCCGAACTCTTTAAAATCTGCAAGGAGCTGGCCAACCCTGCTGCAGTAGCCACTCCTCCTCTCGCCTTTCAGGCTCTTTGTAATGCCCTGGCTGCACACTTTGTCTCGAAAACCCAGGACATCTTGTCCACTCTCTCCTCCTCTCCCACTCCTCTCCCTTCTTCACTGCTTGCTGACCCACCCTGAGCAAACCACCCTACCTCTTTTTCCTCCTTTCCTCTTTTCTCCCCCTATGAGGTCGCAAGACAAGTCCGATCTATGAAAGCCTCATCAAAACAGGTCCATCCCTGTTCCTCTAAAACCATTAAGGACCACATCGATACCCTTGCTCCGGCCCTTGCCGATTTCTGCAACCTCTCCTTTGCCTCTGGGTCTTTCCCCTCCCCTCTGAAGCCCTCCCTTGTGCATCCTCTCCTCAAGAAACCCACAGCTGATCCTTCTTGTCCGGCTAACTATCGCCCAATTTCCATAACTCCCTTTTTGGGTAAGCTCCTGGAAAAGCTTGCCATCTCTCAGCATAACCTTCATTCCGACTCTGTTGGCTCTCTCCTCGACCACCAATCTGGCTTCAGATCAGCCAGAAGCACGGAAACTGCTTTCCTGAACATCTGTGAAGACCTGCTCTCCAACCTTGACTCTAACATTCCCTCTGTCCTCATCCTACTTGATCTCTCCTCTGCTTTTGACACAGTCAACCATACCACCCTGTTCAATAGTCTCTGTGACAACCTGGGTATCACTGATCAGGCTCTGGCCTGGCTGACCTCTTTTCTCTCTGATCGACCCTCCCAGGTACAACTTGGGTCCTTCCTATCTTCTATCTCCCTCTCTACCTGTGGTGTTCCCCGGGGGTCTAACCTCTCGTCTCGCCCTGGCTTTTCAACCAATAACCAATACCTGGCAACTATCGCATACTGGATTTCCATTTTTTGCTCAAATTTCCAGTGCTATGCTGATGACACCCAACTCATTTTCAGGCTGCCTTCAGCCACCTCCTCTCCTTCCCTCATCTCTGACTGTCTAATCGCCATTCAAAATTGGTCTGCCGCCAACGATCTCTGTTTAAATGCCAACAAGACTGAGATCCTCCTCATTGGTACACCCTCTCCATCCTTTCCCCTCACTCTCTGGCCAGCCTCCCTTGGCCCTCCCTCCTGCCCCTACCTGCAAAGCTAAGAACCTCGGGGTCATCTTTGACTCCACACTTTCCTTCTCCCCACACATCTCTGATGTCTCAAAAAAATCAAACTTATTATTGCACCTCCTTAGAGGTACTCTTCCTTTCCTCACTTTCCCTCAGAAGCTCACTGTCTCCCAAGCTCTGATTCTCTCTAAGTTGGACTACTGTAACAGCCTCTTTCTAAATCTACCTGCCTCTACTCTCCGCCCTTTACAACTAATCCAGAACAGGACTGCAAGACTTGTCCTTGGCCTCAAGCCCTGGGATCGTATCTCTCCAGCTCTGAAATCCCTTCATTGGCTCCCAGTGGATGCAAGGATTAAATTTAAAACCCTTTGGGGTGGCGCTGTGGAGCAGCCCAAGATGGCTGCTTAGCCTTTGAGCTCTGTGTGGGATCGGCGGACATCTGCTTCCATCTGCGACCAACGGGGTACAATCAACCCGCATCTCGGCTGGGCCGCTGCCCTGCATCACCGTGCTGCTGCCTGCGAAATTCCGGCTCCTCTCTGGGTCGGGAAGCCTCCGGACGGGCCCTCTACTGCGGCGGCCCACAGCCTCGTGAGGGCCGCGGCGTCGGCATCCGCCTGTTTCCTGTCTCCCCCGCTGGGTGGCCTGCCGTGTTTTGCGACGCGGGTCGGGGCGCTGCCCCTGTGTGCACCGCTTGCCTATCTGTGACCCCCGCCGGGTGGAGGCCCGATCGGGGCTTGGAGCTGTGGAGCGGGCTGCGGCTGCCCCTCTGTGCGGATCGCCTTGTCGGCGGCCCGGTACCCATCCGGCCTGTGTGAAGTGGAGGTGTCGTGGCGGAACCTGGGCGGGTGCTGATCGCCGCCGAGGCGGGTGGGCCGGCGCCTGAGAGCCCCGCTCGCCTATCCTGGTGCCCTACCGACCTGGGCCGCGCGGCTGGACGACTGGCGGCTGCTGCCCTCCCTGGGTGAAACGCTGCATCTGCGGCTCGCTGTTGGCCCCCGACCCGCTGCTGGCCGGCGAGGACTGGTTCACTGCCATATTGAGGTGAGGTGTGGGGGGGGGTCCCGCTCTGGGCAGTAGATACCCACAACCCTCTTACCACGCTGCTGGCCTGCTGTCTACCGGAGACCCCCGGGCCTCCTACGCCCCCCGGAGCACAGGCCAAGAGGATACACACCAGGCCCGTTCCTTCTTCTCATTCTACAAGCTGGGCACCTGCCCCCCGCCTTGATACCGCGCAGTGACTGTGGGGCGGCTGCCCTCATCTGCACCGGGTCCCCCTCCGGTGGTGCGGCCCCTGTGGCAATCCTTATCCCTACTGATATTTGCCTCCACCACTGCTGGGGATATACGGATGCCTCCACCTTGCCCCATTAGCCTTGGGACTACGCTCTCTCCCTCAGGAACCGGATCTTTGCTCAGCGCCACTCCTGCATCTGAATCCACGATGCCTAATAAGACCAAGGGGTCTTCCAGAGGGGGAGCCATGGATAGATTCGCCAGGGCTGTCCCGAGGGGGGAGGAGGATCATGAATCGCCCATACAGGAGGAGCGGGTGGCGGACCACCTTCCCATTGCCTCACCCCCTGATTTGACTACACTTATGGAATCGATGGCCAAGAACTTCGCTTCCTTTCACGAGAAGCTGGACGACATCAACGCCAATGTCGCCTCATTAAAAACACGGGTGGATCAGGCGGGGACCAGAATTACTGACGCTGAGAATCGGATATCAACAAATGAGGATGAAATACATGTGCTGCAGAACACTGTTGCTTCCCTGTCGCGTGACATGCGTAGTGTGAAAGCAAAGTGCGACGACGTCGAATCCCGCTCTCGCAGAAATAATCTACGTATCATCGGAGTCCCTGAAAATGCCCTTAAGGGGCGCATGGAAGATGCAGTGGAAACCCTGCTCAAGGATCTGCTGGGTAACCCGGCCCTGTCTCCGTACTTCACTGTTGAGCGTGCTCATCGTGCTCTATCACCAAGGCCCAAACCGGGTGATATCCCTAGGCCCGTAATAGCCAGAATCCTCAACTATAGGGACAGAGACCTTATCCTCCGTCTGTCGCGGGAGAAGGGAGACCTGCGCCTTGACTCACACACTATAAGGATCTTTCCAGATTTTTCAATAGCGGTGCAGCAGGTGAGGCGCCAGTTCATTGGAGTCAAGAAGCCTCTTAGAGAGCGTAATGTTCCCTATGCCATTCTTTTCCCGGCACGCCTTAAGATGACCTACAATGGCAAACTATATTTCTTCACCGTGCCGGAGGAAGCGGTGAAATTCATTGAAGCACACTTACCGCTCCCTGGCCCGGCGGGCCCCCCTGCCGAGGTCGAGTGATCCAGAGAGACACTACCCGGAACCCATTTATCAATCCAGTGAATCCGAGACTTGGAACGTGTATATGGCAACAACGTTCTGTACACCCAACGATCCAAGCTCCTCTGGCGTCTGATGGGGCTGGGACTAGACCTGACTGGGGTCGACGGCGCCCTCCCTGCCCTACGGGGCGCCCCGCCGGTCATGTTCCCTAGTTATTTCTTGGTCTGGTCTCGCCCAGCGTTCAGCTAGGCATGGAGACCTGTTTGGAGATCCGCCCGTAGCAGAACTTACATCCGGCAGCACATGCTGTTCTACATGTTATTCTAAGAGCCGCCCACACGGCAACAGCACACCTACTTGCGATTGCAATGTTTATGTTTTGTTGGTTGTCACTGTTTGATTGCCCCTGTTGGGCTTTCAATGGGGCGTATACCGGTTGGACCACGCCCTCCGACCTCTGCCGCTTGGGGAGAGTCGGGTTTACTGATGACACCGGTACAGGGGGGTGGGGGTCTTACACTGCAAGTTGGGGGTGGGCAGTGAGGGTGGGGGTTGGCACTGTTGGGGTTTGGGGGAATGTTATAGGAAAAGGCAGGGGCGGACCGACAGACCGCGTCACATCGGGTCTTCTATACCCGAGATGGCTTGATCTCGCATCTGAACTGCGGCGACAGAGGTGGGAGGACAACTCCTGTGAGGATCCTCCTCACTTAGGGTGTGGGCCCCGGCGCCGCCTGTGGGATGTACCTTAGGCATCTGAAATGTCCACAATAGTAATGTCCTGGAATGTCCGGGGTTTAAGCAATTACACCAAAACGCGCAGAATCGTGGCCTACGCCAACAGGCACGGCTGTAAGATTCTGCTTTTGCAGGAAACACACTGTAAAGGCCGGCTGACCAGGTGCATGGCACCATCGTGGGGTCCCCACAGATATTCTACTGCTTACTCGACCCGCGCCAGAGGGGTATTAACGATGATCCACAGGTCACTCAAGTTCGTGCTCCATAAGAGCTACATAGACCCAGAGGGGAGGTACGTCATCCTACATTGTGCAATAGCCAACAGGGAATATTTGCTAGCTAATACATATGGCCCTAATGTGGACTCTCCCGACTTTATCGACCAGGTGGCCTCCATATTGCTGGGATACATCGGGGTGCAGATCATCTGGGGGGGGGACATGAATTTCATATTAGACACCACATTGGACAGAACAGGCTCGGCCCCCAGACTCCTTTCCAGCGCTGCCCGTAAGCTCCTTGCACACAGCACAACCCTTGACATTCAAGACCCATGGCGGGTAATGCACCCGAAGACGCGTGAATACACTCACTATTCCTCTGTGCATGATAGCTCTGCCAGAATTGACATGTTCATCCTGTCCAGTACCTTGCTGCGGAGGGTGGTGGAAACTCAGATACTGGCGCGTACCCTGTCGGACCATTCACCGATCCGATTATCCCTGGACCTGGGTGGGCCCCCCCCCCCCACAATTAACACATGGGCCTTCAAGTCCCTTGCTCTACAAGACATAGTCTTCAGGGCTGACATTTTGTCCGATATCCAGTCCTATTTCGAGCTTAATACGCCCCAGGCTACCTCTATGGGGGTCCGGTGGGAGGCTTTCAAAGTCTTTATCAGAGGTATGTCCATTTCTAGGGAGTCGGGAGTCCTCAAGGCCATTAGGGCTGCCCTTGCCCGCTCTGAAACCAGGCTGCGTGAACTTGAGTGTGCCCATCCTGCATCCGTTGACCCTGCCATCCTGTCCCGGATCAGCGAGGAACTCCAACTCTTTAACGAACAGGCTACAAGGGAAGTTCACTACTTTGGTCGCCCGCAGGCTGCCCGTAAATATGGGGAGGGGGACAGGCCCGGCAGGACGCTGGCGGCGTTGGCGAGGGGTGAGTGGGGCCAAGCCCAGATTTCTTGTATCAAGGACCCCCAGGGGTCGGAACTGTGGTCGGACCAACGTATTTTGGAGGTCTTTACGGACTTCTATTCAGAACTGTACACCCAACCCCCCGAGCACAGCGAGGGCCAAATGCGCAACCTCCTCGAGCAGATCCCCACGACTATTGTCTCTCCCGCTACCAGAGACCAATTGGAATCCCCCATCCGTTTGGATGAAATAGTTGAGGCTATATCTAAATTCCCTAAAGGAAAAGCACCTGGCCCGGACGGGCTGACAGCTGAGTTTTATCAGGAGCACGTGGCCATTCTGGCCCCCAAACTGTTGGAGGTTTGGAACGAGTCACTCCGGCTGGGCGCCCTTCCCCCATCGTTGCGAGAGGCAGTCATCACTGTCCTGCTTAAACCTGGTAAACCCGCTAATGAGTGCGGATCATATAGGCCCCTCTCACTAATGAATTTGGACACCAAAATCTTTGCCAAGGTGATTGCTAATCGCTTCATCCCGGTCATGTCGTACATGGTCCATGATGATCAGTCGGGATTCGTTCCCGGGAGGTCAACATCACACAACATTAGAAGGCTGCTTAATGTGATGTCACGCATTGACCAGGGGGTGAGTGCGGTCGCGGTCACACTGGATGCCCAGAAGGCGTTCAACATGGTGTCTTGGAAATATACATGGTTGGTTTTAGAAAATATGGGTATAGGGCCCAACATGATAGCATACATTCGGTTACTGTACACTTCCCCGGTGGCCAGAGTGCGAGTTAACTCCCAGACGTCCGGTCTGTTCCCTCTTCTCAGAGGCACTCGACAGGGTTGCCCGTTCTCCCCGATCCTGTTTGCCTTGGCCATAGAGCCGATGGCCGATTATGTCAGGGAAAGGCATGCGCGCAAAGGGGTGCGGCTGAAAGACTCCCCTGAAATTATCTCGCTTTATGCGGACGATGTATTGCTCTTTGTAAGAGACCCAACGGCCCATCTAGACCCAATTCTGCGTGACATCACCCGCATTGGTACATACTCTGGGTTTACTATAAATTATTCTAAGTCTGAGATCTTTCCCCTCACTAGCTCCACGGTGCAGCCCACCACCGAGTACCCGCTCCGCTGGTCCCCGGACGGGATTAAGTACTTGGGGGTTCAGGTGTCCCTCTCCAAAGACACGCTACTGGCAGACAATTACCGGACTGCTGCAGAGCAGGCCGAGATCAAGGTTGCACGCTGGCGCGCTCTTCCACTGTCATTGGCTGGAAGACTTTCACTGGTAAAGATGATATTGCTCCATAAGTTCCTTTATGTATTTAGTAATGTCCCCGTCTGGCCTGGTAGGGGATACTTTGCGAACCTGCACACTCTGCTCGCTCAATTCCTGTGGCACTCTGGCGCTGTGCGTAAAAAGTGGTTGGATATGTCATTACCCTATGACAAAGGGGGATTCACAGCCCCGGACCTGTTGCGATACTGGACTGCTTCACAGGCGCAGTTCGCAACCTACTGGTATCCTGGGCCTACACCCCGTCCCCACGTCAAACTCGAGGCTCTGGCAGCAGCAGGCACCGATGTAATGTCCCTGATTCTGGACCGGCAGTATGTGCCAGACTCGCCCATTGACCCGGTCCGGACTACGGTGCAGGCTTGGGGCCAGATATTTAAAACCTGCGACGAGCAAAACCCGTACTACAAATGGCTCCCCACCTGGAGCTTTCCCGGGCTGGAACCCACACACGATACCACCCTGGCGCGACACTGGGAGGCCCTGGGTTACCGCGCCCTCACTGATTTTTATCCGGAGGGACAGTTCATAACACCGCACACGTGGAGGCCGGGACACTCGGGCTCGGTTCTGGAGCTTCTGCAGTTCTACAGACTCCGTGCTGCCTTTTCGAAATGCCTGGCCTGTTTTCCCCGTTGAGCCCCAGGACTCTCCTGGAATTGCTTACATTGCTAACTCGGGTGGTGCCCGTGGGGCGGTCTCTTCATTGTACAAGCTCCTCCTGTCTGCTGCTTCTCCCCCTCCATCCAGGGCTCGTGCCGGCTGGGCCTCCGAGCTGGAGCTGGATCTTACGGATCAACAGTGGGAGAAGATGTGTTCTCATACTAGCAGGGTGTCCCTAAACTTCCGCTACCGCACCATACAGTATAAATTACTCAACCGGTTGTATTATACCCCAGGTAGGATCTCGAAGTTTGCTCGTTCTGACCGTCGACTGTGCCCCCGCTGCGGTGCGGAGGGTGCTGACCACCTGCACATGTTCTGGGACTGCCCGGAACTGGTCACATTTTGGAGTAAAGTCATAGAGACATTGTCCGCAATCACCGATACTGTTGTCGATCCCGATCCAATGGGGGTTCTGTTCGGGGTGTGGCAGACTGGAGGGGCTAAAGACATTGTTAGGTTCTTGAATGTGAGCTGTGTCATAGCCAAGAAATGTGTTTTACAAAACTGGAAAAGCCCTACGCCCCCTACATTCCAGAAGTGGTTAAATCTGCTTACGTGGTCCCGAAACTGAGAGGAGGAGTTTCTGGGCATGCTCCCAGTGAGCTCTCGACCTCGGAACATATGGTCGGCTTTCAACAGTTACTTAATTAACTCAAGTGACACTTCTTCAACGGATGAATCCTCCTAGCCCCTCAGTCGGTGGCTCTGTGTTCTGGTCACCTGTGATATGCTGCCCCCTGTCTGCTGTCGCCGTATACTTGCCTTTTTGTTCTGTATGCGCATGTATATGTTACATATTCGTCCATATGCCTCTGACGTGTCTGTATGTTGTTTGCCTCTGCCAGCAAAAATAAAAGTTAAAAAAAAAAAAAAAAAATTTTAAAACCCTTTGCATTGTCCACAAGGCTTTCTGGGGCCTGGGTCCAAAATACCTTCAACTATCCCTCTGTAAATAGCTCCCCTCTCGAGCCCTTCGCTCCTCTACCTCTAACTCCCTCAGGGTCAGTCGTTTTTCAAAGAAACGAGCTGGAGGTAGATCTCTGTCTTCGGCCGGGGCCTCCCTTTGGAACTGCCTCCCTGTCACCTTGAAACTTGAGGATAACCATCTACGGTTCCGGAAGCTCCTCAAGACCTTCCTCTTCGCTTCTGCCTTCGCCCCGCTTCTCCCCTGCTGATCTGCCTTTTTCCCTTCGGGCCCAGGTACCTGCTCACCCTGCCATCCTCCTGCACTGCCTCCGGGCCACCCCTTGCACTGGGGCCTGTGTCTGTACCCATACAGTTCCCCACCCACTCTTCTTCTGCACTTATCAGATACTCCCTATGTGACTAACCTAGCACCTTTGCCTCTTACAGGCTGCACTACCACTGCTAACACTCTATTTAATTATTTATGTACTTACTATTTATTTTGTTTCTCTCCTGTGCTCTGCACTTTCCCCCTTTTTTCCTTCCCCATGCACTTTCCCCCTTTTTCCCTTCCCCATGCACTTGCGCGTTCTCAATGTCACTGGGCCTAGTAAGATCGTTGTTTTTGTTTCTCCCCTGTTCCCCTCCCTTTGCCTGGTCGCGCTGTGAAACACCTGTGTAATATCGCAATATAAATAAAATATCATATCATATCTCATAACCGGATCTAGAATCCCATTGTAATATGCTAGGGGCTTGTACCCCAATGTAGTCCTCTGTGTAAGCACTGCTGTCATAACTGTCCCATTCGTGTGTGAGAATACAAAGAATTCCTCTGCATAATTGGGAATCCCTAAAACTGGAGATGTACAAATTGCTTTCTTTAATTCCTCAAACACTCCCTCCATTTCCTCAGTCCATTCTATTTTTTCCTTATCCACCTGTGCTTTCTTTAGAGCCTGCAAAAGGGGTCTTGTGTACGAATTATAATCAAATACCCATGCCCTAACATAGTTACATAATCCCCAAAAGCGTTGCATTTGCTTTACAGTGTGCAGTGTTGCTGTTTTCATAATCGCTTCAGCTCTTTCTGGTGTGAACCTCTTACCCTCATGTGCAATCAACTGGCCTTTGTATAACATCTCTTCCTGACAATATTGCAGCTTCTCTTTGTGTACCTTGTATCCCTTGTCTGCCAGGATAGTCATTAACTGAATTGAGTCTTGTCTCCACTTATTTTCTGTCGTGCTACAAACCAAAATATCATCTATGTACTGTATCACAATGCTTTTCAAATCAATATTGCCTAGGTCCATCTGAAGGACCCTATAAAATATGGACAGAGACTCGCAGTACCTTTGAGGCAAACAAGTACTTTTCAGTTTAGTTTGAAATGTAAATGACGTCAGGTCTTGGGAGTCATTAGGCAACGGGATAGAGAAAAATGCATTTTTCAAGTCAACCACTGTGAACTGTGGCGCCTCTGTTGGGATACTACACAGCATCATTGCCGGATTTGGAACTAATGGAAATTCTGCCTCTACAATCTGGTTAATCGGTCTCATATCTTGAATAAATCTTCACAACCCTCCTTTCGATTTTTTTATTGTATACACTGCGGTATTACATGGTGGCTCTGATGTCACTGAGATACCCTGTTCCATTAGAGCTGAAATAGTCTAAAAAATACCCTCATCCACCTCTCGAGACAGGGGATACTGTCTTGCTCGAGGTAAAATTGCTCCTGGCTTCAGCTTAATCTTAATCTCCCCTACCTCCCTTCAACAAGCCTACGTCATAGGGGCCGGATGTCCATAAAGTGCTTGCCAATTTTTCCAAGTCCTCATTAAAGAATGCTGGACGCTGCCGCTCTATCACCATTCGCTGTGGGCTCTCTCTTTCTCTATTCCGATCCAATATGTAATACTCATCTCGAATATTACTTCATCATCTGATGGATGATCTCTAAACATGTCTTCGTCAGTGATATCAGTCAGTCTATACCCTTCCCCAATGGCAATCACTGTTCTCATGTCTGTTCCTTTGAGCATGGCCATTTCCCCTCGTACTATGGCTGCATCTAACTCTAGGAGAATCTGTCCACCCTCTTTGTCCATAGGTATCTGCAGTCTGAATAAGAACTCATCAGGTATTCTCATAGGGCCTCATTACAAGTTTGGTGGTAGCTTTGCCGGTAAAACCGGCAGGCTGCCGCCAAACTTGCCATTTTTTCCAGCGCCTGTGAATGGGCAATTAACGGGTCATTATGGCCCTGCCCAACCCGGTAATTGCCCATTTGGGGGCCCCAAAAGGCTCAATGGTAATGGGGAGGTCGGATGCACCGGCACCATTCAGAATGATGCTGGTGCATCAGACATGCTCTGCTTGCGTGTGCCGGTACGGCCGCCAGGTCAGACCTGGCGGCCGAAATGGCAGCCGCAAGCAGAACTCATAGTTTGCCGGTCT
This sequence comes from Ambystoma mexicanum, assembly GCF_040938575.1. NCBI lineage: Eukaryota > Metazoa > Chordata > Amphibia > Caudata > Ambystomatidae > Ambystoma > Ambystoma mexicanum. The sequence continues at coordinate 1,477,498,890 of NC_090935.1, read as the reverse complement.
GGGAACTACGGTACCAGCAAGCTTACCGGTACCTTAGTTCCCGGACTGGCAAACCTGTAATGACCCCCAAAGTCTTTCCCACTAATCCGGGTAGCCATGTCAACAGAATGCTTACCCCATAAAGAAAAACCTCTGGCTCTAGTGGCATTCCCCACAGAGCAATTTGCCCTGTAAACGCCAATATTAATTCACCCACATTCATATAATGTATCCCTGGAGTAGAACACACTATGCCTTCATCAGTAAAAGAAATTGGCATGTTAAGCTTCATCATTAAATCTCACCCCAGAATATTAACTGGTTTCTGCCTTGAATACAATAATGGAACAGATGTCACACTCTCCTATGGAGACTGGTAATTCATCAGTAAAAGGAACTCTACTTTTAGCTCCAGAGAATCCCTGAGCATTCACGGCATTTCCTGACATTGGGTATTTTCCCTCTCATATACATGAACGAGTAGCCCCAGTATCTACTAAAAAATAAAAAGATTTGCCTCCTATCGTTACATCAACCCTCAGTTTCTCTTGGGGATCTGGTGACACTGATAGAACTGAACACACCAAGTCGCCCTGTCAACTGTCCTATTGTGGATACATGCATATCCCTGTGCCTGTGAAAGGACTTCCTCCCACCATAGTGACACCCCCTACTCTAGGTGTCAATAACTGTCCTGTGTTTGCATTCTGTATCTGCATGGGTGCGTGCTGTGATTGCCCTTGCAGTGGATTCAATGGTGCTTGCAGTGGTTGCAATGCCTGCAGTATTTGTGGTGCTTGGGCCTGATGCACTGTCTGATCTTGGGTGAACCCATCCCCAGCCTGTGAGCTATATGCTGGAGGGTAAGATGTCCCCTTCTTGAGAATTGCCCATTCTGTACATACCCTTGACTTCCACACGTGCGCGCAATGTGCCCTGTCATTCCACATGTCCAACATACAGGAGGAGCTCTTCTAACTAGCCCCCTTGGTTAAATCCTCCTTGCACATTGTGATTATCATTCTGCATATTCTAAAAAACACCTTGATTATTCTGAAACCCACTCCTTCCTCTGTAGCCCATTCCTCTGCCTCGTGCCACAAATCCATTCCCGCCTTGATCCATTTGGAACTGATTATTTGCCTGTGATGTACCTACTGCTTGCTGCATTCCCAATCCTTCCCTGCTTGTCAACACCACCCCTTCAATGGCATACTTTGATAATTTCTACTGAACTAACTTGGCTTCCTCAAGTTTTCTAGCATCTTCCCTCTTCCTATTTTTCTCATGCAACAGCCGACAGTGATAGACTATGGTCAAATGTATTTCTGCCTATGGCTATGCTTCCATTCCCACTAATTTCTTGAGTTGCCTTTGTACTGCATCGGGCAACCCTTGACATAAAATTTGGTAAAATACTGATAATGTTTTTTCCCACGGCTCCCGCGTTTCAAGAGTCCTGCACTCTTAAATACTTTGAATGTAAGCAAGCAGATCTTTGTCTTCTTTCATCTTACGTGCCATAATTGCACCCATATCTGACATGTCAGGATACTAAACCCTGAGAGCTCTCCAGACATCTGCTATACAATTATTAAATGGCACTCCATTGTGCACTGTGTTCGGTGCCGTGACACTCGAATAGCCTGCTCTTGTCCAAATGTCATCAGCTCTTTCCACAAGAATGGCTGCCAGGAGACCCTTCTTAATGTCCCTTATTGCTAAAGTATTTCCCCTTGTCTTTTTCTCTAGGTGATAGATAAATGTTCCTGCACCCACTGTGAAACCAGGAAGTTTACATCTTAAGTTATTCTTATCCATCTGTGGCCATGGAATATATTGTGGTCTGGCCCTTCTTTCTCCAATAAAGAGAACTGCAGGAACCCAAATCCGCAATCGGCTTCCATCGTCTGCCTATCCATGGTGGGGACAATGGTTCCTGATCACCTTCTACCTGGCTGTGACCTCAGCCTGCTCACATATGGCGACAACAATCCCTTCTCGCTATGCAATCGTCCTTTGGGATGCTCATGAAATGCTATAAGATCTGGCGTTTTATCCTTAGGCTGCTCTAGAACAGACCATCTCACTTCCTTGTCTGCAGATATCCCTCGGGACCGCATGCACTTCCTTCCTCCTCCCCATGGAAGGTTTCTCTCTCTTCATCTGACATATCTAGACCCAGCTGGTGTGACTTACTTCTCCTTCACCCTTATCTAAAGTCAGCCTGTCTAAGGATAAGGCTCTATGCCCAAGACTCAACAGGTCTGTTTCTTCGCTTCACGATTGCAAGGCCAGGGACTGATCTCCCTTTCCTCAGCTTCCCAATTTGTTGCCTTCTCCTTAGTCTTGATAGGCCTTATCAATCCTATCTCTGATGCTCCCAATATCAAAATTCTCTTATAGGACCACCCTAGACGGCCCTCGCATTGCCTCCTTTAACGGAAGAAACTCCTCTATATTGCCCCATAATATTACTGGACTTGGTTCCATCAACTCCTTTTGAATGCGATCGATGTTGCCCTCTTGCTGCCTCCTTTTTCACTCCATTTCTTCCTCTAGCTCTCTTCGCTTTCTCGCCTCCCATCTAACTCTTTCCTCTTCTTGTCTTTTCTCCTCCTTTCATTCGACCCTCTGCTCTTCCTCTTCTCTTCATCTCTGCATCCTTTTATCCGTTAATTTCTGCACTTCCTCTTCTTCTCTTTCTTACTTACCTGTCTCGTTCTTCAATTGCTCTGGTATACTTTCTTTGCTTCTCTGCCCTTTCATCCTTCTTTTGCTGTTCACCTGATACATCTGTTCTTGCCGCTGCCTGCTCTTTCTCTTATGTTCATCCTCTTTCAGTTTCTTTTCTCGTTCCCTGTCTTTTTTTATCATGTTTGTCTTGATCGTCCCTTTGCCTGACTTCCTCAATACTTTTCCCTTCGAGTTTGAGCAATATCTGTCCACCTATCCATTCGGTCTGTACAAGCGTTACCTCGTCAGCTTCAACCTTCTCTCCTTTCCATCTCTTAATCTCTCATTCTATGTCTGTGGTTATATCCGATTGTTCGCTTTTCTCTTCCTTGTTCTGCAAGATCTTAAAGATCTCCTACTTTCTATGTCATTGACCGCCTTCAGAGTCATGCTTCAGGATGCACACATCTTCTTCACCAGAGCATCTGTCTTTTTAGACTCCTTGTCCAAAACACTATTTGATGTTGACATCAAGGGCCTCATGTGCATGGAAAGGAAAGGTTGTTCATCCCTGGCTGGTTTATACTTCTTTGTGTGCTCCCTGTTGACCATTGGCATAAGCAAGGATGCTGCTGAAGGGTTGCAATATGGTCCGCTATTACCGGAATGAACATCGGGCCGTTTCTGATTGTGTTTCTTCATCTAGTATATCCATGAGTTGCATCAAGGGGCTCGACGAACTCTGAGGGCGTCAACCACTTTGTCGACAACCTTATGAAATTGAAATTGAGCATTCAGGTACAAGTACGGTGCCATTTGCTGCAGCTCGACAAGACGTCAGGAGAAGTATCTAGCGTACTGGCGTCATGCAGGCCTGACATCAGCTCCATGAGCTCTGCTTGTTTGGCCCGGAGGTCAGTCACACAGTAGAGCCCTGCACCCAACAATGACTCCATAATGAAGGGGCTAGGGTCCTGTTCATCCTTGAAGATGGACTGCATGGACTCAAAGATGTCTGCTTTGGATTCAGGCATATAGCCAAGTCCCGTGTCGGTGTTGGTGCCAAAAGGGAACTTAGTTGTTTACTTTTGGATCAACATGTAAATAAGGGATACTGTATTTGGCGATCTATACAGTAAGTGTCAATTTTGCACATAATATAAAATGATGTATCAAACTGACTTTCAAAATGGCAAAGGCATATTTAAAACATCACATGCTACATTTTTTGGTTTGGATGTCAATCACTAACTAAAAGGGTTTATTGTGTTTATGCAATACAATTTACTGGGTATATACCTCTTCTTATGGTCGGATCCCTCCTCACAGTTTGGTTATCATATGCTATCATACCTGACCTGAAGATGTCTTTCATACAGCCCTTAAGAGCCCAGTTCTCAAACATTATATCCCACACTACTGGAGAAGGTTTTTTTTGTTTGTGATTATAGGCATAAAAGGTAAAGGAAAAGACATTAATCCTTGCTGTTTTGCTAATTAATCCTATGCTTTGAACGCCATACTGGTGATGAAATTGCAGAAAATATTGGGAGCACTGACATGTTGAAAGAATCATGGCTGGATCCAAATATGCCTCCCTTCTATAGATTACTCAATGAATAGACATACTTTCTCTGATTTTTCCTGTATCCATTCAGCAATAATTTGAACTTGTACCACCCAATGGTAATGTAATTATTTGGAAAATGTTAGACCACGCCCATTTTCTTTCAGCAATAAAGTATACGCCCACTAACTCATGGTGCCTTGGTCCCACACAAAATTCAGTAGCAGAGTTTCCTGGTCTTCAAGGACTTCTTTGGTGTGATGGATCGGAACTGATTAAAAGAGTTATAATATCCTGGGCAGACTAATTATTTAGATAACTGCAATCCTACACAGCCAGGATAGACGCAAGAAATTTTACTTGGACAGTTACTTTTTAATTGGGTCCAATAGAGGTGTGTAACTAGGTCCAAATAAACGATTGTCACAGATGGCACAAAAAACACTCCAAGAATCAAAGATGGTTCAAATTATTTTATTAAGGTGTCAATGGACCCTATGGACCCCCCACTCTCTCTCATCTAGAAAAGCATTTCCTCCCTAACCCAGGCGTCCCTGGCCCCAGGTTAGTTGTTATCCATGTTTACTCCCACTGTCTAGGTTTGACCTTATGCTGGAGGTGAAGACCTAAAGGCAGGGTGTTTTTTCTGCCTAATGTCCCTCAGGGACTTCTTAGACTGTCCCTACAATATCCAGTTGTTAGCGATCTAAAGTGATATTGAAATTGTGCATTATGGACACTCTGTCTCCTTTCTACAATGACCATGTATTCCTCTACCTCTCTCAGTTCCTTGATGTTCTTCTCCAACTAACCTCCTCCAACACACTGCACCACCTTCTGCTTTGCCTACTGCCTTCATATTCCTCCTGTGTGTCCCCCTAGTGACTCTCACCACTAAGCCCCAACCCTCTGATGTTGCTACTCTCCCTATGACACTAATACCCCCCAAGCTACTCTCCTCTCCACACCACTCTCCCCTTCACACTACTACTCTTGCCCTCAAAATTACTATTCCCTCCTTCGAACTGCTACAACTCAATCCCACCTTCTTCACAGACACCCCTCTTTCATTCTCACATTCACTTCACCTTCACTCCCTAAGCTTTCTCTCCTAGACACCCTTGCACACTAACAATACAGTATCACTTGCATTCACTAACCGATGCACTACTTCCTTCCCAAATTGTTCACACAGCCCACTTCTCCTTCCTTCTGACTGCTTGTCGTTTGGTCTACCATGTCTTCTTCCTGTGACTTCACCCAAACAACCCACATTTTCCTGCCTCCTGTTGCCTTCGTTATATTTCCCCCTTCTGCTTCTATTGGATCACGTGCCCTAGCCAGTCTGGCCCACTCTTGCAAGCCCGGGAGGTGTTACAAACAGAGGAAAGTGCAAAATGGGTGGCAGCTATGTTGCCATAGTGGCAGAATGGGTTGTAAAGTAACCAGGTTTGTGTTGTCGGGGAGCTCAGCTTAGTCCTCCCAAGGTAAGTATGCAGATGGGCCTCTAATCTCCTTTCCCCAAAGCAGGCCCACCACTTAAGAAGCGAGAGCACGTTTGTACGTAAAGCAAGTTTATTGTACAATCGGCCAGGAAGAGCTAGATGATGCTGTAGAGTGATCTTTGATGATCTTTGATGGAAGGAGTTATAGTCTAACAGAGAGTTTCTGTCTGTATTTTTTGGGTACACTGTAGTCTCGAATTTGTTGCCTTTCCTTGAGATCTTTAGATCTAGGAAGGTGACTTCTGTTTTACTAAATTTGTGTGTGAAGCGTAGAGAAGGGTTCAGGCCATTAAGCCATGTGATAAATTCTTGCAACCTAATTTTGCTTCCTTAGAAGATCATCAGGAAATCATCAATGTATCTTCGCCAGCCCAGAATATTATTCGAGTAAGGATGTTTGTCGGTATATATGTTTTTCTTCAAAATGGGTGACATATAGGTGGGGAGTGACTGTATATGAGTATCCCCGGCATAAGTAGGGCTCAAAATGATTGCGACCCTTAAAACAACAAGCCCGACACCCATGCCAAAAAATTTTACAAAAAATGTAACTTAACTGTAATGTCGTGCTCAGAGTAAAGTAAGATTAACTTACCTATCAATGAAAAATATGCATCGCCAGTGACACACTTTTGTCACATTTATTATCCCTATGCAGAGTGTTGGAAACAACGGGATAAACAGTAGAGGCAAATTACTCACCTGAAGTCCAGTACCAATAGAGGCACTTTGGAAGCGCATTATCCATAAGAGTCTGGAAGGTAAATGACTCAATATAAATTAATTGATCAACATGGAATGAATGAAAAAGGTTGTTTTACACTAACTGGCTGAACGCTCCCGCCCATAGGAACAAGAGCACTAATGAATGTGAAGTGTAACCATAGGAGTACGAAGGAAGGTGAAGCATAACCTTAATGAAAAGTAGCAGCCACATGGACACAGCAAAGCAGCCAGGTACAATAGTCAAAAGATTCGGTACTGTATTGCTGCAGATAAAAACCAAAAAAATCACAAACGTAATGTAGGCTTATTACTCAATAGGCCCATGAACAGGACGACGACAGTCTACATGAAAAAGTGGATCGACTCGCCATAGGGAGACAGGTGAGCAATAAGCACCTGTCGACATAAACACACTGTATCATGTATGTCCTTAGAAGGGTTACTTACAGTGTTCCCTCTCTCTTTCTCCCCACCCAGGGCACACGAAACCCAATCTCCTAAAAATCTGGAAAACCTGAACACAACCCAGGAAGCCTCCCAAGCCAAATAATAGGGCACAGAGACAATAATGAAAAACTGTCTTGCTTTAACAAATGAAATGCTCTGACACAGGTGGGGTATATCTTTGTCCTGAAGAAGGCGGATACACAGATTATAGCCGCTGAAAACGGTCGACATAAGTATTTTTGGTTTGGGGTGATGACCCAAACCCTGATACTCATAAAAAGCGAGTCGTGGGCTCGGCATAATAACATCAAAAATCATATTTTAATGAGTGACAAAAAACTATGATTGTCTGCTTGTTCAAGATAACTTAATTTACACCAAATAAGTACTTGTATCAATAAGACATACCACTGAGCAGGCGATACGAATAAACATATAATCGACCTACTTAGGGTGTGCACTTCCTTTTAGCATTATAGGAAAGTATTAGAGAGGATAGGGACAGCCTCTTGCATGTCCCCCCTCCCTAGATAGGCGTTCCACCAGCGCTTCCTAGGGATTATCACTTACACACCAAAGGGGAAGTAAGAGGCTATATGCAGGGAAATTTAGATAGCCATAGGGACTTAGACCACCAGGAATAATTTTGTAATCAAAACGGTTCTGTCAGTAATGTGTTAAAAATTGTGGGTAAGACAGAATGGAATCACCCAGATACTTAAAACTGTATAGATATACCCACTCTCAAAAACCATCTCTCCTGTGTCTTTGGTGTCTATGAACAATTCCTCATTGGACATGTCCCTTAGCGATAAGGTCGGATCGATGCGCAAAACTGTTCACCACTCTCCGCCTTCCTCATCGGTGCCTGAGACAACCACCTTGTCTTTCTTGATGACTACTGCTTCTAGGAGAATCACAATGGTTCTGGGTGTTACCTCCTGAGAGACATTAGGCTGAAACAAAACTCAATTGGTAGCCACCTGATCTCTGATTCCCAGGAGCCAACTCAACAAAACCAATAGACCATAAAGAAAGAAGTCGAATGTACAGGTACCCCCCTTATCGCACTGTCACTACAGTATGTGTGCAAACGTGATGCTTCTCTTACAGGATAAAAACCTGGAGTCGAGCATACTATACCTTCCTCCGTAAAAGCAATTGACTTGTGAAGTCGACTGAGGAGATCTCTCCCAAAGAGATATGCTGGGGTATCTGTGCAATACAACAAAGGAGCAGATACAATTTGTGCACCTACCTTAATACAAAGATCTTCAGTGTACGGAACCAACAGGATAGCCCCAGAGAATCCCTGTGTGTCCATTGTTTTGCCTGACAAGGTGAACGCACCTTTCTTGATGCAAGATTTTGTAGCCTCTGTATCGACCATGAATGAAAACGTTCAGTCCCCTGACTGCATACCTATCCAAGCTTTCTCTTCTCGCTCAGTGGTAATGGAGAGGACTTGACACATAAGAGATCCCTATGGGCTGTCCTAATCTTGGTACATATTAGCACCGGGGAGCGAGAAAGGAGTCCCTCCATAAACAGTGTAATGGGTGACAGTTCCTTGGGGTAAAGGATTTTTCTCCCATGCCTGTACCAGTGCTGGCATGGTTGGCTGAAATACATAGGTCTGTGCAGCTCCAGTCGCTGGGTTCTGTTCAACACATGCCTGCTGTGAATGCACAGAGTCTGGGGCATATGGCATGGTCATGGATTGCATTTGCTGAGCCCCTACATTAAAATACTGTGGCCTATTCCGGCAGTCTCGTGCCACGTGTCCCATCCTTCTGCACTACCAGCACTGAATCCCATACAACCCTCCATAGTTATTTCCCAGGTTTCATGTCATTTAATCGACAGAAATAACGTCTTGGTAATTTACCACAAAGTAATTCCTTTGATGTTTTACAATGAATGTTTTTATTTTTATCTTGAGGGGGTCCCCATGCCCCCTCATCCCCTTCATTACTTACCCTACCCAAAACACTCCCCACCCCCTTTTTACCCCTTTACCAATAAATACCCATATTATTTGATGTAATTTAGAAGAAAATACTTAGTAGTAAATCACCATGAAGTAATTACTGTCGATAAAGCAGTGGGATAGCATTTCCCATTGGCCTGGTAATCCAGGACCCCATTCCTCGGAACCCGCCAAATGACCCATTTTCTTATGAAAATCCTCCTCTACCCCTCGGAAATCATCTCATTTGCCTTGGACCAGGAGCATACCCGTCCATCCAACCTTGTGTCATACCCGATTCACTATGTCCCTATTGTCCCTCCATTGTAATTGTAATTGTTTATTTATATAGCGCTTAAACACAGGTGGAGTGCTTCAAAGTGCTTCAAGGTGGGAAGGGAACAAGGGAATACAGTAATCATTCTTAGGCCTTGAAGTTTCCGAATGATCTAACAGAAAAACTAGCATACTAGGCCTGACAGGGAGGGGACAGAGAACAGGACAAACAAACCTACTAGTCCTAGGTTTCTTGGGAGGATAGCTCAGGGGCAACATACTCGACTTGGAAGCAAGACGACACAGAGCAACACAGGTTCGATCCCCGGGTCCGCGCTTAGAAAACTCTGGGGATTAAGCGCGTTATAAATAACCTATCATATCATATCATTTAGGTGATGCATGCGCACAGATGAAGGTGCGAGGAAATGGGGCTGGGGGAACAAATGCATTCAGTCCAGAAGGGCCCTGGCTTAAGTGCAGAGAGGTTGCCCCGCTCATAGAGCATAGCTGAAAGTGCAGTAGGTTAGCAGGGCAGAGGGAGAGAGAAGGAAGAAGAGAAGGGGAAGGTCCTGAGTTTCCGGAACTTAAGGTGCTCCGGCTCAAGATGGAGAGAGGCAGGGAAGCTGTACAGAGGGAGGCACCTGAAGAGGATATATATCTACACCCAAATCTCTGTTCGTGAAAGCGGCTCACCAGTTGAGAGTTGGAGGAGGACGAGCAGAGGACTCTAGAGGGAGAGTATTTAGGAAAGGAGTGTTGTAGATAGTGCAGGCCCCATCACCAGAAAGACTTGTGGATTATGCAGAGAGTCTTCAACTTGATCCTTGCAGCGACTGGGAGCCAATGGAGGGATTTCAGCACCGGTGAGATGCAGTCCCTGGGCTTGAGGCCAAGGATAAGTCTTGAGGTTCTGTTCTGGATGAATTGTAGAGGACGGAGAGTAGAAGAAGGAAGACTAAGAAAGAGGCTGTTGCAATAGCCCAGCCTAGAGAGAACCATGGCTCTTGAGGTGGTGAGCCTCTGGGGGACAGTGAGGAAAGGTACAATGCCTCTGAGAAGGTGCAGTTGGTAGTGGGACTTTTTGGCGATGTCTGAGAAGAGAAGGAGAAAGTGGAGTCGAAGATGGCACCTAGAGTTTTTGCCTCATTGGTAGGTGAGGGCGAAGGGCCAAGGGAGGCAAGCCATGGTGCAAGTGGGAAAGCGGGAGCAGGGGATCCAATGAGGACGATCTCTGTCTTACTGGCATTCAGGCAGAGATCGCAAGCAGCACACCAAGACTGAATTGTGGATAGACAGTCAGGGATGAGCGAGGAGGAGGCCAAGGGTATCCTGAAAGAGAGCTTCGTGTCATCCGCATACACTGAAACTTATAGGTAAAGGTAGAGATCCTTTGGGCCAAGGGGGCCATGTAGATATTGAAGAATCAGGGGGATAGGTTAGATCCCCGGGGACAACACAAGTAGAGAGAGTGATAGAGGAGAGAAAGGACCCAAGTTGCACCTGAGAAGGCCGGTCAGAGAGAAAGGAGGCAAACCAGGCATGGGCCTGATCTGTGATGCCCAGGGTATCACGTAGACAGGAGATCAGGATGCTGTGGTTTACCATATCGAACACATAAGAGGTTGAGAAGAATGAGGACGGAGGGAGAGTTAATCAAGATTTGAGAGCAGGTCTTCACAGGTGTTCAGAAGAGCAGTTTCAATGCCTCTAGATGCTCTGAAGGCAGACTGATGGTCATGGAGACAACCAACAGATTCAGTGGAGGATAAGTTGAGTGATAGCTAGCTTTTTCCAGGAGTTTTTCCAGGAAAGGGGCGATGGAGATCGGGTGATAGTTTGCCAGAATAGATGGGTCGGCAGAGGTTTTATTGAGCAGAGGGCGCACAAGAAAGTGCGTGAGAGGAGAGGGGAAAACTCCAGTGGTGAAAGAAAGGTTGCAGAGGTTGGCCAAGTCTGGAGCGAGAGTGTCAATATTGACCTTGATGGTTTTGAAGGACCAGGGGTCCACCTGTTTGGAAGAGATTTTCATAGACCAGACTTGTCTAGAGACCTCACCAGGTGTGACAGGGGAGAGGAAGAAAAGAAGAGGTGGAGGGGGGGGGCAGCCAAGCAGAGCCCAAGAGATGTAGGTGCAGGAGGGGGAGCAGGAGAGAGAGAGAACAGGAAGTCCTTCGTTTTGGTGGTGAAATGTGCGGCCAAGGCTGAAAAAAGGGCCTGGGTGGGTGCAATACAGGATGCGGCTGCAGTAGGGTTGGTCAGCTCCTTGCAAAGTTTGGCCGTGTTGTTAGATGCTGTGGAGATGCAGGCTTGAATGTAGACTCTTTTCTTGAAGTGAATGCAGAGTCTATATTTCCTTTGAAGAAGGCGGCAGGCCAGTTTGTCAGAGGGCGCACCTGAAGATCCCCATTTCCGTTCCGCTGCTCTGCACTTGCATTTAAGGGCAGCCAGTTGGGAGTTGTACCAAGAGTTGCACTTTTTGGCATGCTTCAGTTGGAACCTCATGACAGGCCCAAGAATGTCAAGAATGGTGAAGATGGAACGGTGAAAGTCAGAGAAGGTTGTATCAGGGTGGGGACAGCCGCAGGAATAGAAGGAGGAAAGTAGGTGGAGGCAAAGGCAGCCACTGACACTCTTTTCATGGGTCGGATGGCCTTAAAGGCAGGAGGTGGTGTAGAGTGTGCCATTGCTAACGGAACAGAGAGCTTAAAGTGAGAAGAGAGAAGAGAATGATCAGTCCATGAGAGTGAGGTAGTGAGAGGAACAGGGAGTGGGATGTCTGTGGGGATGAGAGCATTCAAGGTGTGGCCAGCAGTGTGTGTTGAACCAGAGGATAGAATGGAAAGAGAAAGTGAGTCAAAGAGAAAGGGAGTCACACAGGTTGTGGAAAGGTCCTGAAGAGTCCGCAGAGTCAAGATGGATGTTAAAATCCTCCAGCAGGAGGATTTGGAAGAGGAAGAGAGGAGAGAGCAGGCCAGGTCAGCCCATTCGGAGAGGAAGAGGGTGGACTGGCCCGGCAGCCAAAAGAAAGTGGCCAGAGTAAGAGAAGTGACAGGCGAGAGAGAGAGCCTGCAGACCAGGCATTCAACGGAGGAGTAGACCTGAGTGGGAATAATAGAAAAAGGGATCTACTCAGGAAAGATCAAGGCTACTCCACCTCCTGGCCTGTTAGGCCTGGGTACAAAGAGGATCTTGTAGCCTTCAGGGAGAAGTGTGTCAAAACTCATGAGAAAACCGTCCTTAAACCATGTCTCAGTGACAGCAAGAACATCAAGGTCCAGTAGTTCAAGGTGGTGGCAGATGTCAGAGGAGTGCTTGACAGCAGAGCGAGAGTTTAGTGTGGCAACATGGAGCATGTTGCCACTTTTGAAGGACTTACGGCGATGCAGGGGACCAGAGTACCTGAGAGCTAGAGGTAGGAGGAGGCAGAGGAGGCAAGGATGACAAGGGGGTCAGTGAGGAGGGTGCAGGCAAGAGAGCCAGGATAGTGGGAGATGGCAAGGGAGCCAGTGTGGGAGGGGCCACAGGAGGCAAAGGGAGTTCCAGATGCGGTGGCAATGGGGGGCCAGGGCAGCAGGGTGGAAGAGGCTGACGAGGTTGTCAGTGTAGTGCGAGTAGGCAAAGGAGCCTATGGAGCTGGTAATCACCGCTCTTTCCAAACAGATATACGCAAGCTTTTTATGGACAAGCTTGGCCTCTGCCTTTTGTGCCTGGTCTGTACTCTCCTTTTCCACCTCCTTTTAAAAAAATGCACAATATGTGCCAGAATTTCCAGCCAACTCTTGGCATTCATCCTGTTAGGGAGAATTCTCATAAATGTGCTAATTCCCTTCACCTTAGAGACCCCCAGCAACTTTGTTGGATTTTGAGGACTTGATTTTGTTACCTGGAAAGAGTGTGAGCCTTTTTTCCCACTCTTTCATGTATTTTGATGAGCGTTTTACATTTGTGTTCTTTGATTATGGAGTTTTAGACACCTCCATAGGCATCATCTTTTCATGTGTGTTACACAGCACCTTAAGTGCCGTGACACTGGGATGTCTTTAAAACTTCCCAAAGGTTTAAATACCTTTGCTGGGATAAACTATTGTTTCCCAAAGAATGTAAAGTGAAATTGACTTTACTAGTCTTTCTAAATTCCTAGACCCAGCACACACCATCTTACAATGGAGTGCTGGAGGGGTTACATAGGATCCCCTGTGTCTAAATACTCATGTAGCAGTCAAATGCTACCCTTTCCTATTGAAAAGGCTGGTGGCAGTGGTTTTACAACAAATTGCTATGATTTTTCCCGACCGCGAACACCGGTAGCTAAAAATCACAGGAGCCATGTTTTTGAAGATGGCGCCTTAAGCCTCTTTGTTTAAACAGTCCTGGTCTTCTTTTTCTGCTGTTTTCTTTTGGAAAGGTCCTTCTAGTGTTTGTCTCTGCGTGCCAAACCAGGTTTGGTCCCTTTGTTCGTGTGCCTTTGGGGGGCTTCAGGACTGAAGACCGCCTCTGGCGTCTGAGTGTCTGTGGTGGGCAGGAAGTGAGGGCGGTGCCCGAAACTCCCTGTGCTTAGTCTCGTAGGAGACCCAAATGCACTCTGGCGTGATTGGCGGGCTGACTGTCTGGCAAGGACAGCCACCCATCTGGGTGAGTGACAGCTAGGCTGGAATGAAAGGGAGAGAACTGTTTAAAATGTGAGTCTCTTGGACTGGAAAGCAGAGTCGACCACTGGAACGAAAGAACCGAAGAAGAGCTGGAAGAGGACGGCTGCTGCAACTCCTGGACCGTTGGTTTGCCCTGTGAAGCCCTGCTGCTGGTCCGAATTGTGAAGTTCATCTCGACAGAGAAACCCCTTCAAGGACGACTTCTTCCTTTGAGTTGGTGGGACCAATCAACTCATAAGCCACCTGGAAACCATTCTCAAGGCTGGTTAGGATTAACCAGGGAGAGGGACACCAGCTTGTGTGCTTGAATCTACAGCTACTGGAACTGAAGTGACTCCATCTTGTTTGCTTTCTTCGACGATCCTGTGCAGTGCAGGAGTCTCTCGATGTCCTCCCTCTTGTCCCCACGACTGAGGCTCAGGAACAGTGAGGTCTGCAGGTACTGCCAGGAACCAACGACTTCAGCTGCATTTGTTTCTTCATACTCAGGTACTGTGCCAACCCGATTGAGAGAACGCCACCCTCGCGGGGAAAGTTTGTGAAACTTTCCTAATTTACAATCCTAATCAGCTTGTGACCCAACATATGATTCCTTTTCGCCTAAACTACTTCTAAGAACTTTTGGAAAGACTTTACAGTGTCATACCAAAACTGCTCTTTCCTATCCAGGACACCAGCCCATTGACTTTGGCCTAGGCCTGTTGACTTGAATTGAATTCTTCTGTTGAACAGAAACTATTTGCACTGTCTAACAAGTATATGTGATCTATTGTACTTAACTTGTGCTTTCTACTACCATTGAAAGTATCTGAAGTGCCATTTTGCTCCTACTTCAGGGGAGCCTAACTTCTTCAGAATCTTATTGGTTCAGTACTAAAGTGTGTTTGTGTATAATAAGTTGCCTCCTTCTAGTGAAATGTTTTCTAAATGATTGTGTAATAAATTAATACGTGTTTTACCAAGAAACCTTGAGTATAAGGGTCTACTTGAACCACTGTGATTGAAAGATCTCTGTGTAACCTCTTGTACTGCTCACATTCAGTCTTGAGAAAAGCCTGGCTGCTCAGCTCGCTACCAAAAACTGTGTGGTACAGACTTATACCAAAGGTTGGTTTGACTTGCACCTGTAGTGCTAATTGTATGTGCTGGTCCCAGAGGGTACTGCATGCAGTTCTGCCTAACACATCCCTACTACTCTAACTAGATGTGCTGGACTCCCTTAGGAAGTGCCTTCTTTAGCATGTGGTAGAAAATTGCCACATTCTTATCCCATGCTTCTCCCGTCTCTGCCCTCCACATCTCCTGAATTAACTGGATGTGTGCAGCAGGATCATCATCTAACTTCATTGTGTTGTCCAGAATAGAGTATATATCTGGCGTATCGGGATACATAATCCACAGGGCCCCCATTAACAGTGCCATGTAATTATGAAATGCTGCTCCATCATGGGCATTTGTATCCAACTGAACTCCTGGGCACCCCACTCGACTCCATAGCTCATCTGACCATTCCCACATTAGAGCCATGATTAAGCTTTTCATATCCCTTATGGCCGACATGACACTGTTTCATTAATGCATAATTCCACTTCCCTGCCCCTGCAATGAGCAAGGAAAGTGTCTTCATTAAATTATTCCGGTCCATGTGTGATAACGGGACACGATAAACCATTCACTGACCCTTCTGGAGCAACAGAAATTGAGTTACACCCGCTTTTATTGGGTGTCCCCATCTCTCTCTTAGTACTTACAACAGTCATTCGAGTACCACAATGCGTCCTAAGACCCCATGGTGTACTCTCTGTCGCTGCTACTGAAGCGGGAGGTGAGGCTGCTATACCCTGCCTCTCTGCTCAACATCTGACTACCATTCACCTTCGTCTTCTACTCCTGTTATCACTTCACCTGCTACTTCTATAGGCACAGAAGCATATTCAGCACTACCATAGGGTGCCGGTTCCTGTTCTCTCTGCTAGAATCCTGTCCCCATAGCAATACTTCCATCCTCCAGGTCCACATTGACCTCTTTGATAACTGACTTATCTAACAAGAACTTGTCCATGCCTCCACCTTCCTTCCTCTACATCCTTTGCCTTTCTATTCACTTCTTCCCACAATTAACTTCTCTGCTGTGGTGACAGAACTACCACTTCTTCCACTAGCCACAGCGCTTCCAATGTCTTCCGCTCCTGTGCCTCTACTGCCATTTGCATTCGATCCGCTTTCCTACCGGTAAAAGGCATAATTCCCCTTTCTCCCTCATTCTCAACCCTTCATCTACTGTTCGGGCGGCCAGCCTCACTCTCATTCCTCCATCCTTAATCTCTCTGCTAACCTAGCAGCCGGGGGAGGTATTCACTTTCTGCCCTCCATTCACAAACTTTCTTCAGCCCTAACCATTGAAAGAGTTATCCTTTCACTTTCTTCAATATCCCATTTTCTAGGAATCATAGCTGATGGATGTGTTACCTGTGTCTGTCTTGCAACCACAGGAGTTGCCACTGGAAAAAATGTAGGTTCGAAGTCAGGGCCTATATACCCTTCAATGAACGATAAAGGATAGCAACCACATGGAAGCAGTGCAGAAGGAATTTCTGCACCCTCCTTATTCGGCCCTTCCTCTGAGACTTTAGCAAAGGCCTACCCTTCTCATACATTCACCATAGCTCTCAGATGTTTAACCGCTTCTCTAACTTTGAACCCTTGTGCCTTGCAGTTAAAAAAGTATGCAGGTTTTCCAATACCCCCTTATCATAGGTCTCCTCAGTGGGCTAAGAAATGAACATTTTACCCTTAGTTTCCTGCAGTCCTTCCTGATGATACTTTAAAATCTTCACTTTATAGCCAGAAAGTGCCTGACACAAATGATTCAGTGGAGTCTCTATACCCCACCCCAATTTAACCAAAATAATTTCACGAAAAATAACACCAAAGTCGAACCTGTGGCACAAAATGTCACCCAAGCAACTCCCTTTTTTTGCTTCCTGGTTTCTTAGTCTTTCCCCACAATCACTTAACTTACTCGCTTTCACCGCAATTACTTCGCTTAGCTATTTACTTTAATTATACTTCTCACTCTTACACAAAAGACAGCATCGTTAGCCAAAAAACTCACACTGGCCAATATCTCAGAGATGTCTCCTTCACTCAAGCACAGAAGGAGCGCAATGATTTCCACTACATCACTGCTGCTCTCGCTCTCTTCATTACTAGTGTGGTATTCTCAACTACAATACCGTCTATCCCGGACTACAGGAAGATTCCCTTCATTACTTCGACTAACCAAGAAAAGCAAGGCGAAGGCTTTGACCGCTTAGTCAATAGAAAATTAAGGGTGCCAAGGGTATACTTCAGGAAGTGGACTTACCATAAGATGCCACCTTATCCCTAGGTGAGGGCTCCAGCCAACTAGATAAGAAAGCTGATGGGAACTGACCCCTAAAATGCTGTTTCATGATTGGGTTGGTAAATTAAACCACCCTAACCTTCTTAGAAAGGGAGGCCGAGACCGCTGCAAGGTAAGCCCAGTATGGGGACATTTGGGTCCCTGTATGGATCAAGTGTGAAAGAAATGAAAGTATGTAATTAATGGATGCCGAAATGGATTTGGCTCTTTCCCCATCATCCAGTGGCAGAACCAAAGTCACTTGTTCCTATTCTGGAAGCCAGTGAAAGACTTCTCAGGCACACCTATTACTCCGAGGGTGTCATCAGAAAGGCCCAATTGTGCATAGACTAGTTCTTCAGATGCCAGAGAGCCAAGGACAGTGACCCTGCTTTCTTGCTGGGGAAGAAGATTCAGATGGAGAGGGGGAGATGGTACATGTGCCATGAGCAGTAAGTCTGAGTACCAATGCCTCGAGGGACAATGAGGGGCTATCAGGAACAGCTCTTTCTGGCTGGAAGTTCTGAACTTTTGTAATACCCTCAAGATCACAGGAAGATGAGGACACGTGTATGACGAACAGACTGTTCCATGATATCGACAACGCATCCCCAAGGAAAGCTGTGTCAGATGTCCGACCTGTCCAATGCAGAGAAAGGGCTTGAGGGGAAGGAGCATGATAGGCAGGGGATGTGGGTGTGGTCACGCCATGAGCACGTGTCCCATCCCCGTTCTCTCTAAAAATTAAAAGGGGAAGTGTGCTGCGCTTGCTATGGCTCCGAGCCAGTCCTCACTCTTTGGGAACTCCCATAAATGTGGAGGAAAGGGGACGGGATGTAGCATTATTTACCTTAACCTCTGGCATTTCTCTGGGCAGCCCTCCAAACTATTGTTCTTCGCCTGCTGAGCCATTACAGAAAGGGGAAAGAGCATATGAAAATCAGGCTCCGTCCCACCACTAAAGGGGCAGTCCAGCCATAAGTGCTTTGTTGCATCGCTTCTGCATGAGACCACAAGAAACCCCAGGCGTGTTTTGGCCTCGTTCAGCATCATCAGTGAGGTGTAGCTTGGTTCTCATGGTCTAGCAGGCACAGGACCTGCGTCTGGGCCTACCTGTCCTACTCGGGTGGCTCCAGCAAAACAAAAGAGGTGATGGCTGGAAGGTTTAGAATTAATCATAACCTCTGGCATTGCTCTGGGCAACCCTTCATACCATCGTTCTTTGCCTGCCAAGCCATTACAGAAAGGAGAAAGACCATATGCAAATCAGGCTTGTTTCCAACACTTGAGTGCAGGGCAAGAGGTAAATCGACTTTCCAGGACAAACTGAGACCCAGATCCACCTGTGCTGTCCCACCCCATCCCTCCCACTTTCCCCACTTCCTTCCTCCAGGCGCCCCCTGACTAAAGGGTGTAACAGGTCATCTGACCCATAACATGAATAACTCAGAGCCTCTCAGGTCAGCCTTGCCAGTACAGCTGGTGAAATGCAATGGCAAAGGGTGCCATTTGCTTGCCTGTTGGCCTGATGCCCTAGTCCTGCAACGTACCCTGGCTCCCAACTACTGCTACTTCGAGGTAAGGGACATCACATTTGTTCTGTTCTCAACTCTATACCTGATTGTAACATATCTGTTCCTAGCATGCCTCACCTTTTTGATAAAACAAAAAACAGCCCTCCCACAAAAAGCCCACAAATCCACGCACTATACACTACTACCTACCAACTAGGGAACACAACTAAGCACATCATGCCAATGTGAACCAAACTACCTAACAGCAACCCCATAGAGAACCAAACCCTCCAAAGAGATAGAACATACTAGTCACACACCTTAACACAACTCGCAACACATACCACACACCACATCAAAGCATTCCACAAAGTACTACAGCATCCTATATACTCTCTAAAGCCTACAGACTTAGGCTGCCTCACACCTTACACAAACTGCTCCACTCCTGCACTCTGCACTGCATGCTCCCAAACCCCTGCATAGAGCACTTGTATTACAGTAACCACCCTTCTATCCAGCACACGACTAAACTGCCTTTACACATCCAACACATAACGGGATTAACCCTCTTCAACCCTACACATATCCAGCACATAACTGAAGGTTCTCATTATAACACATCATACCAAGCACATATATGGGTATTGTCTGCCATAACAGTTCAAGCAACAAACAACAGTTCTCATTCATCAGTACAACTATACATAGACTAAAATACACGGCCATCCCAGGTATTGTCCCCGGTGACTGTTCCATTTACTCCCCTCCACAACCTGGTCAGAATGTCACACAAATTTACCCAATTGCAAGAAGGTCACTGCTTCTCGTCAAATCTGATTTCTTATCTATTGTACATCATTTTGTGATCAAAAGAACATTGTGCTTCCCAGTATATACATAAATAAAGTACCACCTTCCACCACAACTTTATTCACACCATACGTGCAGCACATTGCTAGACTGTTTTATGCCATAATTGTCTGCATAACCAGCACATTGCTAGGCTGTTACGTTCCACACCTAGCATATTGTTGGGTAGTTACTCACTGGAAATATATGCATATCCAGCACATTGCTGGGCCACTGTTCACTAGAATTGTCTGCACACCAAGCACAAAGTTGGGCTGCCCTTTACACTAGAATGGCCTGCATACCCTATAATTTGACTACACACCTAGCACATAGCTGGACTGGTCTCTTCCATTATAACTGACTGCATACCAAACATATAACTGCACTGTCCTCGTCACAGTAATCTATAAGACCTGACACACCAGTAGACTACCTTCTATTACACCCATTGGCATGCATAACACATAGCTAAGCCATCACTACCATCTTCACCTAACATATAAATCTCAACACAACTGTTGTCATACCAAGCACACAACAAATCTACCTGACAATAATCTCTCTCCAAACACAGCCAAAAGCCTGACAACTCTTACCTTCATCCCTCTGCATAACTAACAAAATAGGATTATGTTCCTTGCCACCACATAGGTATACATAGCACACAGTTGAACTACTAGACTCTACGAATCACACTTTTCCAATTAACCCTACTTACTGAAGGCTAAACTGTTTCACTGCTTCACTGCTTGCCTCAAGCTTCTCTGTGTACTCAAAACACCCCCAAAACCATGGGAGCATCAGTGGCCTTGAGGGGTGATGGTGGAGCATGATGCAAAATTCCAATGGCATGGGTTATCACAGCATCTGAGCCAACAAGAGAGTGTTTTCTATGTGCTCTGTATTCTTATCTCCAACACAGTATTACATTGGTTGCACACTGCATTTGTCCTATGGTGGAAAAGTAAAATCGCACCCTCCATTTATGTACTACTGTGTTCCTAACTTCTGAAAGCTCAGTCACCTGTGGCTGCCATGTTCAATTGTGCTTTGCTGCCTATAAATGCACAATCCTATGTCGCTGTGCGCATGCCCTAACCGGAACATACACCAGGTGCGCCAGGAGAAGCAGCCCCACTTCATAGTCCGCCTGCTTCTTACTTATTTCCAGTTTGGCACAGGCAAGCGTGCTTTACGTCTCCGCCTTGCTAGACGAGACAGCTTCAGCATGTAGAATTATACATTAGGCGGGCCTGGCACTGCCTCAGCCATGTGAGAACTGTTGTCATAGTCACAAATCCAGACTTGCTAGAAAGGTATCTGAAAATGTATACTGAATGCTGCACCATTTACTCATCAAGGTATGAGAACCACACCGATGCTTGTAGATCATATTATGAGTTCATGTAATATGGGTTGAAACCGCCTGAAGCATTGTGTACTGTTGCCATTGCGAGATGCATGATCCACCCCTTCCATAGAAGACCTCTGCCAGTTGACAGTATATAAACCATGTAAACCCGGGAAGGTGGGTTTCTGCGTTGTATAAAGTTTGACCTTTGGTTTTGTGTCCTGTCTTGTGGATTGCTTTTATGCTGCTTTGCTGGCTGCCATAAAAGACGCTTACCGACCTACCCGATGAGTATTATTGCGCCTGTGGTGAATTTGCCATGAAAGTCCTTTGTGGCACACTACTGTTGCCCCCACCTAGTTGGGTGACCCTGGAGGGTGTTTGGAGTCCAGGAAATGTTTGACAAGAGGAGCACCAATTTTCTCACATGGATTGTAGATTGATGTTCAAGAATGCGTTATTTTACTGGTGTTTGAGTTTGGCCAAGATACCTAAGTTTACATGGCCATTCTATGCAGTAGATTATTCCTTTTGACCTCCAACTAGTGAATTGGTGTAATTGCCATTCTGTGGTGCCGAAAGTGAAGGTCATAATGTGAGACATAATGGAGCATGCAGCACAGGTACCACATGGGTAATGTCTCTGGAGTTGCTCCGTGAGGGTAATAGAGCTTTGACTGTTCTGAGGTCGCGGTTCAGAAAATCTAGAATGAATTAGCATGTCTGTTAAATGTTTGCCTCTTTTGAATGTGAAAGTGGGCATATCCAACTCTGGAAGGATAGGATGATTAAAAATAGCCCAATGTTTATATGCAGTTCACAACTGATTAACGACACTGCAGATAGATATAGAAAAGGGAGAACTAAGGAAAAGAGAGCACTCAAAATAGCAACTGTGCTGATAGACACAGGAAATAAATGCTAAAGGGGAAAGAGTCCCTAGTCAAATCAAAATATGATGTCTGCGACCTACTGACAAATTTTGATGTGGCCAAAAATGACAGCCAGACTGGAGATAGGAACTATAACATCCTGGTAGAAATGCATATGAAAGAAGGGAGTCAAGAACTACCAGAGATTCTATCTGGCAGGAAATAAGCACTATTCCAATCTGTGCACCAGGGGTAATTTTTTCTAAAAAAAATGCAGTCTTGAGTAAAGAGATTTTTTTTTTGTATTTGTTGTTTATTGTTTTAGTTGAATATCAACTTATTCAATATATCATTCATAGTTACATTTACAATCGTACAGTATTTGTAGAATGTCATATTTCATAATTCATAACTCTTACACTCATATTCTATAAAATGTTGTTATGCATTCGTGTAATGCTCCATAAGTCGACCATATGGGAAATAATGCTTGGGCTCAATCAGAAATACTGTGCTATTGCTAAAATATCTCAGAGTTAAATACTTGACAAACACGATTAGCTAATATTGACATTAGCGTTAGTTATATAGCTGGGCATAGACCAAGAGACACAGCATCACAATATATTCAGTATTTTTCCAAATCTAAATATTGGCCCGACCAGTGTAAGAACGAGCAACAGAGTCAATAATTTTCCGCTAACCATACAGAAAATGTATCTCCAAGAGAACATACCATAGTTAATTTAAAACAAAACACACAGGATCACAACATATTCAGTAGTTTTCCAAATTGAAATATTATCCCAAGCAGTGTAGAAACGATCAACAGAATCAATGATTTTCCGCTAACCACACAGAGAATGTTACAATGTTTTTTTCAGATGTTATTTGAAATATTTAGACTAAATACAAACTGTACAGTGGCAATATTCATTGCAACAATGGTGGTATTAAATATGTATATCCACAGTTTCTCCTGATCCATTAATCAGAATTCTTCTAAGTACTTAAAGTAGTAGTCCTTTCTCTGTTGCGCGAGGGCTATACATTCTGTTACTATGTGTTGTATGGTTTCATGATGTTGTGTTAAATTACAATATTTACATGTTAGAATTAAAGCTGGCTCTTGATTATATTTGGCTGTAAGTAATCTTGTTGGCCAAAGATTGATTCTCATTCTCATTAAAGCTTGTGTGTATTTTATGTTTGGAAATATTCCTAAGTACGCAGGTATTGCGCCAAGAGATTTCATGAGAAAAGCTCCAGCTTTAAATGAGGAATATGTGTTACATTTTTGCCATGTTGTTTCCCAATCCCAATACCATAGCTTTTTCTTTGCTTTATCAGGGTTTGTGAGAAGTAATTCTATCGAAATGTCTGCTTCATGAAGTATATACTTGCATTTTTCGTCCCATGATTTAATAGGAGAGCTCTTGTGGGATGAAAGTAGTGCTAACATGGCTGGTAACAGGGTCAAGTCATTTTCTTTTGATAATAATATTTTCTATAAGCTGCAATCATTTGCCAGGCAACCTGGGATGCAAGCAAATTCAGGCCTAATTCAAATCGAATAATTGGCATTGGTGTGGACAATGGTAGATTCAGAATTTTTTTCCAATATATGCCCTTAAGTAGTACCCAATTTGGACGGTTTGTCAGCAATTTCGTTTGAGCTCTATATATAATCGTCGGAACGACTTTTTGCTCAGAGTAAATTCTTGATGGCATATAAGAGAATTTACTGTATTTGTTCTGAATAGCGCAACCTTGCGCTGTTAAGGCTTGCATTTTTTATCTTAATTGTGGTTTGTATGGTAGATCTGAAATATGAGTGTTTATTCCTAGATATTTAAAGTATTGGATTATAATAATGAGTTTTGACCAGGTTTCCAGTTAAATTTTATTTTTTTCCGATTCTTGTTATGAGAAAATATCATCGTCATTGATTTTTCTGCATTAATAGTTAAATGGATGCATACACATCAAGGGCTGCTAACTTCCTATGGAGACTGATTGGGGTCCTATCAAGGATCACCAAATCGTCTGCTCCGAGAAGATACAAGATTTGTTTGAGTCCTAATTTTGGTGAAAAAGCTTGTACCGGGTCCAATGCATTACCAATGTCTCGGATAAAAAAGTTAAAAAGAATTGATGCAAATATACATCCTTGTTTTAGGCCCGTGTTTGTGCAAATATTTTCAGATAAAAATCAATTTTGCGTGAGTTTAACTCTTATGGACGTATCTGTATAAAATTGTTTCATAAAATATAATAAATATATCGGCATCCATTAGTCAGAAATGTATTCCAGAGCATATGTCATGGAATGGAATTGAATGCTTGTTTAAAATCAATAAAAGCTGGTGAAGAGGCAATGGCAGCTGAAACGCACACAGCCCACGAGAGCATGCGGGCGCTACGGTGACTCGCCATAGAGCGCCTGCACATGCACAGCTGCCTGAGGTCACAACACATTAGGTGAGGCTGACTCTGCTATAACGTTCTCCCCCCCCTTATCAATATAAGAGGTGACACAACGGGAGCACATAAGGGAACAACACAGCTCAGCCTCCCCACTTTGGAGACCCGCCACATCTGCAATCTATCCCAGCTCTAGCATAAACAACTACGCCACACTCACCCAGGGTGCACACGCACATTACGATCCAACCATTTCTACAGAGGCTTTAAGGGCCTCTACGACCCCACGCTGCAGTGCGGCCCGCTACCCCTGGCAGCTGAGCGTCTTATGGGTTAAAGACCATAACATTACGGTCACTTGCGCAATCTATAATCCGAGAAGAGCTGGGAAGGCCGACAACACCCTGGGATTCACCCAGGACACTCAAACACAGCCCCTAAAAAAGGACGTGGTGGCCCCCTGCTCCCCATAACCTGTCAACAAGCCCCTATAACGTGCTTCCCTCTAACTGACAATGCTATATAAAGTGCAGCTGACCCGGTCCCCCCCCCCCCGATCCAGGTACAGTGCAAGACACCCTGATCTTGCGCAACCCCCTCCCGAGGTGCAGGTAGAAGGGGACAGATTGCTTGTAAAAAGTGGAGGCCCTTACAACCGCACTGATTTGACTCCCCCAAACAGCCAAGATCACTGGCCTATGTACAGCCGTTTTTGGCCTAGTGTGGCCCCCTGGGCTGCATCTGGGGCACATACCACACTAATGTAGATTAGCGGCACATCAACTTCAACAAGAGCTCCGTAAGTACTATCTGCACACTCCTTATTTGGCAATAAGGCAACCGTGGAGCAGGGGGCTCGATTACATCCCCATATGTGCACAACAACTACACTTGACCCAGCTCCTGGGAGAAACACCTCGCCCTACAAATACACAGCAACCGCAGCACAGAAGCAAGTCGCAAGGTGAGAACATCACCATGGAAAGAAGGTGGTAGTTAAACTTTTAGGACAGTTCTCGGACGCCTAATAAAACAGAGACTGTGCGGGGCATATAGCAGACTGCAACAGTGGATGATCATACAGCACAGAAACCAGGCCGTGCGCCCGCGCTCAGTTTTGGCATGCTTCCATACTGTACCACAGTGGAACCAGAGTGACACCAAGGACATTGGCGTACAACCCAAGCAACACTACCGCCCAGGCCCCTTCCCCGGTGAGAGTGGAAGAAGGAAACAAAAGCAGTGAAGAAAGCTGAAGCACAAAGGAACGAGCCCCCTCTTGCTCTGATGCCCAAGAAGATAGCTCCACTGTCTCCAAGTGGCACCGGCCGCTCCCAAAGGAGCAACTCAGATGCCAGCAGCTAGGGTGAGGGCCGGACAGTCAAAGACGAGAACACAGGCTAAAAACCAGGTGGGCCAACTCGAAAAGTGCTAGGGTCAGAGACGACGAACTGAGAGCGCTTCGCCTCCCCCTCCCCTGGAACGACCCAACCACGCAGTGGCATCACCAACAAACACTATGGCGTCAGACAAGGAGGAACTCCTAAATTTTTTGAAGGGGATGGAAGCCAGACTCACGAATAAGTTCCACAACCAGTTGGAACAGATGAAGGAGGAACTGAAATTTTCCCTCCAGGAGGTAAGCAGAGAAATGGCGGACCTGGGAGGCAGAATAGATATCGTCGAAAGTGGCTTATCAAATGTAGCAGAAGAATCTAACCGGAACAGCGTCCTTCTAGACCAGCTGGCTAATGCACCAACCAACTTGAAAAAACAGGCAGAGGACCTTGAAAACCGTTCCAGAAGATCTAGCATCAGGGTCAAGGGCCTGACTGAAATGATCCAGGATCGAGACCTCAAAGACACTATGCAACAATGTTTCAGTAGCATGCAGTCAGACCAAACTGGGTTTGATCGGATACACAGAGTTGGCCCAAAAGGGAACCACCCTGGAAAAAGGCCTAGAGACGTCCTAATAGCAGTAACGTCCTACTGCCAGAAAGAAGACATCCTGAGAGCAGCAAGATCCCACAATGATCTCACAATCAACGGCTCTCACATTCAACTATACCAAGACCTAGTGTTGATTATTCTCCGCAAGAGAAGAATGATGCAGCCAATTACAAAAGTACTCCAAGCAAAGCAGATACAATAGAGGTGTATGCATCCATTCGGCCTCTCCTTTACATGGGAGGGCAAGCAGCAGAAAATCACTACCTGCGAGGAGTGCTGTTCAATTCTACAGCTAGAGGAAGACCAGGATCGTCCGAATGACCGACCACGTCCCAATCCACCAGACACTGTGAGTAAACCGTGGGAATGGTCAATCGAGAAAAAGCAAAAGTCAAAGAAAACAGGGAAATCCAAGGTTCCGCAACAGAGCCAGGAATAACTAGCGACGGAAGAACACTAGGAGGAGCAACTAACAAGAGAGTGTACAACCTTAGAACAATGGTCGAGGACTACAATACACCGAAACATACAAAACCTGCACGGAGGAAGAAGAACAACACATCTGGAAGAGGGGCGGAAGAGGGAGAGTTGGAGGGTTGGGGGAAGAGCAAAGGAACCAAGAGCACATCTACAGAACAAGCTAGAGACCCAGGGAACGGAAAAGGTAAATGTGAGAGTCACTGGAGCTCCTCACTCCCAGCTCAAAACTGCGTAACTTCCCCACACAAAAACGGCTGAGTCAAAGGTAATGTCTCTGAATGTACAGGGCCTGAACTCGCCAATAAAACGTCGGGTGATACTAGACAGGCTGAAAACATTGCAGACAGCGATTGGGCTCCTACAGGAGACACACTTACTCTGTAAAGACGAGAAGAGAATGGTCAATCGAGCCTTCCCACAACAATTTTTTGCCTCAAGTGGGGAGAAGAAAAGGGGAGTAGCTATACTAATTGGGAGGGCGCTAGACTTAAAAAAACTACAAATCCGTAAAGACAAAGAGGGCAGGTACTTGGGGCTCAAAGGGTTGATAAAGGGGACATTGTACACAATCCTAGCTATTTACGCTCCTAATAGTCGCCAAGATGTGTTCATAATGGATCTGCTGGGCAAACTGGGCAGCTGGTGCGAGGGCCAACTGATAGTAGGTGGGGATTTCAATTGTGTCATGGACCCAATGCTGGACAAAACGCTCCCCCCCCACAACAACTGATCAGAAAAACAGACAAGCCCTGGGACGCTTCTTCAGAGAATTAGGGGTTATTGAAACTTGGCGATTCTTCCAAGGGGACAGGAGAGATTACACCCACTACTCAGCCGTCCACCTTGGATACTCCAGGATAGACATGATCTTAGTATCCACAACATTAGTCCCGCAAATAACGGAAGTAGAAATAGGAATGCAATATCAGTCAGATCACGCACCAGTGTTGGTGGGTATAGATTGGGGGGTGGAAGGGAGCAGAGCAAAACCACCCTGGAGGTTAAATAAAATCCTCCTGAAGGACATAGTGCTAAGGGCCCATATGGAGGCTACCATCAACAACTACTTCAAAGAAAACGACAATGGGGAAACAGACTGGGGGGTAATATGGGATGCTGGAAAGGCAGTGATCAGGGGAGAATTCATGTCACAGGCAGCTACAGAGAAAGAGCACTGGTGACAAACCAACTAGAAAAACGGGTGAAAGCTGCCGAAGCCCAACACAAAGCCCACTGTTCGGGAAAATCCTTAAGAGTGCTTCAGAAAATCAAAGCTCAACTGGAGAATCATACGGTGGACTGGATCGCCCAGTCACTGCTACAAACAAAACAATCCTATGATATCCATGGGGGCAAGGCAAATCGTTTCCTGGTGGCGAAACTGAGAAAGCAAAAGACCCGGAAATATATAGCACAACTAAACAACGCCCATGGAAAACCCCACACGGCGGAGCTTGACATAAAAGAAATAATTAAGCGATTTCATGAGGAACTCTTAAGTAGCGAGAATCTCGACCCAGAATGGCAACTTACCTACATCAACACGCTCCCGCTGCCCCAGATTGCTGAACGAGACATATTTATTCTTGGGAACCCTATTACGGCACAAGAGAGCTGCGATGCCATTTCAGCACTACCAGCGACTAAAACTCTAGGTCCAGACGGCCTTGGCAACGGCTATTACAAGACGTTCCCTACCCAATTGCTCGGCCCGTTGACAAAACTATATAATACAATCAGAGAAGAGGGGAAGGTCACGCTTGATATGGGGAGGTCTATAACTATACTGCCCCTGAAGCCGGGTAAATATCCCCACAACTGTGCGAGCTATCGTGCCATAGCGTTGCTGAACACCGACGCAAAAATCTATATGAAAATCCTAGCAACTTGCCTAATGAAAATCCTGCCGAACATAATAAATGACGATCAAGCGGGTTTCATCACTGACCGGCACACACAAGATAACATCAGAAGGGCAGTAGATGTCATAGATGCGAGGTGACGAAGACGACAGACGTTTGCAGTGCCAGCTCTGGATCCCACCCGGGCTTTTGATAGCATGGACTGGTGCTATCTCAAACTGATCTTTGAGTGCTCCGGATGTGGCCCAGAATTCACCAAGATGGTGCTCGCCAATTACCAACACCCATCGACAAGTTTCAGGATCAACGGACAAAGCACAGAGTTCAGAAGGGGCATGCGACAGGGCTGTCCACTCTCCCCTCTGATTTTCGCTATGGCGATGGAACTATGCGCAATGCAGTTCCGACAAGATGTTAGCATCAGAGGAGTGACGATTGGTCAGGAAACCCACAAAATAGCGCTGTACGCAGACGACATCATGCTCTTCATGGGAGACCCAGAAAATATGATGCCCAGAGCGATGGCCCAACTGGAGGAATTCAGACAGCTCTCGGGGTTCTCCATAAACATCTCCAAATCAAAAGCCATGAACATAACAGTAAGGAGAGCAGTGACTGAGACATTGGAAAGGACATTCCCGATGAGCTGGGTGGGGAAAACCTGGAATACTTAGGGATCCACCTTACTAGAGAACCACACAAGCGATATCAGGCAAACATAATCTTGCTGTGGAAACAGCTACAGGAAGGCATGCTCAGATGGGAATCTCAGGAGCTGTCATGGTTTGCCCGCATCACAGCTGTCAAAATGACTATCCTCCTTCGTCTCCTTCATGTAATAAGTTCACTACCGGTGCCCATACTGCCAGCCAAGATCTGAGAGTTGAAAAACGCGATATTTAAATTTATATGTCACAGTAAGAAAACCAGGATCCAGAAACGAATCCTAATGTGCTCCCCGCTCCTGGGCGGCCTGGGAGTTCCAGAAATGGACAGATACATCTTAGCAGTACAACTAGCACCAATGTTGAGGTGGGCAAAACTAGAGAACCACAAGGGATGGTGTAGAATCGAACAATCAGCCTCATTAGCCCCCATAACAACTCTGTTGAGCCTGAGAGAAGAAAACCGAGAGAGCAGGGGTACGCTATTGGATATTACGAAATGGTCACTGCAAAGCTGGGACAAAGCCCGGAAAAAGAAACGCATCCCGAGCGGAATGGGCCCATATACGCCGCTGATGCACAACCCAGATTTCACACCGAGTCTTCAACGAAAGTATTGGGCGGGATGGTCACAGGCCCGAGACCATGTACCTGAGAGACATGTACAAAGACGGCTCTCCATTACTATTCACAGACTGTCAGCAGAAATTCATTATAGGAGAAAATGAGCGTTATAGATATGCACAAATAAGGCACTGGATAACCCACCCAACAGGTGAAGAGAGCGGGCACGAGAATTCCATCAGGCCCAGAACTGTCTCTGCAGGAAGGCAACACGGAGAAAGGGGTCACCAGACTCTACAGACTGCTCTCCAACGACCAATCGACTGACAATCTCACATACAAAATAAACTGGGAAGTAGACATGCAAGAGCCGCTAACAGAGGAGGAATGGAACCAAATATGGGCACGTGCACACGGCACCTCCAGATGCACCACGATTAAGGAATCAGCTTACAAACTATGCCTCAGATGGTATATGTCCCCGAACCGCATTCATAAAATGACAAAGTCAGGAACTGCGGTGAGAAGGGAGACCTATTCCATATGTGGTGGACATGCCCCAAAGCCGTGGCCTATTGGAAGGAAATACTAAGCCACATAAAGGACATTTCTGGGGTTGAACTGCCGAGATCTCTGAAAACAATTCTCTTAGGAGTCCCCATAGAAGGCAAATACGCAATGTCAGGAACGACAGCCATTCTCATTACTCACCTGTTATCAGCAGCAAGAATGACACTTGTACAAAATTGGAAAAACAAAGAATTCCCGACCTCAGCATGGTGGTGGATCAAGGTCCGGGGAGTAATGGCTATGGAGAAGATATGTGCTCTCAGTACTGGAAAATATCTAAAATTCTTAACTATCTGGAACCCATTTCATGAACAGGTGCGGGACAGAGAAGCCCAATTCTTCAAACCCTGCCTACTCCGGAACACGCATGTCATCTGAGACCTACCAGACATAAAGACGCCGGGACTCAAGCGTCAGGAAAATATCTTAAATCTACTGAACTCTATAGTGTAAAGTAGTGGTTAAAGTTGTGGAGGGAGGGGTATGTAAGGGGAGGGGGGATGGAGGGAAGGGGAGAGCGGGGGTAAATTGAAAATTGAAAATCTTTGAAGGCTAAGGGAACTTCTACGAACTGTAGGGTATGAACACAAGTAAGACACAGACCCTAAATAATAATTGATGGCAAATGTTATGTTATATTTACCTGTATGCCTTCGATCCAAAATAAACGGTTTAAAAAAAATCAATAAAAGCCACAAATACCGATTGTTAGTTTCCAAGAGCTTGGAATTCGAACTGTCTGTAGTATTTGCCTAAATATAAGCATTAGAATTTTTGCCCATTTCTGTGGATGAGCTTTAAGAGTTGCATTAGATAATTAATCTGTCCCAGGGTTCGAGATGGACTGAGCTTTTTGATTAACATTAAGATATCTATTTAATCAAATATTAATTGTTGACAGTCAGGAGTGAATTGTTCTAAATGCTGAGTTATGTCATCACTGGAAATAAGAAGTGTGGTAAAGTGCTCAAGCCAGATTTGGTTACTAATTGGATTTGTTAGTAATGTATTTGATGCAGATCCATCTTGTAGGTTTAAAAGTTTCCAAATTTGGCTGGAGGATTTGGTGGTCATAGCTTTAAGCATGGATTCTGCATTATTTTGGTAAAATTCAGCTTTAATTTGTTGAATTTTTTTTAAATTTGTTTTAAGTATTCTTCTTTGTTGTTGTGCTCTACAAGGGGACAGATTTCTCATTTCTTGTCGATACTTGGTTCTTAAATGTTGAATTTTCAGGTTATCTTTATGAGTAAATACTGGTCGACTGTGTGTCGAAATAGCCTCACCAATCAAGCACATATGGTAGATATAAGAAGAGTTAATATCGGAGTTGTTAACTCCTGAGGTGGATAGTGCTGTGAATAGGATATCTAGATTTCGGTGCGACCATGTAATATGATTTCTACCCCAGTTTACATTCAGCGAAATATAATGTAAGGTTTGTGCCGGTATTTCATGAGGATACCATTGCGCGATTAGGATGTGATGATCGCTTGCTATGTTTGGTGTAATTTCAAAGTACTCAATGCAATTGATTACATGTGTAGATATAAAAGTATAATTTATGGTTGATGACGACAAATCATTTGACCACGTATAAGCTGGAGGAACATCGCCCGTCATACTCCCATTGAGCATGGTGAGATTGCGAGCTTTCATAAGCATGGTCCATTTGTCAGCTCTGGTTAGGTTTGCTTTCTTATTTATGTTTAAACAGTTGGTGTTTAAATCACCTGTTATAATGATTGTTTTTATTGTTAAGTTGTCCGCGATTATATCTAGCATTGTCTCTGCATGAGAAAGGAATATATCTTCATTGATCGCTTTTGGATTCCAGTATAAATTCAAAATAGCTGCAGATGGAAATAACGGGTGATAAGGATTAGTTGAGGAAAGCTTAGCCAATTGAATACCAAGAGCAGGGGAGGCCCAAGGTTGCAGATGTAGGTTTGACTGTACTCTAACTGCAATCAACTGACCAACACATGGTCGGCCTTTTGAAGATTTTTGCACCGGAACATGAGTTATTTGAAAGTCCGGCCAAATAGGCTCACTTGTCATCCATGTTTCCTGGAGAGCAATTATATCATGTTTAGATAGAACATTTGCTTGGTTTGTTAGTAGGTGTTCGAAACCTCTTATGTTCCATGTAGCTAAGGAGCACTGATGAAATTCTACAAGATTGGTAATCTAATGAGCGTGGTCAGATTTTGGTATCCGGTCAATGCATCGACAACCAAAGCATTGACAGCCATACCATCTAAAAAAAGCATCTAATGCATTTTTTTTAGATGGTAAAGGGTTTAGTTCAATAAAAATGGGTTTTAAAGGTTAAAAAAGAGGGGCTGGGGGGCCCCCCCATTAAAATATATATATATATATAAAAAAATGCATTAGATGCTTTTTTTAGAGGGTATGGCATTAGATGGTTTAGCTGTCGATGGAATGACTATAAACCCAGATTTTGGTTGCAATGCTATGGCTAACCAGGACCATTTAGTGGTGGGAGGTGACACTGTCCCGGTTATTCCTGGAGGTTTTGCATTATGAGAAGTGCAGGGGCACAAACATTGTGTCGGTGCTTGTTCCAGAGGTAGGGGCTTTTTGGGCTCAATTTTATCTGGCTGAGGTTTTGGTTGCAGTTGCCTCAAGAATCCATAAGAATGCAATTTGGATCTCATGTTCCAGAGTAGATTTTTGACAATATTTGAAGGAATATCTAGGAGTACAATGTCCTTGTTTGGAGAATCAATATAGGTAATTCCTTTGATATCATTAAACTCTATCGATTCTAATTCCGGAATTAGTTTAAACACTGTCAAAAGAGTAGATCTCTTTGGGAATGGATCTTTTGTTGTTCTATCTAACATAGTCATAACCAATTTGTCAGTGTTTTGTGGAATTACTGCACCTGTATCTAGTATGGGAACAACTGCATTCGAGTATAGCTGATTTAAGGTGTTTGTGAATGCGCTAGACTGAATATGTAGTTTTTGATCCTCTAAGTCTGGAACGACAGGTATGTTAGCAACGATTGCTTCTGAGGTGATAAGATGGTCTCTTTTTTGTGCTACAGTTCTAAAATTTGGGCAGTGTATGTCTAAATTGACGCATATTAGTTGTCTATTATTCACTGACTTATCTTTTGCACCATGAAGACTCTGATGTATGCTCTCTGTCTGAGAGAGTGGTGAGTTTGGGTATACAGATAAATTCAACAGTTATTCGTCGACTGAGGCAGCATTCTCCAACATATTAACAGCAGATATTTCATGTGCATTATTAACATTTGGCAATATTGCATTACCTGCATTAGTTTCTTGCGAAGAATTTGACCGGGAAGCAAACCCATGAGCAGCTTTGTCTACTTCCAAACAATGATTCGTGTGGTGGGTCTCGGGGTTCTCTGCTTGCTTGAGTTGGGCAGATTCTTTAAGAACCTTTATACATTTCTTAGTTTTTTGTTTAACATTTTTAGCAACCACTTTAGGTTGATTCTTTATTTTTTTGGTTTTTGTTGCTGAGGTGATTGATTATGTTTTTTTTTTCTTTTTACGAGAATGAGGGTTGAAGAGATTATAGAGGGAGATATTGACTTCTTCCCTCTCAATGATTTCGGGAGGGACTTCTTCCAGCAGGGAAGCTGATATTTCGACACCAAGCGAGGCAGAATTAGGTGAAGAGACAATGATTAACGATGGTGCTGAGATGGGATTGCTTTTCGGAGAAGTTGTAACTATTTCAAATGGCATTTGTTATGGCGATAGGACTTGTCCAGTTATATTTGATTTGACCACTTGAATAGAATTACACAGTCAAATCACTTCTTGTGCAAACCAATCAGTTTTTTGCAGCAAAAACGGGTGTGTTGATTTTGTATTGTTACTTTCTGATCTAGTGATTCAAATAGCTTGGCCATAATGCTTCCATTGAGTGCTACGAGAGTGGTATCTAGAGCTATTGATGCAGGATGGGGAAAGCCAAATGATGGCCGTGGGGTGGATTTAGCAAAGAATTCAGAAGACGCACTTTTTTACAGAATTGTGGGGTCTCACTGGGGTCTTCTGTGGCATAAAGGTCTGGTGAAATAGAAAGACGAGAAGAGCTATCCGAAATAGCCTGTGATGGAGGATTGAAGAAATGTGGGTGTTTAGACGCCATTTATTCCGCTGGTGGAATGGTGGATAATTGTGACAGAGCTATATTAACCATTAGCTCATGCATCTCGTCTGCTTTGGTTGGACCAGTTTTAGTTGGTATAGAAGTAGATGAGATTGGAGAATGCGAGAGGACTGCTTGCAAATGCAGTGGAGGGATAGAAATTGAATCTGCCATATGAACCAATGCAGCAACAGAAATGTTGTCAGTGCTAATCACCTCCACAGGAGTGGAAAAGATGTCATCATTTTTACCTTCATTCAATGGTGTTATTCATGTTTCCACAGTGGTATCTGAGATTTTCACTATGGCGGCGTTTCCCTGGATGGCTGTAGCCAATTGTTTTTTAAACTGAAGAGCACTGCATGACCGTTGTAATTGCCCAATTTCTTACATCGCGTTAGCAGACGCAGTATTAATGTCACAAAATTGGGGAATGTCTGCATTTCCAAGTGGAAACGCGTTTAGTACCGGACACAGTCTTAAAACAAGGGTTTTGTATGGGTGGAACTGGTGTAATCTTGAGCATAACTGTTGTAAGGCCGGTAGGTTGCCATGCTGTAGGTGGTAGCCTGATTTTAAAAGACTATCACAAAGTCTATGGAAACGGCCTGGCGGCTATGTTCTGCTTCTAACAGGAATT
The DNA here is from genome assembly GCF_040938575.1 of Ambystoma mexicanum. Taxonomy (NCBI): domain Eukaryota; kingdom Metazoa; phylum Chordata; class Amphibia; order Caudata; family Ambystomatidae; genus Ambystoma; species Ambystoma mexicanum. Next base: position 1,477,463,797 of record NC_090935.1, on the reverse strand, counting down.
TTCAAATTATTTGTCGCTAACTAGATGCAAGCAGCCAGAAAGGGTTCTTTTTTTTTTTTTTTTTGTGTTTTGCTATCACACGCTGGTAAACTCTGCAGCAGCGTACGCTGTAGGTGAATGATAGACGGGTAGCTGTAGAGAACTTGCACATGTAAGTAAAGAGTTCTAGATGAAAATAAGAATTTCCATGTAAATTGTAATCCTCAGCAAACCTGGTATAAGGTAAACAGTTGCTTACTCAGTCCCAGAAGGGAAATCTAACTGATAAAGCACAACTTTCCTAGTGAGAATTGGAGGCGTGCGTGGCGTTTCTCTCAAAAAGAAGTTAGCTACTGAGGCAGGGTACGGTAAGAGTACCATACGAGGACAAGACTAGTAAATATGAAAATAGCAGTCTGCCGACTCTGCAGACGTGCAGCAGACAACAGACAGTACACTCAAGGTGCACTCAACGGTTTAAAGATAATAGTAATTTAATGAAACATATAAATGAGTAGATAATGTGAATCAATCCATAGAGAGTAGCAATAACCAGGATTCAAGCGCTGTAGAAAATGTGGAAAAAAGCTGTACAGCTCTCTCATGGCAAATTATAATAATGACCCAATGGGTCTGAGCAACTAAAGGCTGAGCTGTGGAATGTGTGGCAAACAGAGAGTAGGTAGTATTGGGCAAGTTGGAAGCCTGGATCAAAGAAGAAAAATTGATTAAGTGTCTGCAGCCAAGCTTTTAAAAGAGGGGTGAGTACAGTGGATCAGTGCTTAAGGCTGAGTTTAACTGTGGATAAATACACTGTCCTCATACAAATGAAACTCTAGATGATGTTCATCGATCTGAGGACTGCGTTTGACTGTATACCTAGGGCAAAGCTATGGAAATACGTGAACAACATAGAGATCCTCCACCATTGCTCACAGCCATCCTTTTACTATATAGTGGAAATGAGGCAAAAGTCAGAAGGGGGCTGGACAGAGATACAACTGAGCTGTATAAGATACAAAAAGGATTGCGTCAGGGGTGTGTACTAACGCCAAGACTGTTCTGCCTATTTATCAATGAAGTCATAAACAGGTTTGTGGTTGTGCCGACTGATGCCACAACCTTGAACACGGAGAAATACCCTATTTTAATGTTTGCTGATTTTGCAGCACTACTATCATTAACTCCAGCTAGACTTGTAAAGCAAGTCCTTGGCCCTCATTACGACCCTGGCGGAAATCGAAAAACGATGGCGGAAATGCAATACCGCCATCGAATAGCGCTCGGTGCGATTATGACCCGTCACCGTAAAGTACGATGCCATTAGCGACACCGTAGTGAACGCCAACGCTAACTGCACCAAGTACGCGCGCGCGCGCCATGCCAAACCGTAATTAGCACCATGGCGCAAGGGTACGCGAATTCCGACCCTAGCGGACATGTACTTAACGCCATCAAGCACGGCGGAAAGTACCATTCCGCCATGGTGAGAAGTACGGCATCGCGAATCAACCGTAAACGGCCCCACTGAGTGCCTGTACACCGCTCCCTGGCCACATAGTACAACTCCCCGTAGGTGCAACGAAGTCACAATGCAACCAGTGAAATGTACAAGTCACCCATGCATGCCAACGAACAAAAGAATCACAAGAGGGGCCAATGGGAGCTGCAGGGCACAGATGGCACGAATACAGAAGCTATACCAATGGACATGACCCCAGTCTCCCACCAAGAAACGCACGCAAACACAGGCACCTGTGACCAGCAATATTCCGATAATCACATCATTCGACCAATCCACCTGGCTGACCGGCATCTGTTACACAAAACCTAATCCCCCGCCCCTGAGCATGACATCATTCAAACAGTCATATTGGCAGCCCTCACCCCTGACCTCACTGGGCTTCGTAGGCAAACGCGCCCAGCACAGTACCACGCAACTATACTCCGAAGCTGGAACCCAATGCAGATCTCCTCACAATACATCGCTCCCCAAATAGGAATATGCCACATCACTTGCAAAGAAGAACGCTACACGGCCCATATCAGAATAGAAATTTAATGCACAACAAATTCACCAAGCCCATACAGCCATTAGGCCACGAACTCCAAAACACATTTCACCATTGTGGGCTGCATCCGCAATAAATGACCAGCTACTTCTTGTGTGACGCCCTGTTCCTTCATGGTACACAGGGGCTACATTCTCGTACGAAAAGGCAACATGGAAGCGCCTAGAACCGCAGGGCCGTCCCAATAGGGAGGCACTAGTCCAGCTGAAAGGCCGAAATGTTGCTCCGAGCCACTAGTACTGCGTAAGGGCATGTGGCCCATTGGCGATCGTCCCATAAGATCGTAATGCTGCTCCACTGATTAACACGAAGCAGCAGGTGTCGGGAGTAAAACCCATCTGCAGGAGTGGCATACAGATGGCAGTGGCAAAAGGGGAGGAGATACCTGTCAACCAAAAGAAAAGAAAAAGAATAGAATGGCCATCAGAACTACATTCGAACAACTCACTTCAATGATCACACTAGATCCACAGCCATATGCATGCTAGCCCACTCCAAAGGATCATCACCACCCCAAAACCACTTGCGACTCATAACTATCCATATCGAGGTGAAAACACCATCACAAACGAGTGTACCTGTGCATGCGTCTGTGAAAACAGAATCCATCAGATGGGATTGGTAACGTGCATGGACACAAGTGTCTGAAGGCGCGTCGAGACAGGGAGGGCTCAACAAGGCCAGATAGACGATGGTCCCACTATGGCAGCCCTGCATCACATAGCGCAGGGGAGGCGGACAGATTCCAAGAAGCCCTGTACATGGCAAACACTGTATCAAATCATCTGTCCATGCATCCATTCATCATTCCCTCATCCCGTAATGATAACGCCTGTTTCCATACTCACATAACATGTGAGAATTCCATTGAGTCTGTGCGTTATGCAGCCTGCAAAATCCACTGTGCCCCAGCCCGTAATTCCAGTGTTGTGAAGTAACATGTATTTGGGAACGTCCGGCCTCATCATCCACTTCGCTATTGCGCATCCCAAACTATTCATATCAATCATTGCATCCTCGCCATGGCCCCTGTCCCAAGGACACTGAACAATAGAACGTTATATTTGCAGTCAGACCTGTGGGCATCTCCTCGCCGCTAGCTGAAGACCGAAAGCGCCGCCCTTCGAATTCCTCATTTGCAACATCACGTCGAAAAGGCATCTGTGGCCGCTTGAAATCACAAATTAATCCATCTAGTGCGGCTGTGTGTGAAAATGGCAACTGCCTTCACTCACAAATGGGAGGGCCCGCCCGTCGGTGAACCTCGGTACAGTGATGCATGAGGGTCCACCGTTACTCGAGTACTACGTTCCACTGACCCTTCACAAGTCTGTTCGCGACTGCAAAGAATGCATGTGAAACAATGGGACCATAGCCGAATGAACATATCAACCAATGTTACACGGCCATCGGGTACTAATACATGATTGTAATAGCAAGATGCCATTCCTCGAATTGCAGCGTTGTGTGCGGGACGTGCTCGCCCAAAGGGGAGAGCAGCTTGCACAGGTGGAATGGATCACCACAGGTGGAGGCCATACAGCCTGAAAACACATAAATTGCACACCCAGTCTCCTCCCACAACCACACCCACTCCGAAATGCTACCGGCAGGACTCGCGATGTTGGCCCTGGGGGACCTGATAGCACTGCAAGTACTCCAACTCCAAGAAGAAGACGAACACCAACTACAACCGGCCGCACGGAGGAGACGCAGGAGGAGGAGGAGGGCAAGGCAGGGCCAGCAAGGGCTGCCAGCACAGCCACTACCACCACGCAGGCAGCCCGCAATCCCACGCCTCCGAGCACATCCGTTCAACCTCACTGATGAGCAGATCCACACCCTCTACCGTTTGGACCGGGACACCATAGCCGCCATTGTGGACATGACACAGGCTGACCTTGTCAGCATGATAGATAGCCCAACCGCCATCCCACCCCTACTGAAGGTGGTGTCTGTACTCCACTTCCTGGCCACAGGCACCTACCAGCACACAGTCGGACAGTTGCATGGCATTTCTCAGCCACTGTTCTCACGGACACTATTGCAAGTGCTCGATGCCCTCCTGCAGCACGCAGACGACTACATCTCTCTACCACGCTCGGAGCAGGAAATTACCAACACAAAAGTGGGATTCCATGCACTTGGCGGCATACCGGGTTGCATTGGTGCCATCGACTGCACCCATGTGGAATTGGTCGTCCCACATGCCATGGAGGCCCAGTACCGCAACCGAAAACAATTTCATTCACTGAATGTACAAATGGTGTGTGACTCCAACAGGATCATTACACATTGTTGTGCCCGATTCCCTGGATCAACCCATGATTCTATGGTCTTGAGGAACTCTACAATACCACGCTACATGGAGCGACACGCAAGGAACAGATCCTGGCTACTCGGTGAGTCTCATTTCATGCATGATGATGTGGGGTATGTGATGCGGCAATGACCTGGCAGGAAGGGGGGGGGTGCGTACGTAGCAATGGCATTCCACATAATTCGTTTATCGTCCACATACAGGTGATGCCGGATATCCACTGAAGAGATGGCTCCTCACACCAGTCCGGAACCCACGGGACCAGCATGAGGAGGACTACAACCATGCCCACTCACGTACCCGTGTAGTCATTGAACAGGCATTCGGCCTACTGAAGACCCGTTTCCGGTGCCTCAGCAGGTCTGGCGGGGCACTCCTGTACCGCCATGAGAAGGTTGCAAAGATGGTGATGGCATGTGTCATGCTCCACAACATGTGCGTACGTAGAAATGTGCCCATGCCCCCTGACGCAGAACTGCAAGCACCTGAAGATGGTCATGATGAGGGTGGGGATGTGGCAGCACCTCAAGGAGTCTGCGAGGCACAGGAGGGCCGTGAAATTCGTCAGCATCTCATAGATGCATGCTTCTAGCACTCACGCCTGGTGGCTGATACATGGACACGGGACTCGTGGCACTGTGTGTGTCTGGTACATGCACAATATGGACTGTACGCCTATGATGGCCTAGTACACAAAGATCATTGTCCACACATCTCATTGTTTGATCGTGCATTGTTTATGGCATATGTGATATCATGTTGAACACCCTATCGACCCGCCACCCAAGTGAGCCCAACACACCCCCTCCACCCTCCTACCTCCGCCCCGAACACCAGTGTCCAAAGATGCTCATTGTCAGTGGGCAGTCGCTATTGCAAGCCCCCTCTGCGGGTATCAGGGGCACCCCTGCCTGTGGAGCGCAGGTTCCTCCCAGATCTACGTTGGGGGCTGCCCTGGACGGAACTTGCAACGGATGATGTCTCTGCCTGCTCACGTCCATGCATGTCCCTAAGGGTTTGTGAGAGCTCAGTGAGCACACGGCGCACTGCGGCAAGTTCGGCACATACGTCTTTGGACGTCGCATGCAGTTCCCCCTCAGGCTCTCGGTGCTTCTCTCCATTTGGACTCTCAGGCTCTCGGTGCTACTCTCCATTTGGACTCTCAGGCTCTCGGTGCTACTCTCCATTTGTGCCCTAAGTGTCTCAGTTGATGTTTCTATGTCTGCCTTAGTGCCCCCACATCCATCGGCATGGTCCTTGAGGAGCGTGGCCAGTTGCTGCTGTTGCACGATTAACTGGTCGAGGGACTGTTGCCTCTGCTGGGCCATGGCCATTTGCGGTGGTGTCACAGAGGGGCTGTTCGCCTCATGTTGCCCTGCCACAGGGCTTGTGGGGGATGGCCAGTCGTCGTCTTGTGGGTGCCCCTGCGTGGTATCCTCATGGTGTACGGGATGGAACAGACAGGGGGATTGGGACAGGTCATGGATGGATCTGACTTCGACATTCCCGTCTTCTGTGTCGGAGCATGCTGCCATTAATGGGGTGTCACCTATGGTGCTGCTGCCACCAGAGGCAGTGCCTTCTGTGGCATCCATTGGGGGGACCTGTGGTGGTGCTGTTGTGGGCATGCTGGCTGCTGGGGTGCCTGTTGATGTTCCCTCCTGTGTGCTGCCACTTGATATGTGCTGCTGCCGTGTCTTGATGCGTGCAGCTGAGGTGGAGGGTCTTTGGCCGTCGGTCTTGGCCCTCTTTGCAGGTGTGCTGGTAGGGGTGTCCTGGAGCTCGTCGTTTGGATCGGACCCTGTGGTGGAGTAAAGGAGGGCGAGCGTTATTAATGGGTCTGTGGGAATTGGAATGGCAATGTATCACATGCATTGGGGTGGTACCTGAGGGTGATTTGGGTCGGGGCCTTGGAGGTGCTTTCATTTGTGTGTGGAGTGAGGGTGCAGTTGTTTGGCAGCCTGCAGTTAGGGTGTGCCTGCTGCATGTGTAGTGGGTGTTTTTGGGGTTTTTACTTATTTATGTATTTATTGTGAGTTTTAAAGTGCGCTATCAGGCCAATGTGTGTGGACGTTCTCCTGGCCATGTGTTGCTGTTGCGCTATGTGGACACATGTGAGTCACATGATTGGACATTGTGGATTTGGCATGGTTTTATTTGGGCCACCTACCTGATTCTCCGGATGTCTGCACTCCTTTCTCCATCCCTCCGACTCCCTCTATGCTCTCCATTCCAATGGTGGAGGCACAGATTTCTTCCCAGGGGGTCAACTTGATGGGTGATTCCGATCCTCCCCCGGTGGCTGTGGCAATGTTGCGGTTGGCAGAAAGTATGCTACGGACGCGTATCCGCAGGTCGTCCCACCGCTTCCTGCATTGCTGTGGGTTGCGGGGTGCGGTCCCCACCGCACTTACCCGCTGTGCCACCAGGGCCCATATGGCCTTCTTGTTCGCAAGTGCCGTCCTGGTCATTTGCGTGGAGAAGACGGCGGCGGCATTCTCCTGGAGGGTCTCCGTGAGCACCGTGAGTTCCTCACGGGAGAAGTGGACCTGCCGCTTGCGGTCGCACGCTTTCTTCGCTACTTTTCCCATTTTTCTTGGTTTCACTAGGGTGGATGACGGGTTGGGATGTGTCTCAGGGTGGTGTTTTTAGTGGTTGTGTGTATTTTGTGGTTTTATAGGTGTACGGGGTGTTGTTTCCCGTTCCGGGCCCATGTTTTTACTTCCGTTTCCGTATATTTACGGTCACCGTACTTTCCGGTTGGCGCTCACTGCGGTGTCCGCTATGATGGGTGGCGGTATTGCACCTAGGGCGCCGTACGGCGGCGGTGTGGGCCGTTTTGGGGTCATTTCCGCCATCGCGGACTTTGCACTTCCGCCATGGCGTGGTGCTCGTGCCCGATGGGTCGGAATGGGCCGCACTTTGCTCCATCGTGCAATGGCGGAAACGCTATTTACGCTGTGGCGGTCCGGTCAGTCACTTTCCGCCAGGGTCGTAATGAGGGCCCTTGTCTTTAAGCAGTTTTGCTTTGAGCACGATCTACAAATTAACAGTTCAAAGACCAAGACCATGCTGATTACAAGTAAAAGAAAAAGTAAAGCTTACAGAGTAGAATTAAATGGTGAAAGATTAGAACAAGTTGAGGTATATGATTATTTAGGTATGATAATAACCATGAATTGGATGTGGAGGAAACAAGTGGGGAAAGCAGGGGCAATTGTAGCTTGTTACAATGGGGCTATCACTATATATGCTAAAAGACATGAGATGGGGCATTGAAGATACCAATAGAGGTGTACCACCTCCAAGCCATACTAGCGTACATACAAAGTATCACAGGGCTTCCTACGTCCAGTCGAGCGATACCTTTACTACAAGAAGTGGAATTACAAAGTATTTGTAGCATTATTAAGATGAATCCAGTATTACGTTGGGAAAGGCTATTGAGTACCCCTACACTCACTGCATACAGGGAAGCAATTACAGATGTTTTGGAACAGGAAGAAGGGACACAATTGACTTGGCATGCACATATAAAAAACACATTGAATGCACTGGACCATAGTGAATTCTGGCAAACCCCTGAGCAGGTTAATGCGAGCTCTAAAACCCCAATCAGGGCCAAATTCAATTACCTAGAAGAAGAGTTACTGGAAAATAAAATACAGAATTCAATAACCCTTGACATATATTGGAGCAAAAAAGTAGCCCTTGGCTTTGAAAGCTAATTGGATGTGGTGAAACCCAAATATGCAAGGTCACTATTTATGAAATGTAGGTTTGGAATTCTGCCATTCACTGATAGACAACACACATGGGATAATCAAACCAGTGATAAATACTGCTACTGTAAAACCACGAGAGAGAATGAAATACAAAAGATTCTTAATATGCCCATTTTACATGGCATACAGAAGGGCACATTTAAAACTGAGATTTTTAGCAAAAGTACCACCAAACAGGAACTACAGTTCCCACTAAACAGAAACTACAATTCTGTAGTCATACAGGAGATGATGCAACTTTGTTTGCTGTGGTCAAATATTTATGTAAAGCCTGGCAGAAAAGTACAAAATGAATATCCCTTTCTTATTGATATTAGCCTGTATAATTAGCCAATAATTAGCATTGACCAAACATTATTGTTTTTAGGTTGTGACAGGTAATAATGTGATAGTTCTGTTCATACCATTTGCTTAAACTGAATTGATGGTTTTATCATTGCACTCTGCAGTTTCTATAATATGCGTGCTATGTGTAATGCTTGTTATCCATGATGCACTGTTGCTGTGATAATAAATGAACAGAAACAGATTCAAAATAGCTCAATGTTTATGTACAATGTGGCATATTTTATTAGCATGATTGTTAAATGTAGTCACAAAAAGAATATTTGGTACTAATTTACTGGCCTTTGGCTGGTGGATTAAGCAAAATAGCCTTATTGAAATATGTTGTTCTTTTGTCACAGGTGTTAACTAATGTAGTTGATAACCCGGGGTGGTAAGTCGATGATCCCACTCAATAGCAAAACGGTTACATTCACTGATAGACAAGAAACTCCGTCTTATTCTGGTGTTTTGGACCAATGGTAAATTATCCCAAAGGCATGGGATGGAAACTTGTATACTACAACAGGCTATGAAGTACCCCTACACTCATTGCAGAGAGTAGGTTGTCTAAATCATGCCACAGAGAGCCTTTCATTATGTTGAATGATACGAAGTTCGAAATAATCAATGTTGTTGTCTGTAGTCATAAGAACTGAATATTGGGGTTGATATCATTTAAACATGAATGAAACCCCATTAGGGTGTTGTAGTCTCTTCTCCAAATCACTATTATGTTATTGCTATATCTCTTCCACAATAGGATGCTTGCAATACATGAACGGGCAGTGGAAAAAATATATATGTTCTCTACGGCAGACACAAACAAGATGTTCTTCTGGTTGTTGTTGGATCAAGCTGATAACATGGTCACCTGGAGGGAAGATAGTCTGGCTGAGCTGTGGTAATGGCTTTCCCTGGATTCTTGATCAGCATGAAGGAGCCAGTGGCGCAGCCACGAGCAGCTTCCTGGTGAACTATCCCCTTCTGAGATGGAGATGGGTTATTGAGCTTAGTAAACACAAAATGTGTCCGCGGGATCAAAAAACAAATTACAAAGGAGGCCGGCAATAAGTTAAGGAGAAGGGCACCCAAGTTGGGAACCACAAATCAAACCAACCTAAAAGAAATGTAATAGAAAACATGAATATTTTATTTAAATTTCATAAGTTGTTAAAATATACATATTAAATCTTATTTCGAGCTCATCTCATGTCCTCCCCATGTAACCCCCCACCCCTGAGTCCACACAAAAAAGAATGGGGAAAGTTATATTTTGTTTTCTCTTATATGTTCCTCTAACTGTGGTGCTACTAGTACATGTTGTTTCTTTCCCTAATACTGCCGTATCACTCAGTGCTGGTGGTGCTGAACCAAGTAATTAATGGGGCCCCCTTTCCACATCAAGTTCATTTGGACAGGTGGACATGCCCCCTACTTCCGGCCTTAGTTCCACCTTCCTTTTGATATGTTTTTGATATCAATTTAATATACATTTTAAATAAAACAGATCAAAATGTTTTGATATTGATTGTATATAAAATGCATATTTGATATGAAGTGGGTATACATTTTATATGAAAATTATGTAAACATGGGAGCAACGTGATATGATGTTGCTTGGTCGACTATGAAAGGCGAAGTGGGCTCTGTAGGCAGGAACTGTGAACTTTGTGTTATGCAGCATGACACGGCAATGATGCAGGAGTGGGTTTGGCCTTTAATGTTATAGCAAGCGGCTATACACTTTATTGAGAGTATAGATGATGTCATTATTTTATAATTTGAAGGACAGAGGCTAGAGAGTTAGCTTCAACTGCTAGTAACATTAAACTTGTTTTGAGATAGTCTAAATAGAGGTTGGCATGCCCTTTGTAAATAGGCAAAGTGCGCTTTACAGGGCTATAGCATCAACAGCTAGTAACATTACATTTGATTTGCTATAGTGTGAATAGAGGTTGGCAAGCTAGGCCTATGTAAATAGGCAATGTGTGTTTCACAGTCTATATAAAAGTTTTAAAAATATTGGCTTTGGACAATGTGCATTTAAAAAAAATGAAGAGTGAAACTTTGACATAAAATCTTGGCTGTTCACAATGCTTGATGCGGTCTAAATGAAGACAATGTACAACCCCGAAAGTTTCACATGAAAACTATTGGCTGTTGGCAATGCATGTCTGTCTTTTTAAAAATGAAGAGTAAAACCTTGACATAAAAACTATTGACTGTTGGAAATTCTTGCTTCGGTCTTTTTAAAAATGAAGTACCTAATGAAGAGGGGGCGCTGTCGCGCAACAAGATGGCCGCCTAAGAGTGGAGCTCCTCTCTGGCGTATTATCCTTCTAAAATTATATCCTGTATCTGCCTTCATCCGCGCTCCTGGACCAGCGGATTCGACCACTGTACCTATCCTGCACCCACCGGGAGAAACAACGGGCGAAAACGGACCCGGCAAGCCCAGATACGGACGGGGTGGCAGGCGGGGGGCCTTGGGCCGCTCCTCAGTTCCAGAGTAACCTACGCGAGTGCCGCGGCTCTGGGTGGAGCATGCGCCCTGCAGTGGGCGGGTCCGGCCCCGCGGGCGGAGCGGACTCCCTGTACCGAGGCTGCCTCGAATGCCACCCGATGGGAAACACCATTCGCTCATCAAGGACGGTGTCCTTTCTGATAGGAGAAGCGCCTTGAGACCTGAGCTGCATGTGCCCTGCCCTGTCCTTCCAACTGAATCACCCGTATTCTCCTACACGGCCCTGGGAGGCCCTGTTCGGGCGGTACCCTCACTGATCTCGAACACTGCCATAAAGAAGGGGGGAACGAAACGGAAAGTACACGAGCCATCCCAGATGCTAATCCTGTGGCCGACCTGTGAGCGCGACCGCACGGGGCAGGTGGTACGGGCCTGCTGTGGATCGGACCCGCGGACAATCGAGGGAAGCGGAGAGGGACACTGTGAACAACCCTGCTTGGTATTTGCGAGTGGGCCCCCAAAGAGAAGCTCCTGTTGAATCAAACGCAGTCCGTCCCACAGCGATCGTCCCACGCACGGTGCCTTCATCGGGCCTGTGGCCCTGAGGCCGACAGCGCCCTAGTATCATATCGCGGCTCCGAGATCAACTACTACAGCAGGCCTACTCACAGTCTGAGGCGAACCATCCCCCAGTGGCCATTTACGATCCTCACTACAACGGATACTAATATTTGGTACACCCATGTGATGCCTGGGAAAAATGCACTTAAGGGCTGGAAGACCGGGCCGATGGATTCTTTTACGAACTCACAAGCAACCGCAGAGGCCTCGGGCCCTTCGACAACATCTGACCTCCCTGCCACGGAAGACTTCAAGTTCGACCATCTTTTGACGACGGTTCAGAACGGATTCCTGGCGATAAATGTCAAGCTGGACAACATTGTCTCCACGATAGGCTCCCTTAAAGCCAGGGTAGATAAGGAAAGTGCCAGAATCACTGATGCCGAAAACAGAATAAGTGCAACCAAAGACTCGACCCATCAAAACACTCAAGACATAGCTGGCTTGAAAAGCGAAATGAATAAACTCTGTGATAAATGTGATGATTTGGAGTCGAGGTCGAGAAGGAAGAATATAAGCATTGTCGGCTTAGCAGAATCCTTTTGCAAAGGCCAGATGGAGACCAAAATCGAAGCCCTTTTGAGGTCCCTCCTAGGTGCTGACTCCTTCTCTTCACAATTCTTGGTCAAACGAGCACATCACACCCTGGCTCCACCGCCCAAACCAGGCCCCCCCCCGCACGATAGTGGCAAAGCTTCTAAATTACAGAGACAGAGACGCGGTTCTGAGGCTGGCAAGGGAAAAGGGCCCTTTGAGACACGGCAACGACAACATACACATATATCCGGATTTCTCTGCGGGAGTCCAAACCCAGCGACGTTCCTACGAATCCATCAAACGACAGCTGCGGGTGAGACAGGTTCCATATGCACTGTTGTTTCCAGCAAAGCTACGGATACAACATGGCGGACATGCGCACTTCTTTGACTCTCCGGCGGCTGCATTGGCCTATGTGGAATCTGCTATTCCTCTACCTCCTGGTAGGAACGAACCTGATCAAAATCTCCTTCAGCAGCCGGTATAGTAATCTACACGGTATACTGTCCGACCGCAGCTATGAACCACCATCTACCTATAACGAATCGTCTATTCTCGTTTCACCAAATACAGGTAGGACTGTTCTATTATTTGTTCTTCTTATTACTCTCCAACATTCAAGGACAGTCGGATGAGACGCGCTCGGTGTTGCAGCACTCGCCCCCCTCCACGAGTGAAACCACAGGGTTTTGAATGGGGTTCATCATCAAGTTGGGCCAGATGGTGTGGGTGGGGGTGTGAACCGGGAATTTGGGTCTGTTTAACCGGCCAGAGGTATGGTCGAAATCCCCAGTTGGGCAAGTTGCGAAACAGTTTACTGTTGTGTTTAATGTTAAAAATGCAGTCACAAGTCATGCGCTGATTCCCCCAAATCGTCATCCTGCTCTCCCAAGATTGTCTTTACACCTATTGACATGTCACATAAACCCCACACCTCCAGCGGGTTGTCGCTTAAGCTGCTAACTTGGAACATCCGGGCTCTGAACAATAGAGCAAAATCCAGCAAGGTGGGGGCATACATCAACAGGCACCGTCCTCATGTGGTAATGCTTCAGGAGACCCATGCTCTCTGAGAGACTAACGAGAAGATCTTGAAACAATGGGGTAATGACAGGTATTACACTGAATACTCGTCACAGAGCAGGGGTGTCCTCACACTACTACATCCATCGCTGGGGTTCGTCCCTGAAAAAAGTAAATCCGACCCGTTGGGTAGATATGTGGTGGTATGGGGCACATTGGCTGGGGAAAGATGGGTGCTGGTCAACTCCTATGGTCCAAACACGGACGACCCCGAATTTTATGCCCATCTCCTCATGGAAATCGACACGACAACTGACACATGGGTGCTGTGGGGTGGAGACTTTAATACTATCCTAGATGTGCTATTGGACAGGTCCTCCAGTCAACAAAGGTCACTCACCAGATCCGCTAATACCATCCACCAGGCCCTACAAGACAGGGCGCTGACCGATGCCTGGAGAGGGGTACATCCCACTGACCGTCAATACACTTTCTATTCGCCAGCCCATGATTCTGAATCCAGGATTGACTACTGATTCATATCCGTTCTCCTGCTGAGCTCCGTGGTGGGCTGTGAAATCCTCCCCCGTACGTTTTCTGACCATTCCCCAGTTACGCTCGAGATGTTGCTCCAGAATATCAAACGTCCGTCCCCGCGCTGGAGAATGCCCATGATACACGGAGTCTTGTAGACATTGCAACATACTTGAACGAGATAGATCTCTCTACTCTCTCACCTGAGGACAATGTTGTCCTTGAACACGATATAACCAAGGAGGAGATTGCTGAGGCAATTAAAGCACTGGCGGCTGGAAAAACCCCAGGCACCGATGGCCTTAGCGCGGACCTCTGTAAAACATACACAACAATACTATCCCCTATTCTAACTCATGTATGGGAGGAAGCCTTGAGCTCCGGCTCCCTCCCAGATTCCATAACCAACGCAGTCATAACGGTCCTATTGAAGCCTAGACGTCCGGCCCATGACCGCTCGTCCTATCGTCCACTCTCCCTAATAAATACAGACGCCAAGATATATGCGAAAGTGCTCGCGAATAGACTCCTTCCTAAAATGACTTCCCTAATACACCCTGATCAATGTGGCTTCATCCTGACGAGATCCACTGCCCTGAACCTGCGTAGACTGTTCAGAATTATGGCCCAGATCAAGCCTGATGCGCAGGCAGTGGCCGTCTCGTTGGACTCCGAGAAGGCATTCGACTATGTCTCATGGGCATACATGTTCGAGGTCCTCATAAAATTCGGCTTTGGCCCGTACTTCAAACACTGCATCAGGCTGCTCTACACCTCTCCCAAGGCTAGGGTCCTAACCAACCGCACCCTCTCTACCCACTTTACCTTGCATCGGGGCACCAGACAGGGTTGCCCCTTCTCCCTCATCCTGTTTGCACCCACTGTCGAACCAATGGCGGCTGCAAGCAGAAGAGAACAAGAATTAAGGGGCATCAAGTTGGCCGGCAGCTACCAATCTATCTCATTATACGCGGACGATGCTCTATTGTATATACGTAAACCGGAAAACAACTTAGATCCCATATTGGCAGTAATACAGGACTTCACTCTTCATTCAGGGTACAAAATCAACACAGCCAAATCTGAAATCTTCCCATTGACGCAGTCCACCCCTTGCCCTTCACGCACACACGGTCTACGATGGTCCCCGGATTACATCAGATATCTGGGGATCCTTGTATCCAGAGACAAACAGTCACTATATATAGATAATTACGAATCCACTTTACAGAAGATCCACACCAAACTCCAGATCTGGACCAAGTTACCCATCTCACTGGCTGGTCGGATAGCAGTGCTCAAAATGGTGATCCTCCCCAAACTTCTATATATATTTAATAACGTCCCGATATGGCCAGGCAGACCCTTTTTTGAAAACCTGCGATCCCTGTCAACCACCTTCATTTGGAACGGTGGGGCCAACAGGCTCAAATGGGAAAAACTGGTGGAACCCTACGACACGGGGGGCTTCGCTGCGCCCGCTTATGAGCTGTACTATCTTGTATCTCAGGCTCATTATGCCAAATACTGGCAGAATCCTACTTCAGAGGCACCTCATATCCCCATTGGACGGCACTCGGTCCGCCCAACGGACTTACGATCTATTATCTTTGCGACATCTTATAAAGACGATTGTAGATATGACCCAGTAGCTTGCACGATCGCAGCCTGGGCTGCAATAGGCAAGCGCCTCCACATTGATATTCCCTATGACCCCCAAGCTCCATTGTGGAACTTTCCAGGCATTGCCCCCTCGTATGACCCTGGTATACAGAAAGCCTGGATCCCGAACTATGACATTACAATGAAGGCTATGTTCCCCAATGGAAGCTTCGTCACCCCCGAAGACTTCGCTGACACATTGGGGAGGGACCAACTT
Source organism: Ambystoma mexicanum (assembly GCF_040938575.1). NCBI lineage: Eukaryota > Metazoa > Chordata > Amphibia > Caudata > Ambystomatidae > Ambystoma > Ambystoma mexicanum. Next base: position 1,477,448,256 of record NC_090935.1, on the reverse strand, counting down.
GTCACGTTACAATATCATCGTATGAAAGCGGCGTTCAAGAAACGCTTGCCATCATTCCCAGCTGAGCCGCCCAAGCACCCTTGTTACCAGGCACTTCACTCACAGCCTCATATAGGCGTCTCCATACTGTACAACATAGTCCAAACACATACAAAGCCCTCCAACAATATAAAGTCCACCTGGGAAGAAGACATGGGTACAACAATAGAGGAAGGAACATGGTCCAGGTACTGCCTCCTCACAAAGAAGGTCTCCCTCAATGCGGGGCTCAGACTCATACAATTCAAAATGCTCAATAAACTTCACTATACCCCTGTTAAGATGGCTAAAATCATGGTGTCCACAAACACGAACTGTCCCAAATGCAATAACCCTCAAGCTGACTCATACCATATGTACTGGGCCTGCCCTGAAATAATTGGATTCTGGAAGACAGTAGCAAATATACTGGAAGACATTACGCAAATTCCCACACAACTTACCCCCAAGAAATATCTGTTTGGCGACATCGGTAAATTTCCAGAAAAAACCAGGAGGCTATTTAACGTCTCATGTGTGGTGGCTAAAAAATGTATTTTGCAAAAATGGAAGAGTCCCCACGCCCCCTGTGCAGAACAATTCTTAAAATCAATGGCATATGTGCACGAATGTGAAGAAGCGTACATAGGTCTGGTCCCCTCTCCGTGCAGACATAAAGACATTTGGTCAGCGTTCAGGACTTACCTTCGCACCACCCCACCTAACTCGGAAGAGGACGATGCCGATTGAAATGTGTGCCTTAACCCTGGCAACAAACGTTTAATATCATATATTGTGATGTTGTTTTATACAGGTATATGTATGGGAGAAAACAAAGTATATAACATGTATATCCATTACCACGGAGTGGTTCTTGCGTGTGTATTGTGAATTGCAACCGAAAAATAAAGTTTTAAAAAAAAAAAAAATGAAGTACCTAAGAAATATTGGCTCTGGACAATAGTTCTTATACCTTGTTCAAAAATACCAAATACTGACTTTATCAATGCTCTTGAAAACGAATTGCTGGCTGCGCAGAGCAGTTGAGACTCATGACGTTGTAGCAGAGAGAAATAAAGCAGTTGATAGCTATGAAATCAGCGCTGCAGCTGGGGTGGGGTTATCTACAAAGCTCAGAGCAGACACAGGGTCCAGGCACAGTGGACCTTATGTCAGCTGTGGATTGCCTGGAATTGGCTGAATCACAACCAGCCTGTCAGCTGTTTTTTATACCGAATGTAGCAGAAAATACATGGCAGATATGCCATGTGGATTTTTTGCCACGTACAGCAGAAAATACACAGCCTGCCCTGTATGCACACGATAGGCTATCTATTAGTAACAGAAACTTATGAAGGAGTGATGATTGTGAAATAGAATTTGAACAACAAATTTTCTTTCTGCAAAGTAACCAAAAACATATATTTGTGCTCATGGATAAGGACTTTTTAGGGCAGGGTCACACTTTTGCAAAAATACATCAAGCTTTGAGGTGCTGATAACAAAGCAGTATGCAATTGAATGTAGGCCTTAATGTTTCAAAGCAGACTTTTGGACGACAGCCAGCCGAAATATCACTTCAGAGTTCCGGGGTAGCCCCCGGGCCTGCTAATTCCCTGTGGTGTGGATAATGGATTGGAACTGCCAGCAGCTTTGTGTGAAAGCCTGTTACTTGGATTTCATTGGATTTAATGGTGGCTATGGGAACACCTGCAAGGCTTTGTGAATGAAAACAGGCCAGGTCTCTTTTAGGTGGATTATTCCCAGAAAGAAAAAAAAGTGTGTTGTAATTACTATCAAATTAAGCAACTGTGTGTATTTAATGACATGCCCGTAGTTTAAAATAGTATTTGTAAAACTTTGTGATAATGTATTTAGGCCTTTTCTCAGTCAGAGTGATTAAATATGTTTTTAGGGTTGGACTCTGTATTAACACGGCTTACGCTCTCAGTGTTAAAATGCCTGTGCAGTTTATTAAGAAATAGGCAATGACAAAGTCGATAGCTCTTGCTTTTGTATAGGAATAGTGAAGGTAAAGTTTGATGGTGAGGGTTGATTAAAACAAGTATAAATGTACAGGGGGCTGTTACATCTCTATCTATCCCCTTATATATGGGGTTCTTATTCATTTGATATCAAATGTATTTTTATGCAAGCGCTATGTACATATAAACAGGTATCAAATACAGGCTTTTTTTTTTAAACAGTTGGGCTTTTATTCTTGATACGCCACATATCTATCTTTTAATTATTTGTTAAGAATATTTGTGGATCTAGTCAAATGATTGTGGGGAATTTACATGTCATGTATTGTTTGGAATTATTTTTGGAATGTTTTAAGGAAGAGCTTGTCAGAAATATGGCCCAATTTAATCTAGGGCCTTATTTTGTATTTGTAACGAGATAGCACAATTTATATGATTCACTCTGTGTGCGCAAAGTGGCACACTTTACATGTCCTAGATGGTAAAAAGCTCTTTTTTGGAGGGGGGAGGTATTTTCTGAAACAGTATGATAGCGTGTAATAGCTTTTTTTGAAAATACAGATATAACTTCAGCATTGTCTTTCTTCAAATATTGACAATGCTGACGATGCAGACAATGGAACGTTTTGCCATCCTTGTCGAAGATCACACAGGCATTTGAAACACTGGTGCCCTGATTTATTTTGTACGAACTGCCGGCATGACAGATTTTGTAATAATTGAAGTAAAAATATTGGGACCTAGCCATTTAAATTACAGTTTTTATCTTTCGCTGTGTTTCATAGCATATTGACAATGCTGACAATGTGAATTTATAGTTTTCCGAGCTAGCCCTGACAGGGTGTGAGTATGTGTCAGAGATCATACATTTGGTGAAGTGTGATAGGCGAGATTCTTTTATATAAACGGATTGAAATTTCAATTTCTTAGGGGCCCTGTGCTTGGTTCCTGCATTGGTATTAGGACACAGTAAGCATCTTTGCAACATTGGGTGTGCTGCTACCGTTGGAATATTGTTGGTGAATATTGTAAAGCGCTGATGCTCATTGTGTAAAAGATGCTTTATTCTGAATCTATATTTTTCTTGTATTTTTAATGATTTCATGTTCTACAACAGATGGATGGCTCAGCGGGTAGACTCTCTGGATGTGGAATGCATCAGCCTACAACCGGCAGCCATTGTATTTATGACGATTGATTAATCTAATGCAACACATCACATCTGCTTTGGGGGTCTGCAAGACCCAAGGAGGACGGGGGGTCCGTAGCAGTTTCAGAATGGCTTTTTCGGATACTTTAACACGGGTGAACCGATGGGGCAGTTCAACAATGGGGATTGGCTTTTCTGATTTCTCAATGTATCTTGGTAATCAGTGTCTTGGGAATGCACCAGATTATGGACGTATGACAGAGGAACCACAATGGATTTCAGTGTTTTGTTGTCACAAGAGGGTTATACATTTGGGACAGCATCACTATCAAGGCGCAATCATGGAATGCTGCAGGTAGTGGTATTGAGCCCCCCCAGCCGGCACAAGAGGATGTGATGGTTGCCACAACAGTTTCTAAGTGTGAAGCATTGTTTTGCAGGTTCATAGGTGGGGTAGCCATATCAAGCTACTACTAAGCTACAGGAACACATGTTTATGATGTTTACGTATGTTTGTGTTCCAGGTCAAACTGTGGTTACTAGGTGTCAATGAACGCATAGGATTCTCAAGCTTGGTAGCGGCTTGCTCGCTATTAACACAACAACAAAACTTGATGGATTTCTTTGAAACGTATTTCACTAAAGTAACCAGGAGTGACATTTAGATGGCATGCTGGCTATATAAAACAATGGCAAAAATAAATTACCATATCAAAACTTCACTATAAAAAACAATTTATGCCTGATAGCATTTAATTTGAGGAGTTAGTGCTAAACATAGATATATGCCAGTGACAGTAACGTTAACCCCAAGAGCTAAGGGGGTAATTCAGAGGCATTGTACACAGTAAGCTTCCACACGTCACCCGTGATTACACAATATAGATATGTGAATGGGGATTTACTTTTGATCTCAGACTTATGAACTGGCTACATGGTTCAACTGAACACCAGTCTGATGGTTAAAAGGTTCATGCCTCTTAATTTTCACAAGTCTAGCAACCTCACAAAATATATACAGTGCAGCCACCATATGGCATGTTCCTTCTGCACTTTAATTTTTAAAAAACAAACTTTCTGTGAATTTGAAGGCCTCATTCGTCTTGCTATGCTGCAAACTAAGTTGAAAACTCATACCTTTTGCAAGTATGTTCACGTAAAACTGGGTGCCTTATTTTTTGCGTACACAGCCTCCTATACTTGTAACTAGACAACCATGTCATATCCTTTACATGTAAATGTTTCTCATGGCATTGTGACACAGTAACACGTTTGGGGCAGGTGGCTTAGGGTTAAATGAAATAATGCATAGTTATTATACATTTACAGCGTATATGTATATTTCTCTCAGGATGTCTGAGCTATGGGTATTGGGCATGCTCACATTGAGAACCAGGACTTTTTTATTCTAAAACTCTCCAGCCATGGAAAGCAAACACGCTAAAATATATCATAGCCTTTTAATCTCAGATCCAAAACATTTGGCTGGTCGAATTAGTATAGGTGGTTATGGTCATAGTTACAAAAGTTATAACGCCAGGACGAGTGTTGTGCAAAAGCGAAATTAACACTAACCTTGAGTGTTAAAGTATACAATTCTTTTAGCACTGACTATAGGGTCTTTTCATTTGTGAAATAATATATCTTGCGCTGATACTTGTGAGATAAGGCAAAGGAGATGGTTGAAATGTGGATCATGTAACTAATTTGTGGGAAAAATGTGATTTGGTGCAGTTTCTGGTATATAGGGGGGTTATAGACTTTACAGCGGTGACGCAAGGATACATTAATATTTTAAGTGTACCACCTGTTATTTATTTATTAAACATATTGATGATGCTTTGTAAAGCACCCTTTGCCAAAAAGAGTTAGTGTGTTTGTGCTTGTGGGTGTAACTTTGCTGATCAAAGGGATGTTACACCCTTGAGCTGCTACTTTAGAAGTTTTCATAGAGTTTATCTATTGTCCATTCTCAATATTGTGATTATACAAATTATTAGGTATTCTTGATGGGCGCTGTCTGTGAATATACTTGTGTCGGGGTGTGTCTTTACCAAACAGATGCTTCTTTTGACACACTTTGGTAGCAGCCCCATGGAATGATCACATTTGAAACCCGATAACGCTGACCCACATCTACAGCATTTGTCTACTAATTTAAGTGCTTCACAGTGGTAACAAACAAAACCAACTGTGCCAGGAGTCTAATAATAACTGTGAAATGCATCCTACTCCTGTGACCAGGGATCTCTGAGTGAGGGATAAAAATCTTTTTGCGGGCGGTGGTTTTGTGGATAACACAAATTGGGGCTTGCACTGGATTAACATGAAGCATCGCTCAAACATCTCCCTCATTTGGAATGTGCAACATAGCAGATGCATGTGCAACCACTCTCACAATCAGGCCAAGGACTTCTGATCCCTTTGATTGCCACATACCTCTGTGGTTGGCAAGGATAACCAGTGGAGAAAAATAATCTCTGCATCCCTTCATTGCGCCATGTGGCATCACATAAAGGCAGATAATGCTTTCACACACCCACACACACGAAAGAAGGCACAGGTGCCACTTGGGCCACTTGGGATACTTAATATTTATAAAGTGTGGGCCTGGGCAAATGATTGTGGAGAATTTAGTGATAAATCAAAGTTTAACACAGAACAAAGGCACAAAGTATGCTCAGAATATCTCCTGAGTTCCGAATATGCACGTGACTTTGTGTATAACAGCAATGCGTGAAATAATCCAGATATAATCTTTTGGGAAATAATCTGCCTAAAAGAGACCATGCCCGTTTTTGGATTGTAGCGGTGGTCAATCGCACCCTATGTGCTAATGTATGTTGAAACTCTCTTATGAATAGCAGCAGTGTACTCCACTGGAATATTCTTGCTGTAGACCTGGACAATATACTTTCATCGACTGTCTGGAGGAACTCCGGTTCCCCCATGATGTTAACTGTGGCTCCTGTGTCAATGAGAAAGCAATGTCATCAATGTCAATTGTGACTCTCGGAGCTCCCTCCACTTGCAGATATTCATGCATCACGTTGACATAATCGTCAGAGTATTTTTGATGCAACTCATGTGGCACGTCTGAGTTTTTCAGATATGAGACGTGTGGCCCATCATATTGGTCAGTGTGCTCTGGCTATGGTACAAATGGTAAGTCATACTGGTCAGTCCAGGTGACCATCTCCGGATGGCGACTGAACAAAGCCAACTTTGCAAAGTCCACTTCTGTGTCGTTCACCTGCTGAATGGTTCCAGAAAGGATAATGTGGGCGCACAAAGGACTCTGGGGATCGTACTCTTGCTTCTTGCAGTAATGGGTCTGCGCCAGGGACATAGTCAAGGAGGCAGCTGGGTTCACCTTCAGGTCCTGCACGGAGATCTCCAGGGTTGTCAGGTACAGGTAGGGCACGCCGCTGCTCTGGCCCAGTGGCCCGTCGCTGACCGAGAAGACGTTGGCAAAGGGCAGGCCCCGCACAGGCTTGTGCGAGGACAGGGTGGCCAGCGCACCCCAGTCGCAGCGGAGCGCCACGAAGCGCGCCACCCGGGCCGTCTCGTTACGCGGCGGCAGGGGTGGCGCGTCTGCCCCCCGGGACCGGGGGAGCAGCCACAGCAGCGCGGCCAGAGACAGGTAGTAGAGCGCCATGGTGCAAGGAGATCCGGCGAGGTGAAGAGTGGGCGCACAGTACTGGTCAGTCTCATAGTTCGGTATTTCTTCCATAAGCCGTACAAATCTGTGTGGGCCTTAAAATGGGGGATGGGACCCCCTCCATTGGGTTTTTTGCAGAGTCTTGGTTGATGTTCTCCACATAGCCATGGTGTTTGCTCTCATGACAGGGAATGGCCTGTCTTCCCTGCAGACAGTCGGGAGGTGACCTTCTCCACCGCAGTTGGTACATTGTTGGTGAAATTCTGGGCAGGGCCCTCTGTGAAGGAATGCAACCCTGCATCTGTAGCACATCCTTGATAATCTGATGAGCTGTCCGACATATGGTTGTATGGCCAGTTGGGCATTCTCTGTGGTGTTGGAGGTACCGTTAGAGGATTACCAGGGCTTCTGAAAGACCGAAATGCTGCTCTTGTCTCTTTCTTCTACATTTTCTTCTTTTGAGAGTCTATGGACGCAGCCTCTACCTCTACCCTTTCATACACCTTTACTTGCTCTATGATGTATACGGCCTCTTTAGGAGTTGTTTCCAAAGCGTGTATGAGGTGCTACCTTCTATGATTCTAATCTGGATGGCCACTTCGTCTGAGAAATTAGCAAATTGGCAGAGTACCATTTTCTGTCACAGTCTCGTGACAAATCCATTGATGGTTTCATGTGGCTGTTGGGCACAATGACTGAATATGTATCTCTCATAGTCTCCTATTTGGTTGTACGATTAATATCGTGTTGTGCACCTCGATGAGTGTTTCATAGGTTGTCCTCTCTTCTTCAGGGATTGTTTTTATAATCACTTTAACCTCCTTTCCTGCAACATTTGTGAAGCTATCTGCAATGGTAGGTGTATTTTCATCACCCACAGCCAGTATAAAGTCATTGAACTCTTCTAACCACTCCGCCCACCGGGGCCCTTTATTGTGCTGTGGCTGTAGCTGGGAAAGTTGGGGCTTTCTGAGGAACGCCCTGGTCCCTGAGAACGTGGGAGGCTGAGTGCCACTGCACATGAAAAAGTGTCCACAATTGTCGGACACTTCCGTCCCCTGCACACCCTAAATACTGGTAAATACCAGTCAGACATTATAGAGATTTCTATTGAGGTATTTTAAGTTAATAAGGTTAAATCTTGCGCTCAGTCAAATAAATCTTATAATGTTTTTACAAGAACACGACATTTAACACAGTGATATTTTTAATCAATGCAATAATGTGCAGTGATGCATCAAGCTCAATGTGTTTTGGGAAAATATCTATCCCTTCATCAGGAGCAAATTAATGTTGTTTCATAAATTCAGCAATCAATCTTAACACTCCAAGATTTTCTACAAGGTAAATGAAAAATATGTGTCAGTGTGCTATGTGGTATTGTCTATACTCATATTATAGTGAAATATTTAGTGCTTAATTCAGAATTCACCTGTATTTTGGGCCGTTCCAGAGACTAGAATAAATTTGTATCCAGCAGTCCATTTAAGAAACAGCTATTCCGGCAGTGTCAATGAGTCTGTATCATATGTGTAAAGAAAGGATAATTATATAACTGAGCCCGTCTAGGAAATTAATATGAAGCGTGGAAGATATGAGGGAATAATTACCTCTACTGTGAAATTGCCTGGGGGTCACTTGTTGTGCTGCCTATATATATATATAGGATAATGCGATCATCTCATGAATCTGACCGTATCTTAATCCACCTTTAAATCTTATCTACAGAACAGTAGAAGAAAATGTAGAAAAATAGTGCCTCAGTATCCAGTTTAAAGGTGTTACTTATAGAAATGTAGAGGGCTCTTACCCTTCATTGAGTTATAACTGATCAAAATACATTGCCTATTTACGCAATGTATAATTGAGTCCAATCAGCGCATGAATGGTACACTGTAACATTAGCCAGTATTATTGAGGACAATTGGAAACCAATTCAATGCGATATTAGCTTCCTCCTTAGAACTATGATGGAGTGATCGATTGGATTTTTGCAGTAATCAGTATTATGTTAGATGAATTACTCTGAAATGCACATGGAGTATTAACCCTTAACCTGTACCAATTGTTTTTGTAACGCTTATTCATTGGATTTCTGAATTTATCAGCATTATTCTGGATCAATTATTTTGAAACACACACAGATTGTTTTTTTGTATTTGGGTACTAACCTTAAATTTGTATCAATTGTAACATACATTTATTGGAACTCTGTACCATTCTGTATCAACCTATATCAACTGCGTTATAACATGTATGGAATGACCTATGATTTGTGTGTATCAATCCGAAATCTGCACCTAGTATGTGAAACGTAGATTGAGTCACTCATTGTAGTGTAACACTAGTTTGACGCCACAAGAATTAGTGAATGATCTTTGCTGCAAATGAGGATGTAAGTACCTACTACAATTGTATGTTAACCAATAATCCAAATACCAAAGACAATTCTCTCTATTTTGCACTATGGATACATGATTGATTTTCATGTACATTATAGCAACAGAAGAGATAAGGACTAATTGAATTTGCGCCCAATCATGTTGATCACTTATGGATCAATAATAAGCAGATAATATTAACACTACAATTTCCATAATGCAACCGATACATACACTATGGCCCTCATTACGACCTCAGCGGTGCGCCGGAATCGCGTCCGGGTCCACAGAATGAGGAATTACCGGGCCATTCCGAGTTCGGAAGGCCCGATAATTCCTCCCTCAAAGGACCCGGACCCGGTCCTTCCTTTTACGGCGCCGTTAACCCCGTACCGCCAGGGTTGTAATGAGGCCCTATGAATCGACCCTACAGGCAATTTGATTCTATTTTTCCACATACTGACACACAATTACATTTTGAGATCTATTAATTTAAGGAATCGCTGTGTTAAAGACATCACTTTGCGATGGGGTCCTTCACGGACCATTTCCCAATACAGGGACCTACAGGCATCAACATAGACTACTAAATCGCGCAGCAGGTCAAACTGTGTCTTTTCATAGTTACTAGACGCCGCGCCACCTACGGTAACCAGGGAGAAGGATCAGATGTTTCAAACAGTCCCATAACTCAAGCTAGTAAGCCACTTTGGGCGGACTACATACTATTCAGCATGTAGAGATCGTTCTACTTAAATCGCATTCTATGTGTTCATGTTACAGAACACAGGAACTGTGGCCGTATGCCATATAATCTGTAAACGTGCCATCCACAAGTACAGAACGGGGTAAGAGCCGAGGGCACATCCCTCTATTTGTCTATAAGTAACACCTTTAAACTGACTACTGAGACACTTTCTTTCTACATTGCTTTCTACTGTTCTCTAGGTAAGATTTAAAGGTGGATTAAGATATGGTCAGATTCAAGAGATGATCGCATTGCTGAATTTTTGAAACTGAACATTAATTAGCTCTGATGAATGGATAGATATTTTCCTTACATGCATGTAGCTTGATGCATCACTGTACAATATTGTATTGATATACAAATATCACTCTGTTAAATGACGTGTTCTTGTAAAAACATTATAAGATTTATTTGACTGAGTGCAAGGTTTAACCTTATTAACTGAAATTACTGCAATAGAAATCTCTATAACTTCTGACTGATAGTTACCAGAATTAAGGTTGTGCAGGGGACGGGAGTGTCGGACAATTGTGGACACTTTTTTCATTTGCATTTAGCTTAACAACACCTAGTGCAAAGTCGTGTTTTTCTCTCCTGTACCCTCAAATAGACTAAACTTTCCTTACACCTGCTAAATATCGCTACCATTGATTAACTAAGGAGTGTGGCTGTCCCTCTCTATTACAGCATGAGTGGCACCGTCATTCTCATCTATCATAATGCCTTTGCCAGGATGGGCTCAGGTGTGGGCAACACGACAGAGACGGTGGAGATGGGGCATTGGTAAAGGAACAGATGGCAAGATCGTCCAGGAAGCTGAACGCAGTGGCAGGATACTTCCGGAGGGAAGCAGTGTCAGGACTTGCCCGGATGTGCCAACTTGTAGTGTCCAGAGTGCTGATGCAGTGGCTGCCCTCTGCAATGGTTCTATATGGTACTGGCATGAGTTGCCTTAGTATCCTCAGCCATATGTAGTGCGCTCCTCTGTGCATGGCCACGAGGTTGTCTTGTGAGTGGCCCAGGTGGCGCACATACACTTCATTGCCGGGCGCAGGGTGTTCTACTGCAGTTGGCGGTTTCAAACACCCTCCGCTGCAGGCCCGACGGGCACTCAGTGAGGCACACAGTTTGGGCCCCTTCTGGCAGCGTATGCATGTCGTGAATCAATTAGGCTGCAGGACTTTGGCTGTTATCGCTGGGACGTGCCAATGTGGCACATGTAGCAGAAGCAGGGTGGGGGTCACGGTAACTCGTCCCCAGTTGTAGCCTTCAGTGAATAACAGACACCACACAGGTAAATGAATTCTCAACTACAATCTTTATTGTTCTGGACCTTTCCTCTCTCCGTATTCCTTCTTACTAACTCCTCCTCCTTCTCCCATGTGTTCATTTCCCTGACACACTGCTGTTGTCCTAAAAGAGACAACATTCTTCATGGTACACTTGTTTGCGGTGCTCCATCCCCCACTGGAGGGCTGCCGGGAAACTGCTTATATTTTTTCTCATAGGGCTCTAAGTTCTACAAGTCTTCTCTGCCTTTTGACCATGAGAGCAGGAGTGCCCCTTTGGTGTATAACGGGACTCGAGTCATAGGCAACAAAAGGCCCAAGCCCAGGCCAGTTGAGACCGACAGAACTGCTTCTCATAGTTGTCCCATTCATACACCTGGAGTTCGCTCCACACCAAAACACATGCTTTTTCTCTCAGTCAGCCAGAGGGCTAAACTATTACCCACTGTCCTGAGAGGGGCGACACCTGGTAATTACATGTTTTCTTTGGCACAGGAAGGCAATGTGTCACCTATCCAGTGACACATCAAACACAGCCATTTCAGGTAAGTACATGTGGGTGCGTATCGCAAAATGGTGGATGTTTACGTTCTTCTTTCCTAGGAAGACTTAGATGGCTGAACTTACTACATAAAAATAGCTACATGTAGCGAACAGGTAATGTATAACGGTTATAAACACTTCACTAGGTATTTAAAAAAATACAAGGGCCTCATCACGAGTTGCTAATAGCCCTACAGCCAAACCCCGGGCGCTATCAGCGCCGGTTCACGGGTTTGGCAGAAGGGTTATTGGCCATTCCCCATTGGGCCCATTCGGGAATTCCTCATTCCCCATTGGGCCCAATGGGGAAAATTTGCGCTATTACCGCCGGCGGTAATCACGCTGAAAATCGGCAATTTTGCCGCGGATTTCCCCCCAGCTCTCCGCCACAGCCATGATCTGGCGGACCCTTAAATGCGTTGGTAATAGCGCTACCGCCGCATTTAAGGGTTACCGCCAGACTCGTGATGTAACACATGTATAGTAGACACCTTCCTCCCTCCCCAACAGAAACAACACACCATTTTCATGAGGTGTCTTTGTTATTAACGGTATTCAGAAAAAATAGATAATTACCGAAAAGTCAAGGAAGTTCAGCAAAAGCAGTACAATTTGTCAAAAGGTTGTAAAGGTTTGTGACAGTAAATACATTTTACAGGTAAAAAGCCATACAATATTTGTCACAGCACAAATATTCAATCAATTGCCAATAGACTTGCAGCATTTGCTGGCTAAAATGATGCATGCTATTTTGCAACATTCACTCATACCTAGTTAAGTTAAAAGTATAGTTAGCAAACAGTTAAACATGTATAAAGAATTCCTTACTGAGTTCTTTTTCACGCTCTAAGGATGCTGGGTCTGAAATATACAAAGTATACAAATAAATGAATAGTCCTTTCTTTCAAGAAATTAAGGATATTGAATACTAATACTATAATGAAATAACAGACACATCTGAGAATGTTATCTTTCTTTATCACAATTACATGTACCAAGAAGACCTAATTTCCAAATATCAACAGTTCATAAATGACACCTTTGACTAAGAATATAACATGATTTTTTCAATAATAATAATGGCAGCCATCTGGTGCATCCTGCTGTCCCATATGCTTGTGAAATACAGATGGTAAGGTGTGCTAAAATGACCAAAAGAATCATTATTAGATGAACACAAATGTGTACCAGGCCAAGATACAACTGAGCATACTACTATTGTAACATCTGTTTCATATCTTGCTCAAAGGTATTTGCTAAAAAGGCACCTGGCCAAGTGCATTCAGCTTTTCTCTGGATAAGAGTGGACACATTTTTTTAAAAGTAATTTGTATTATTTGTTGTTAAGTCAGTTCAAATACACCATATGTCAACAGATTCAACAAGTAGATCATCAAAGTAGTAGCCCCTAACCCAATCTTCCCAGCCTACATATCCCACCTAGCCCCATAAACTGATATATAATGTATTTAGTAAGTTAAAATATAGCATTAAAAATAAAGCAATGGTATAAGTAAAACATCAGGACCATGGTTACTCGTTCAAGAGAAAAATGTTTGAGAGCTCTTAAACAAATAGCCAATTATATTCATTTGTCATATGCTCTATGGTTCATCCAAAGTATATTCCTGTGTTTTTTATATGAACCACAAGTATCTCCATGGCAAACACATATCACACCTTACAACATGTACACAATGGACTTCATTCCAAGTTCCAGTTTAAGAGGATTTCCAGTTTTCCTGCCTAATTAGGTGTGTGAATAATGTTCTGGTGGTGTATCTCAGCTGGTGATGCTGTTTTTGTCAGTATTAGATAGACTGGGCACTCCAGTATTTCTATACTGGGAAGTCCTTAATATTTGACTTGACCACCAGCTGGACATTTCTCAACTTTACACAGTCCCAACGTGCATGCAGCAGTTATTGTTTAAGCCCTCAATGTATCCAGCAACAATCTTATCTAGAGGCAGACATTAAGTGTAATTTGCCAGGAATGAAATACCATCTATAGACTATTTTTGCTTGAGTCTCAAAGTTTTGTGCATATAATGTTTTGCCATTCCTCTATGAATATGTATGGTTACCCAAGAAAAAGTAAGAAAAAGTTTAATTAGGCTACTCTCTATGATCTAGAAACTGGAGAGGATCTTAAATTCAATTTATGTATATTATGGAAATACAACCTTTTGTTGCTGCATCCCTTCTCAGACTCTAGATGGTCCATGTTTCATCAATTGATGTAGTCTACAATGTCTTACTTGAAAGACGCAGAATTGTTGACATTCTACAAAGTCGAAATCCTTTCTCCATTTTTTTCAAAGGATTTTATTGCCCATCACAAAACATGTCCCCAGTTTTAGAGCCCCTATGCACCCATTGATGAGGTCCATTTTCATTCAAGGAGGAACATCTCTGTTCTCAATTTTTTTATTTATTTAGTTGATTTAATCAAATTTAATCAAATTAATGATTTTTACAAACGTTCTCAATTAACAGGGTAATGGGTGACAGGAAAGATGCCTTTGCAATTGGATTAATATACAAACCAAGGGCTATACTGTATTTTGAGATAAAGGGCCGAGTCCAAATGAAGTGGCTCACTATTGATTTTTCCTTAAAACCCCAATGTCTGTCTGAGAATTCCTGTTCTGTCTCAGTAATCGTTTTCATTTGTGTGGCAAGATAACAATGGTATACATCTGGACAAGTTAAACCCACTTTATGTTTTGTGGCAAATATTATCAATATCATTTAATTAACCAGGGGTTTTTGTCTGCAGAGATACATTTCATCAACATGGTTTCCCACGATTTGATAGTTGTAATTAGATTGGGCATCGTCTGGAAGAGGTAGAGCAATCATGGTAAAATGTTTGTTTTGATTACTGAAATCTATCCCACAAATGACATAGACAGGTTATTCCATCGTCTTACACCCTTTTCGATTAGTTTGATAATACTTGGCTAGCAAGCTGAAAACACAGAGTCCAGACATGGAGTAAGATGGCTACTGAAGTAATTTATTGATATTTTCACCGACAAAAATGAGGACAGGCCGAATGGGGACATGATACCCCAGCTCGCTTTACTCTCAGGTTACAAAATACAGCAAGTTAAGTCATTCCAATTCAAGCTAAGGTCAGACCATCTCTCAGGACAGAAGCAGTGAACCCTAATTGAGGGCGACACCTGCAGAATTCTTTAACAAAGACTGATAACCCTGCATTTCATTAGCAGGACTCCAACCACCTGACTGCTCGGGTCTAACTGCAACCTCCTCCAGAACTAAATCTTCTAGGTTGTGATGAAGCACTGAGCTATCTGACGCCCCCTGGCCCAAACTAAGTAATAAAGGACATCCCTGGAAGAAAGTAATATTGCTTACTATCTGAAAGCCAAATTCTTTACCGGTCTAAAGACCTGCATGTCCTTGCGCAGTGCACTGGCAAGCAGTCAATGAGCTGGAGACCAAATGGGAAGTGGCGGTACAGTTTCCAGGGAGTGGGTGAAATCCAATATGAGGCCAAATGCCAATAACACCTTTAAAGCCTTGTAGTCACAATTTACTTAACTGTTGCTACATCAGGTAAGTATACACTATGTCAGGCTTGGGGATACAGCTGGTCTGTTTGGCGACTTTAGAGTCCAATCTTGGCGGTGGTACTACTTGTCTACTTAGAAAGAATATGTTCAACCAGGTCAAGGGGAGTAGGAGACCCTCACCTTCCCTGGGATTTAATATTTAATTAGGGTCGCAGTTCACTGAATTAACGGTAAGCCTCTGGAAACCCACCATAAACTATGCAAAACAAAAGAATGAAGATCCAGGATTCTGCGCCCAATACTATGTCAGGCTTGGGGATACAGCTGGTCTGTTTGGCGACTTTAGAGTCCAATCTTGGCGGTGGTACTACTTGTCTACTTAGAAAGAATATGTTCAACCAGGTCAAGGGGAGTAGGAGACCCTCACCTTCCCTGGGATTTAATATTTAATTAGGGTCGCAGTTCACTGAATTAACGGTAAGCCTCTGGAAACCCACCATAAACTATGCAAAACAAAAGAATGAAGATCCAGGATTCTGCGCCCAATAGTATCAGTACGTGTTTTATTAGATTGCCCTTTAGATAGATAACACGTGTTTTGGCCTTCCTTGGCCTTTCTCAAATCAGGGCTATAATGTTATTACAGTTTCACTAAATTCGTCAATGGGTAAAATTATCATCATTAAACCAATATATTCGTTCACAGTATGCACCCAATCCAAGCAAAAACAACAAGAAGAGAAAACGCAGGTGAATTAACCAACTAACCCTACATTGGGTAAGTTCATTATAACATTGCGATATAATATCATATACTTTACCTGAAATGGGAATTTATGACACTATACTTACCGTATTTTCTTTTTCTCTTTCTCCCTTGTTGTTTTTTTGATGCCCTTGTCTTCATCCTCTTCTCTGACCTCTCCCCCTACAACAATTATTTCTAAATATTTTATTTCGCATATGTCCACTGATATGACATTGATACATTGTATATCTGTAATGTTGTTTTATTGATGATTGTTTTACCCTCTGCATCAATTCCCAACGCCAACCTGTATTTCTCTGTCTATGATGACGTTGACCCATTGTTGTCGATACATTTTATATGTATTTCTCTTTTCTGTGATTCCATAATGGTTCTTAATGGACGCTCACCTGCGTTTTCTCTCCTTGTTGTGTTTGCTTGGATTGGGTGCATACTGTGAACGAATATATTGGTTTAATGATGATAATTTTACCAATTGACGAATGTAGTGAAACTGTAATAACATTATAGCCCTGATTTGAGAAAGGCCAAGGAAGGCCTAAACACGTGTTATCTATCTAAAGGGCAATCCAATAAACACGTACTGATACTATTGGGCACAAAATCCTGGATCTTCATTCTTGTTTTGCATACATCAGGTAAGTAGCCAATGAATAGTGTGGGCTAATGCTAGGATAATGAAGAACATAAAAAAATTCAAACCATCCCGAGAAAGCATGAGGTCAGGCCACAAGAGTAACCAGTCAGAGAGTGGCTTACACACACCTTCCCAACCCAGGTGCATAGAAGGACTGGGATAATGGTGGTGAGTAGGATATTCTGAGTATAGCATGTCAATAGGTACACGTCTCCTTGGATACACAGGCAGTATGGATGTGGACCACCCACCTGGGCGTAGATGGAACCAATGCTCCCGGTAAGATTTTGAAGTGGTTGTATTTTCCTTCCTATTGTTAAACTTTGAGGGAGTAAAAATTATTTTTTTCCTTCACAAGAGAGTAAAACATATGTGACATCCAGCCGATGCGCTACATAAAACAGTTAAAACAGTTAAATACCTATCTGGATTACCAGTGAAGTAAGCGAGTTTCCATTTCATTACAAATGTAACCATTTCATTTTTGTTTTGCAACAGTGCTTGCGCTGACAGGAGAGTCAATTCTTGATGTTTTAAGTCTAGTTTTGAAGATTTGAAAGAGGCTGTGACCACTTAGATTGCTATAATGACAACCACTCACCAAGGCCGCTGACCATTTATAGTACCATTTACAGCATTGAATGCATGTTAAGGTTGAATGGACGTTTAAACTAGACACTGCATTCTCATCCGTACCCCAGATAAGGTTTTGAAGTGGCAGTAATGTATACAATGTTCTCATAATAAGAGTATAAATTAAATGTTCAAGTAAAAATCATTTGCCTTAGAAAGAATGTAACTATTATGTGAAAGGCAACCAGAATATTACTAAACTTGAATATGAATAGAACACATAACTAACACAGTGTGTAGCAAAATTGTCTGGCTTCAAATAAGTAATTACATTTGTGAAAAACGTCTCTCACACAATAATATGTATGATCACACCACATAGATGCATCTTGATGCATCATGCACTCTCAGCAGGTTCAGTTCTCGCTGCAATGTCCGAGAGACCTGCAGGTCGCAGGTTCCAACGCCAGCAAGGCCAACTCAGCCTTTCATACTTCTGAGGTTGATGAATGAGTAACAACTCCAGGTGGATGATACTTGTATGTAAATATGTTCTATGCAGTGCTTTGTCGAAAGCCCTTTATAAATAAAACATCATTGTCATTGATGATAAATGCACACAACACAGGACATCTGAAAAATACGTTGATGCAATGCAAGCAAGCATTCACCAAAGAGCATAATTTGTTTGCTAAAAGAATACTGCCCAGATGTATTAGGTTTTCCATTTTATTACTGCTATGATCCTAAAATGTTAGGAAAATAAATATGCATGCATTATGAAATGCATTGTTTCCATGAACATCTACAGACCCAAAAACAAAGCAGAACTTGAACAGAAATAAATCAATGCTCCTCTCACTGTGTGCTGTTTCTTAAAGTGTCTGAACTGCTCAGTGCAGATAAGATTCAAGAGGTATTCTGCTTTCCATCAAGTTCCTTCTCTCCTCACTTCTCTGACATCTCTAAAAAAATCACACTACCAGCTGCACCTCCTCAGAGGTAATCTTACTTTCCTCTCCTTCCCCAGACGCTCACTGTATCCAGAGCCCTGGCTCTCTCTAGGCTGAACTACTGCAACAGCCTCTTTCTAAATCTGCCTGCTTCTACACTCCGCCCTCTGCAACTCCTCCAGAACAAGACTGCAAGACTTGTCCTTGGTCTCAAGCCCAGGGATCGTATCTCTCCAGGATTGACATCTCTGCACTGGCTCCCAGTGGCAGCGAGGATTAAGTTCAAAACCCTCTGCATTGTCCACAAGGCCTTCTGGGGCCTCAATACCTTCAACTCTCTCTACCTAAATATCTTCCTTCTCAAGGCCTTTGCTCATCCGCCTCCAACTCCCTCTGGGTCAGTCGCTTCTCCAAGGAACGAGTTGGTGGTAGGTCTCTTTCTTCGGCTGCGGCCTCCCTCTGGAAAAGCCTCCCTGCCTCCCTGAAACTTGAGGAGAAATATCTCTGGTTCCGGAAGCATCTCTGCTTTCTCTCCTCCTCTCCCCTGCTGTACTCCTGGCTGAAACTGAAACTGCACTGGTCACCTGGCTACCATCTGATCTCGGGCCCAGGTCCCCTCCCCACCCCCGCCAGTTGCACACCAGCATTGTGTCCCTGGCATCCCCGGCACTTGGGGACTGTATTCTATATCCCTACAGCACCCTACCAGCACTTGAAACCTGATGTCTGCACGTACCCTTGCACTTGCCACCAGCTGGCCACACCTTTTACTTATTGCTTTTATTTATTCTACTTATTTTTACTGTTTATCGCATGTACTGCACTGCCCCCTCCCTTTTCCCCCTTCCCCTGCACTTGCACAATCTCAATGTCACCTGGCCCAGTAAGATCGTTGTCCCTGTTTTCCCTCTGTCCCTCCTCCCTTGCCTCATCGCACCTTGAAACACTTGTGTATAGGCACGTTATAGATGCCATATCATATCATTTCATATCAAGTCACTTAAAATTTGCATTGCACTCTGCTCTCAACTGGCTGGTAAATGGTACCTATAGAAAGCTAAAAGGTGACATGATTACAGGATTGTAAAGAGAGACGTAGAACCCTGTTGTGAGGCTACTCATTTTGAATGGTCATGCTCTTTTGATGCCTGGGCTCAGGACAGCTGCCTCTGGTGGTGGGTGTTACCTGCCCTAACAAAGAGATTAAAGAAGAGGCCCAGTCTTCCAGGTTTCTGTCCTGCCATTTGGCAGTCTCCACTCAGCTGACCAGAACATATATCACCTTCCAAAGTTGACTCACAAGAGCTGACACGTGCAATTTCAATTGGGATGTGGTGGCCATTAACATAGGTAGCACCATGCACCATGCCTAATCCCAGGCATAGCTTTATTTAGAATTTGCCCTGCCACCAACATGGGTTACTAAGTGATCATCGTAGATTTGGTAGGAGGGCATTCTTGAATGCTGCCCCTGCGCGGCAGAAACTTGGCTGTCGTTGCGGCTGTCAGGTGGGCATCTTATGACCTTTGGATCTGCTCTATGCTACGAGCAGAGCAGCCGCTGTGGATCAGGCAAATGTGCAGGGAACAAGTACACTATGCTTTTGGCATGGAGTTGATGAGAAGGGGAATCTGGCTGATAACCCTTGTGGAGATGGAGTTACCTGCATCATTTTACATATTAACACAAATAAAAAAGCAAGGGCTTTGCACCCTTGCCAGATGGGAATTATTCTTACTGTGTACATTCTAAAACATGACATACATCATGCTCAGGAATTGATTTTAAAAAAACAGGGCATTGATCAAAGGGGACCCATGATATGAAAGATACGTCTCAAAAAAGCACACATTAACGTAAAGTACAGATGAAAAGGCTATTATAAGGGGGCTTTGGGAAATGCTAACATCACATTCCACTGCACATTTTGCATAAACCAATAGATGGGTGACACTGTGAAATAAAGCAGCTATCATTTATCTTGCAATGATGTCCTTGTTATAAAAAATATTGGTGTGAGGAAAGACACGCACCACCACTAACTAGACCAGCACCATAATGAAGCTATTTTAATTTACATATCTAGTTCTTTTTTATTGGAGGTATGTTGTTTAGCACCATGTATATGCACAGATATGAACGCCAGCACAAACACAGATCTCTGCAACAAATGCTTAACTTACTGAGCTATCTTCTTCACCATGGTGGAGGTCAAACTTATCAATATTCAGTTCAACTTTGATTATTACATTTTATTAATATATTCCCCAAAGAAAGACGTTATTGCCACAAAGGTTGTGCTGCAGTGAATGCACAAACTTGGCATTTAGAGGTTAGGTTGATCTAATCTGAACTTGGTTGCAATATGACATCAGCACACTATGCATTATCATGATGTGTTTAAGACTTTAAAAAAGTGTTACAACTTTTGTTGCCGGGTAGCCAGGTAGAGGTTGCTCCCACAGTGCAACATCTCACTGTATGCAGAAAAATAGATCACACTTGTTCTACCTGTTACCAATCTCCTTTTGTTGTCAGACATCACCTTAGCTAGGCGCTCATTGAGATTTCCAAGGTGCTAATACCTAGGGTGTGGATGCCAGCCCTACACCAAAGATGAACTGTAAAGCGCACACTCACAGAGAATTAAGTATGTCAGTGTTTTTTTGATTTTCAAAATGGTTGCCAACATTGAGCGGTAGGGATTAAGGCCAGATTGAAAACCTATGTCTATATATTCAATTTCTTTCTAATTTGCCTGCGTTAAGGCCTGCACTTCTCTCTGGCCTGTGACTATGGGCACGGAGCATTACATGAAGTGGTAATGCCCCCCAGCGTATTGCTTAATTAATGGCTTTTGCCAAATACATGTTTCAGAAACCACACTGATCACTATAACCCTGAGGCATAGAAGGCAATGGGCAGTGGAAAATCCTGCTGTGCGCTACGTTCCTGAAGCTGAGAAGAAGGGAAAGAAACATGGTACAAGTTATGATCCTGAGACTGAGAAGTAAAGAAACATAATGGGCACTATATCACTTGATAGTCCCTTCTCCATTTCAATGGCAGCCAGTCGCAGAAGGAACCAGAAGGACGCGTAGGCAAGCAGAGCCTTGTCGGGAAGATGAGGACCTGGCGAGGGCCAATCAGAAAATTTCTCTGCGGCTCCTCCTTATCAGAATATCAGAATCTTAAAGCAAGGGTTTTTGGGGCTCTAGTTTATGTTTGTTTGTTTGTTTGTTTATTATTTATAGGGCACCCTGAACCCTTGGGAAGCTGGGTCCACAACATAACAAGATTACTTATAGCTTGGTTACATTACATATTGCATGGATAAATATATACAGGTGCATATAAGGTTACAATTTACATAATTACAGGTATGTACATGTGCATGGGTAGTTATAGTAATAGTTACAATTGGCCTAGTGGCAGGTATGTGCATATTCCTGAGTAAGAATCATTGGTAACTGATTACTGCCTGGGTCAGAAAGAGTAGAGGAGGGGCATAAGTGGCTATGATTTATTGGCCATTGTGCCGTAGTTAGTTGCGAGTGTTGGACCTAAAGCTGTTGTAAGATTAGTCTCTTCTTAGCTCGACTGGTAAAGCATTCCATTGCTGGGATGCTTTTACTGGGAAGCTATTTCCCCCTGTTTTTTGTAGGCGGAATCTGGGAATTTGAAGACAGTAGGAATTGGCTGTTCTGGTTGGGCGTGTTGTAGGTTTTCTGGTTATTCTTTCCTTCAGGTATGGTGGTGCTGCGTTATTTAGGCATTTGAAGGTTAGGGTGGCCATTTTGAGGAGGATCCGATAGGTGATCTTTAGCCAATTGTGATTTCTTCTAGCGTTGGAGGTGTGCTCTCTGGTAGGGAGGTTCAGGGCCGTTCTAAGCGCATTGTTTTGCAGAGTCTGGAGTTTATTTGGGATGTATTTGTTAGCTCCTGCATAGAGTTCTTTGCAGTAGTCCAATTTGGAGAGGATGAGGGCATTGGCTAGAATGATACAGCTAGCTGGTGACTGGAAGGGTCTACATGCTTTGATGAGTTTGCTGGTGTAGGCCGTGGATGAGGCCAAGGAATTTACTTTTTTTCTTAGGGAGAGTGTGGAGTCCAGATAGAAGCCTAGAGTCTTCACTTCTTTGGCAACTGTAATTATGTTGCCGTCAATGTTGAAGGCCTTGTAGTTGTCAAGTTTTTTTACGTTGTTGGTTGAGCCAAGGATTAGGATCTCCATGGGTAGCCATCCAAGCCTGAATGAGGATGTAGATTTCATTCACTAAGGCTGCATATGATGTGAAATTGCCCGTAAGGGGGATAAGGATTTGGGTATCATCTACATAATTTGTGTAGGTCATACCCAGCCTGTCCAATTTGTCAAATAGAGGCTTAGTGAAGATATTATACATGGTAGGCGAGACACAAGAGCCTTGGGGGACGCCGCATGTTGTTATGACTGGGTCTGCAGGGGCTTCCGAGGAGAAGACACTCATGCTTCTGTTATTGAGAAATGATTGGACCCAAGCTATAGCTTCACTTGAAAAGTGGGCTGCCGATGATAGGTGCTTGCATAGATCTGCGTGGTCCACCAAGTCAAAGGCCATCGACAGATCAAGGAGGAGTAGCATAGCTATGTTTCCGTTATCGTTAAGTTCATTGATTTGGGATTTAAGATCTATTAGAGCTGTCTCAGTGCCATGTTGGGGTCTGAACCCCGATTGGCGAGAGCCTAGTAGATGGTTTGTTTCAAGGTATTTTTGAATCTGTAGGTAGGTCGCTCTGTCAATTATCTTGAGGAGAAAGGGGACAGTGGTAATGGGTCTGTAATTAGTTGGGATGGATGGGTCTAAGGTTTGTTTTTTCAGGAGGGGTAGAACCCAGGATTCTTTTAAGCTGCTTGGGACCATGCTTGACCTAAAGGAGGCGTTAATGAGTTTGGTGATAAAGAGAGCTAAATCTCTAGCTGCATCCTTGATTATTTGGGCAGGGCAGCTGTCGCCTTTGCAGTTTGAGGGCTTTAGCGAGGCAATCATTCTTTCTGTTTCATGAATAGAGATTTTTGAGAAATTGAACGGTACTAGGTCAGGTTTGTTGCTGGGAGGAGGTGCCGTCTGGGTTTCTGTGAGTGGGAGTGAAGCTTTTTTTAGCGCAATTTTGGTTTGCAGTGTTTTTATTTTGTTTGCTAAGGCATTTTGAATGTTAGTACACCGTTGTTTATCTTTAGGTCGGTTGTTCGGTGGAGGTATTGGAGATTCTAATTCACGTAGAATCGTAAATAGTTCCTTAGTGTTGGAGGATGCTTTAGAAATACTTTCGTTATAAACCTCTTTTTTGGTTTGGATGATTTTGTTTTTGTATTTAGTCACAAGGAGTTTGAGTTTTAATTTGTTTTCATCCGTGGGGGTGTGATGCCATACAGCTTCTACCTTCCTTTTTTCTAGTCTGAGTTCTTTTAGGAGGGGGGTGAACCAGGTGTTCAGGTGGGCTTGTTGTTTACTCTTACAGTTCTTGAGTGGGGCAACGGTGTCTAGGATTTTATCATGGCTGCGTTATAGTTTTCAACCAGCGTGTCTGGGTTAGAGTTGCTTGGTAAGGCATTAATCACTGGAAGGAGACGAAGTAGGATGTTGTTCGTTGTGATGTTTTTTCTTGATCTGGTAGGGAGAGGAGGGGGCATTATTTTTTTATACTCCAACTTCTCTAATCTGCCATACTGGTTGAGGGGGTTTTCTTTGGTATTACCTGGAGCCTTGGGTTTGAGTCTGATCATCTTCATCTAGTAAGTAAATTGAGAAAGATCTATGCCCAGACCACGTCTTCCGCGAGGCATGGCATCACTACTGCTCGTACACATAGGTGTTAGAATTACCATGCATGCACGTGATTTTAATAAGCTCCCCTGTGGATAGGTTTTCAAGGCACAAAAGTCGGTTAATTACTTGACTTTAAATGAGCTAGGGTCTCCTTCCCATTGTTGATGGTCACTAGTATTTGATAGCATGGGGAACCATTTTGGGCCAGCATATATTGCCTTCTATTTGCCTTCTTCGGTATCCTACCTAGTGCGGTAACTGGCAAATCCTCTGAAGGATACAACCAGCCCATTCCATTGGACACTATTTGAAATTATTGCAGCACTGCCTGTAAAAGGGTCTGGGTTGGCTACAGGAATAGCAGTTGATAGGAAAGGTAATACAACTGCCTGCTTGCTGAGCTGGTTGATAAGGGGAGGCTGGTATTCACAGGGTGGCTGAAGGGTTCACTGCCCCAGAGGACTTGTAGCAGTTTTCAAGCAAGGGGGTGGACATTCTTGTCTGACAGGATTTAGTGGAGCTTTCCATCTCCTAAATTAGTGACCCTCTTTATAAGATGGAAGGTTCCCCAATTGAGTCAATAGGACTATTGAGGAGGGTTTTATACTAGTGGCTAACTGATGGCCTACTGCAGTCCCGATGGACTGCTCTAAAGTTGTTGCATAGAGCTGCTGTACAAACCACTGTAGAGTTGTAAAGACTGAATGAATTGTTCTAATGTTAATAATGTAACTGTATGTCCTAATGCCGTAGTCCCTAGACACTTCTCCATTAAGTCTTCCATTCGACAGGCCATCTGTCAGGGCAGCTAATTCGGTTTTAGTTAGACCTCCCTCAGCTTTTTCTGAAAATAAATTACTTACCCCAGGCAATGTCCTTTCTACTGGATGTTCCTCCCATGGATTCCTCATTTTTGATATACCGATATCCTGCTTGCAGGCATTGTAAACTTTTTCCAACTGAAAACAGCGTTGAGTTGATGTCCCTTGGCGACTTCCATTTCCGCGCCCAATGCCTCAGTTCTAGTTTTTCCCTCTTGCTGCACAGCCGCCTTGAGGGTTATGAGAAACGGCACAGGCGATGAAAGAGAGAGAAGTGTATTAAAACGTTCCCCCACAGTCACAGAGGTAGGGTGAGAGGGCGATGAGGAATCCATGGGAGGAGTCTTCAGTATAAAGAACATTACCACAGGTATTTTGTTCTTCTAATTGATTGTGTCCTCCTGCAGATTTCTCATCTTTGATAGACCCCCATAGCAGTTTTGTAAATAGAGGAGGGACAGTGGATTTTGTTCTATTTTTTTGTTGCGCCTCGAAACACATTGTGTATAGGCGCATTATAAATACCCAATAAATAAATAAAAATACTGATTTCAACTGTGTAAAACAGCTTTCTGAAACCTGACCCAACAAGGTGTCCCAACAGCAATGTTTTGAAAAGGTGTCTATCGGAGACCAAGTAGCAGCATTAAAAATGTTCTGCACTGGTACACATCTTTGCAGAGCCAAAGTGGTCGTCACTCCTCCTTCAGAATCTGCCCTGAGATCTTCAGGTACATCTTTCCCAGCCATAAAATAACATTCTGAAAAACACAGAATGGTTCAAGGTTACAGGGCTTTTTTAGTCACAGCCTGTTCTAGTCTGTTTCCAGTATGACCAACAAAGAATTGATTATTTTGCATGACATTTGCTAACCTGGCAATATAAAAATGTAGAGTCCTTTTTGGGTCAAGTCTACATAACGTCTCTTCCTCCTTTTCATTCAGATAGAACTCTGATACCACCTTTGGAAGGAATGAGGGGCAAACCCTCAAGACTGCCTTCTCCCAGAAAATACCATGAAAGTAGGTTTACTTGATAAAGCTTGCCGCACACTCAACTTGCGAGCAGAAGTGATGGCTACTAGAAACATTCTCTTGAAGTTTAATAACCCGAGTGGGCAGGAATGGAGAGGTTCAAATGGAGCTCCCATCAAAAATGTCATTACTAACTTCAGATCCCAAAAGGGACTATGAAAGGGACCGGTGGGAAAATATTTGTCAGTCCCTTGAGGAACTGAATGACAATGGGTATTTTAAAATAAGATCCTTATTTATTTATTTATTGGATATTTATAAGGTGCTTTACAGCAAGACAGCGTTTCAAAGCGCCACAAGGCACAAGGGAATGGAACCAGGGAGCAAATAAACAATGAAAATGACAATAACTAAATAGAAACAAACAGCGATCCTACTAGTCCTTGTGACATTCGGAGCATGCAGGTGCAGTGAAGCCCTTGCTCTGGCATGCCTTTAAAGATGGATAACGCCACCAGGTAACCCTTGACAGTAGCCACCTGCAGCCCTGGTGGGCTAAGTGCAGAAAAAAAGACCACTACAGGAGTATTGCAAATTGAAGGATCAACATATTTAGTTCTGCACCAGATGCAGAATTTGTTCCAAAAGCAGCGTTATAATGCTTTTGTTGCTGGTCTGCTATCTGTGAAAAACCTGAAGGTATTTCACGACTTAGTCCCGGGGGATCGCTTATTTAGGTGGCCAGGGAAGGGCCATCGCTATTGGATCCGAAGCCTGAGGTGGACTAGTGAGGGAGGATCACCTGGGTAGGGGGTCTTCAGGGAGCGGGGAGGAGACACCGGAAGGAGAGACATGCTAGCCCCCATTTCCTGACAGTTATTTACCCCATATTCCCTCTACCTTTATGGGATACTACAACTCCCATAACTTGCCTCCTCCTTTCTTTATCAACCCAACTACTCAGA